>NW_005871156.1:1840112-1939979 GCF_000147115.1 Myotis lucifugus
CGCGTTTGAAATGAATAAAACTAAAAAAAAAAAAAAGACCGTACCCTTTTATGTAATGATGTTTACTTTGAATTTATATTAGTTCACACAAACACTCCATCCATGCTTTTGTTCCGGCCCTCCGGTCCAGTTTAAGAACCCATTGTGGCCCTCGAGTCAAAAAGTTTGCCCACCCCTGAGTTAGGCTCTAAGATGACTGGTCACCTGTCTGCGTTCCTACTGGTGAGATCCAGACAACCTGGAGCAAGTGAGTGTGTGTAGGGACCATGGGGGTCTCCCGTTCTGGCCAGAGTGGTCCCACCAAAGCACCTACGCTGACCCACACTGACCGAAGGGAAGGCTGGGGTCCCTCCAAGGGGCCTGAGTGGTGGCCACAGCCCCCAGCGCACCCCCATGGGCAGTGGTGTAAGCACAGGTACAAGCACAAATGCTATGGGATGAATATGACCCAGCGAGACAAAGCCAATCAGGGACCGTAAGTGACCATGCAGAATGTATTGTGGCTGGTTCTGCCCACTGCACGCTCCAGATGGGAGACAGGCCACGGGCAGACTGGACTCAAGCCATTACTTCAGAACCTGCACTAGGCATATTTCTCCAATCTCTGTGTTAAAGTGTCTCCTTACCTTGTATTTATATTATAAGAAATGTACTGAGTTTGGGTTAAAAACCAACCACCAAAATGGATCTCAACACAGATTTAAAGCCCAGAGGAGGAGCGTTGAGGTGATCTCAGAGCAACTCCTAGAGGCCCCGCCCTGGGTGCCCAAAATCCCTTCTCAGTACTAAACAGTGGGTTGATTTTTTTTTTTTGCAATAAAAATAGCTGAGTAATATTGCATAGGAGTACCAGAAACTGCCTCATTGGAAACAAGAACTATTTACATTAAATAAAAACCCGGTTGCAGGCTGCATCTGCACATGTACAGCATGATGATGCACACGGGGACCGACCATGGAGACAGCTTCTGGCACTCACACCACAGGGGCACGTCTGCCACATGAGAGGAAAGCAAGGGTGAAGGAGGGAGTGCGGGGGAAGAGAGGAGTTCGGTTCACTTCTGGTTCCGGAGCTGATTGGACAGCCAGTCCAGTCCCTCATAGAGCCCGTCCCCACGGGTGGCACAGGTAGCCTGAATGGACCAGTTCCTATGGCGCAGAGAGTGGAGGCCCAGCTTGTCCGTGATCTCAGCTGCGATCATGGCATTGGGGAGGTCCTGCTGGTTTGCGAACACGAACAGGACAGCATCCCTGAGCTCATCCTCCGCCGGCATCCGCATAAGCTCCGCTCGAGCCTCCTTCACACGCTCTCGGTCATGGCTGTCACCACAAAGATGAGACCTTGTGTGCTCTGGAAGTAGTGGCGCCACAGAGGCCGGATCTCGTCCTGGCCACCCACGTCCCACACAGTGAAGCTGAGGCTCTTATACTCCACAGTCTCCACGTTGAAACCTATGATGGGGATGGTGGTCACGATCTCACCCAGCTTCAGTTTGTACAGGATGGTGGTCTTCCCCGCAGCGTCCAGGCCCACCATGAGAATGCGCATTTCTTTTTTGCCAAAAAGGCCCTTGAAGAGGTTCGCAAAGCTATTCCCCGTGCTGTAGACTGGGGGAGACACTGGCCAGAGAAACCCTCGGCAGCCGCGGTGCTGCTGCTACTCCGAGCCAGGCGTTGGTTTCGCTCCCACAATTTTGAGTCCTCATTTTTAAACTAACCCTTTCATTGATTTTAGAAATTTCAGCTTTAAAAAAAACCTTCAGGCTTTGAAAGAGAAACTATGTAAAGCATTCAACCAATTAGCATTTGTAGCTAACACTCGCGTGTCCAGATGGAGCAGAAAAGATAACTAGACGCCTTTACGTGTGTACGCCATATGCGCAGACACCATGGACTGTGCAACAGCGACCCTGGTACCTCTGCTGCAGTGTGACATTGAAGCACATGAAACAAGCCAACTAAGGGAACAGTTACATCTTTACTGACTCATTTGACAAAGACAAGAAATTCGTAGACAAATGCAAATAAAGAGTCAATACAGGGGGAATCAACTGGGGAAGATTTTCCCGTTTCTGATGCCCTGAAGAAGCATCCACATAGGGAGAGAACACGGAGAACAGATGCATGAATGCAATATGGTGGCCACATGAATGTGTATCCCATGTACAGGTAACAGGATAGTGTTAACCACCTGCATGTGCCTGTTCTTTTGGCTTCCTGAGAATATGAACTTGACCTTGTCGTTGATCTGCACAGGAAGAATAGGATAGAATTAGAATTGCCAATGCATTGTAATAGAGGCCACAGAGGTTTGCTTTTGTTTTATTTTCTCAGCCTGGCTGAACAGAGGCAATCAATAAGTAGCCATTGAAAGACTGAATGAGTAAAACAAGGAGAAAACCTTTCCATTGTTAGGAAGCAGGGAAAGGCCTTTCTATACCCAATTGCAGATTACCCCAAAACAACAAGAAAAAAGAGAAACAGCAATATAAATTGCATTCTCAATGTGACTAAGGAGATGAGTAATTGAAACACAGTCTGAAAACAGAAAGTCGATGGAAGAATGAAAAATGATTTAGCAGAGGAAGAGGAAGGTCAATTATAGCACATGCAGGGAGAGATACCAAAGAGAATCTAAGTGAAGTGCATTGTGGAAACCCAGAATGGTCAGGAATTGAAGGAGCAATGCCTCAAAAAAGACACATATAGACTTCCAGGTCAAAAATAACTTTTACTCAGAGTTTTGAAGGCATTGATCTATTCTAGTTTCAATGTTGCTATTGAGGAGTCCAAAACATTCTCACTTCCAGTTTCTTGTGTGTGCCCTATTTTTGTTTCTCTTTTCTCTCTGATGTTCTTACTTTCACAATGATATGCCCGGAAAAATCAATATTACATTTTCCATTTAAAAGCTTCCATTTTCATCCTAGCTGGTTTGGTTCAGTGGATAGAGCGTCGGGGCCTGCAGACTGAAGGGTCCCGAGTTCAATTATGGTCAAGGGCACATGGCCAGTAGGGGGGATGCAGGAGGCAGCCAATCAATGCTTCTCTCTCATCATTGATGTTTCTATCTCTCTCTCCCTCTCCATTCCTCTCTGAAATCAATAAAAATAAATAAAAATAAAAAAGCTTCCATTTTTTCTGTCATAAGCTCTTTTCCTTCTTAAAGAAAAGTCTAAGTCAAATCCAAGCTTGGCATTTTCTCAGCCTTCACCCCACTGCTTTATTTATGATAAAACTGCATGTTGGTGTTCTACCTATATGTTGCACAGGATTACAAAACTACCGGGTAGCTGGATTCTCCATCAACTCCAGTGTCATGACTACAGTGCTTCACCAATGGAACATAAGAGAGCCTAAGTAGAAGTTAAGAGAATGAGGACTTACCAATCAACCTTCTTTAAAATTAAAAGCACTATGAACTGTATGGCACTCCTTAATCATGTGCCTTGTCCTGCCCAGAAAGTGGCTTTTATAAGAATTGTCTAGAAATTTAGGATATGCCCCATGTACACTGGATCATTAACAGTTTATAGTATTTGCTGGACTATCTCACCAGGAGAACAGCATTAACAGGCAAAGTGAAGACTTCCAGAAGTCAACAAACAGAGCCAGCCTTCTGGGTAGATGAAGCAGGCTGTTGCAGAGGTAGCATATATTTGTTGCTTCTGGAAAGGTCTTTCCCCATCAAAGGGAAAATTATTTTTTATGGTGAGAGGTGAGTTGACCTCCGTGTTTCTTGAGATGAAAGTCACAACTGATCTTTTTTTTCTCTCTTGATATGCATTTTGCCATCTTCTCCCTAGAAACCCGTGTTTCATATTCTTGATAGCTGAATCTTCTATAATAGTTCAGAGAATGGCCAGGACAGGAGATTGAAACATCATGGGGCATGTTATAAACTTGAGAGCACTAGAGTAAGCGAATCCAGGAATAATTGGTACTACAAAAAGCCCATTTGGGGAGATGCCACTTGAAAATGGGATGATGATTTTATTGCTAATGGTTTTTAAACTTTTTTTTGGTTAGGACATTATCTTGAAAACTTTAATTATAAATTAAGAAACTGTAACAGAATAATAATTGTGGTGAGCAGCCCTCTCCCAACCAAAAGATATTCATATCCTAATTCCTGGAGCCTGTGAATATGTTAAATTACATGGTTAGAGGGAATAAAGGTTGCTAATCAACTAACCTTAAAACAGGCAGATGATACTGGATTATTCAGGTGGGACAAATGCAATCAGCAGGGTACTAAAATGGGTAAGAGGGAGGCAGAAGAGTCAGAACCAGAGAGATGTCATCACTTGGCCAATGTTGGCTTTGAAAATGGAAGGAGAGTCCAAGCCAAAGTAGCTCAAAAAGGCAAGACAAAGCACAACCTGGGTTCTCTCCTACAGCCCTGCCAACACCTGGATTTTAGCCCAGGGAGACCCATTTTTGAATGTTTATTATCTATAATAATAAAAGTGTAATATGCTAAGTAGACCGGACAGTCGAACGACCTTCCGGACGAAACCCGGGCTGCAAAGGCCGAGGCAAGCCACCATGGCTGCAAGGGCCAAGCCCCTTTCACGAATTTCGTGCATCGGGCCTCTAGTAAGATAATAAACATGTGCTGTTTTAAGCCACTAAATTTGTGATAATTTATTACAACAGCAATAGGAAACTAACAATACATTTTTATTGAAAGACGACATACAATTATATTCAAAAGCACACTAATCTTAAGTGTACAGATCAACAATTTATCTTCCCATATTAATACACAATTCCCAGATCAAGTTATAGAACATTCCAGCATCTTATGAGATTTCCTCCTGCAGTTTCCCAGATGATATAGCATACCCCCAAAAGTATTCAATGCCCTGACTTTTATAACCTTTAGTTTTGCCTGATCTTAAACCTCCTGTAAAAGAATTCATGCATTATATTCTTTGGAGACTGGTTTCTTTTATGCAATATGGTATCTATGAGATAAATCAATGCAGGGTAATAATTTGAAATATTATTACAAGTACTTTTTATTCCTGGCAATTTTTATTACTCCCTTAGCCTCTTCAGAGGGGTGAGCAGAGCTAAGCTACAAAAAAGGGAAACAATATTCAGCTTTTAGTTCCAACCTAGGCTTTTGATATCCATTTTAGAGATAATAGTTATGCAAGCCAATGTTTTCATTAGTAAATGTCAAGTTTTATTAGGAGAATAAAGGACTGTAATGTTGAATTGAGCCAAAGCTGCAGGATTAGAGTTCACATGAAAGCTAACTAGACACTAGGGAGATATAAGGGTGGGATCTTTAAGAACCTTTTCTGAAATACAGGAAAGGCTCTTTTCAAAATCCATATGGACCAAATACCTCTGTTCTTAAGTAGAAAATCATGGTGGAATAGGAGGGCTTGGCCATTTCTCCTCAACATGGGAACAGGCAATCTTTGCTCTGGAGCTTCCCATGATGTGGACTGAGCCATTGTCCTACTTGCACCACAATGTGAGGCGCTCCCTAACTAATCCTCCCACTTTTATCTTTCAAACGTATTGCCTCCAATAAATCCCTTGCATTCCTAATTCTGTTTCAAGTTGCTGACTCCACCTCTTGTGGGCTGGTCCCAAGACACAAGGAATTCAAATGCCCAGGTGGCAGCTGTAACTTAGAGTTCAGTGGGGACTTTGCTGTGTCCTCTAGCAAGAATGTGCTCCCTGAGGATAAAGACCTCTAACTTAACTGAGTCCAGAATTGCAAAGACCAGTAGCCTCAAATCACTGGATGGGTCACTGGGCATGGCGGTAAGTAAGGCTACACCTGCTTTCACCCCTTGGGTCTCAGACACAGTGTCATATAGAAGCCTCTGATTTGGTTGACATACTGCGTCCCAGGAGGCTCAACGTTTATCTCTGTTGCTAACAGGTTGGCCATTCATAGATGGCAGTAGCTAGATCAGTCTTGAAAAGTGGAAGTTAATACTGCTGGCACTATGCATAGCCTCCATCTCTGCCACTGTGACCACCCTATTGAGGTGCCCATGGTTCTGTAGTGACTGTAGACAAGGACTGGCTAACACCAACTGGCTAACTAGCTTGCAGGTGGATGCTTTGGGGGAGTATTAGTATATAATACAGACATCTTTCTACCTCAGGTCCCTTTCTATATGTCCATATGCTTCTATCTCAGACCTTGTCTCTGATTTTTCAGTCTTTTTCCCTATAGGAAAAAGTCTTTTTCCTTGACTAGTTCTACAGGCCATTTGCCACTGTCCATGAGTCCAAAAATATTATCACCTTGGGCACTTATTCTTCCACACAAATCTCAAAGCTCTGTCCATTGAGAAGATTACCGTTTGCTCTGTCTCTCAAGGCCACCTCTGTCAGGTTTGCATTGTAGTCTGAAAACTTTCTGTGCCCAACTCGGCTTCTTCTTCTATCTTTCATGACCTTAACCTCTCTCTTTCCCAATAAACCCCTTCCATCTCTAATTCTGTCTCAGTATCTGCTTTCAAGATGACCCAGGGGACATGTTATGCCTTCAGAGGAGTGGTATGTACTCTTTCTACCCTACATGGCAAATTGAACATTGCATATAGCCTTACACGTCATTATGCTGCACACTTTCCATGGCATTTCATCAGTGCTTATTTATATTTGTGGACAAGCCACAGTGAGAAAGTGGGGGATTTCCACATTGCTTAACCCCTGGTCAGGGGCAGTTAAAGGCAGTTCATATATTTATTTCCTGATTTTCATGGTTTCAGTTTGAGCTATGTTACTACAAAAGCAGTTGCACTGCTGCTGTGGACTTATGTAACAAAGAGAAAAGGTACAATACCAAAAGTGAGAGAGGAGAATCTTCTACTCTATCCCAGGCCTAGGCTTTTGCTCTGTTGCTTTTAACTCCCCACATCAAAGTCTCCACATCTTGTTCCCTTTTCCTAGACCTTGGCATCCATCCCCGGACCAGCTCCTTCAGATCAAGGGTGTATCTTGCCTCCTCAGTCCTCCAGGGCTCGCCCTCTGAAATGTCATGGCTGGTGAGGACCTTCAAGACAGTAGTCTATACCCGAAGTAGTCCAAAGACCTCCAAGCAGGAGCAGCTATGACATTGTGTTAAAAGTTTGCTTTGCGTAGAGACTTCTCTCCCTGATACAGTCCTAATACTATGTGTCAGGAATAGCCTTAAGGTATTTACATGTAATATAATCCTTACATTAACCCTGTGCACTATTATTTGCATACATCAGCTTATACAGAAATAGAGGCTAGGTTAAATAACTAGCTTAGAAGTTCATCTAACCAGGAAGTACCTGCCTCCCTCGGTTATTCCCTGTGAGAAACTAAACTTCCGGGAGACCCTCACAGTCAGGATTCTGTTCCCTCTAACATTGTAAGTAGTCCTAAAAATGTGCTTGAACATTGGTTTCTTCTTCAGACATGTCTGTATTTTCCACTTCCAAGACAAGTGTATGTTCTTTTTTAAAATCAGAAAAATCAGCCCTAGCAGGTTTGGCTCGAAGGATAGAGCATCGGCCTGCGGACCGAAGGGTCCCAGGTTTGATTCCGGTCAAAGACACATGCCCGGGTTGCAGGCTTGATCCCCAGTGGGGGACATGCAGGAGGCAGCCAATCAATGAGTCTCTCTCATCATTGATGTTTCTATCTCTCACTCCCTCTTCCTTCCTCTCTGAAATCAATAAAAAATATATATTAAAAAAATAAAATCAGAAAAATCATATAGATTACAAAGTAAAATATATCAAACCAATCTATAAGAAAGATCCTCACATCTTCAGCAGAAATATACAGGTGTTTTGTTTTTTTAATTTTAACCTTTGAAAGCCTCATTCCTCAAAGCAGCTCATTCCAAATTTTAATATGCATAGAACATCACGCGGGAGTCTAATTAAAATGCACACTCCTACTCAGAGATTTGGGCTGGAACCCAGCTTCTGTATTTCTAACAGACTCCGGGGGACACTGCAGCTGCTGGGCTGTGAACCACACTTCAGCAGCACAGCTCTCTTCTGCGGCAAACACACCCAGCATTTCGCCTACACCAGGACCCTAACCCATCAGCCCCACTCAGTGCACTAAGGCCCCTCTGAATCCCACATAACCCAGTCTAACAACACTCCCCTCACCTACTGCTAGAGTTGCCACCCAACCTGTGTGCCCAATTCATTCCCACTGCGTTCCTCATCCTTGCCTGAGGGTCACTAAGGACTTCTGAGGTCAAGGGCTTTTCTCACTCCTGCACTACAGAGAGTGATGCTCTCTTCTCTCAACTGAGCCCCTAAGATGTCTATTCCTCACCTCTCTCCTCCAGCTCCTAACAATTCCTCTCCCTGGAATCCCCCTCAGCAGGCGACTTCCTCTCTTATTTAGAGAGATGGCAGAGGTCATTCCACATAAGCTCTACCCTCTTCCTTCCTCTCAAACTCTAAAGAATTCTATTTCTACATCTGTCCTTATTTCCGTTTTCGCATCAGTAGAGTCCCTTCTGCTTTCCATGGCAAACCTCTGTCTGGGCCAGTGATCCAATCCTTCTTTCCCTCCTTCAAAACCTTCCTTCCTCGTTTTCTGCCTTTCACCCCCTCTCCAGCATAGTCCTACCCTCAATCTATAATTTACAAATATTCCGTTCTCCACTAAGAGAAACATCTTCCACTGGGTTCTGACCACTGCTCTGAACGCCACCTCTACTTAGATGACTCAAAACATGTCACACATGAGCCACCCCGTCTACCCTACTACCCTTCCACACCCCACAGCTGCACCTCCCCCAGTCTTTCCAGAGCAGCAAAAGGTTCCACTGTTGATCCACTCAGTCAGATGAAAAACCCGAATCATCCTTCACTTGTCTTTTTCCCTTATCCCGACATTTAGCAGGTCCTAACTGGTGATTCTGCCTCCAAAACATATTCCAATCTGGCTCTTTCTCTCTGTTTTCAGGGCTACCAGCCTGGTGTAAGCCACCCTTCTCCCTTGCCTGAATTCTTCAGCAGCTTCCTCAGTCCATTCTTCACAAAGCAGCCAAAGAGAATTCAAAAGTTGTAAATCAGATCATGTCATTTTTCTAAAATCTATAATGGTGTCCCCTAGAAGAAAACCCTAACTCCTCCCCTGTCTCTCTGGTGTCTTCCACTACTTTCCCTTTAGTTTATCAAGCTCCAAGCACAATGGCCTTTTTGTTCTTGAATATTTGGCACTTGGTCCTGCCTCAGGTTCTATGTGCTTTCTCTTTCCATCCATCGACTGAAATGTGCCTGTTTGTGCCTTGTTTTATTTTCATCAATAGCACCTTCAGTGTCTGAGGTTGTCCTCGTTGTTTACAGATGAAGACAACCTCCACACTGGAATGCAAGCTGCGTAACAGTGGGGGGTCTGGCCCGCCTTATTCACCCAGCAGTGGACAAGCACCCAGTGGGCCCTGGTACATAGGGGTTGAACAAGTAAGAGAATGGCTTACACTATTACTCCTGAAAGCTGCAGCCCAATTCTCTAAAATTCACTGTAACAAACTTCTAGAATGAATAGTCTACATCCACAGCTTCCCCCTTTCCCTACACCCACCATTTTTTCTGTGCTGCGACTTTTTGCCTCACCATTCTTCGGAAACTGCTCCCTTGAAAGTCACCATGGTGCTCCAGTGACCAAACCCAACTGCTTTTTTGAGGCCTCAGCTTCATTTGACACTGCTGACCACTTCCCTTTTCTTGCAAAATAATTCTCCCCAGGCTTCTGGGTCTCCTCCTGTAGACCACGTCTTTACCAAGCCCTTGGCGGCTCCTCTCCCTGCTCCTGATCTCCATCCATGGGTCTTCCCAGTTGTCTGACATACAGCTGTGTCAATCTCTTACTTCTTTTTTGATTAACACATCTCCAAAGATTTCAGCTTTTACCTATTTGCTCATGCGTTTAAGCAGTCCCCTGATCCCCACTCTCTCACCTTATTTTCAAAATCATATTCCAAACCCATCCTCATTTTATAACTTTCCTTTTTCTGTTAAGGAACTACTCTTCTCAGAGGAACAAGACACCGAAGTCCTCTCTAAGTACCTCTTAACCTTCACCATCGTATTCAATCAGTACATTCTTCCTTTGAAATAGTTGTGTTCAACAGACTGAGGAACCTCCGGGAGTGGCGGGGGCTAGGGGGGGAGGGGAGGGGAGATGAAAGAGTAACCAAAGAACTTATATGATATATGCATGACCCATAGACATAGACAATAGTGCATAGTGCGGTGAAGGCCTGGGGAGGGGGCAGGAGTTGGGGGGGGGACATCTGTAATACTTTCAACAATAAAAATTAATTTTAAAAATAATAATAAATATTAATAAAATATTTTTTAAATAGGACATGAAACAAAAGAGGGTCTTGTACTAGGGCATTTATAAATGGGTAGAAGAAAATACCAGATTTGACAGACTAACTCCTAAAATATTGCAGTGAAAAACTTGCTTTCATGCTTAAAATTTTCAAGCATTAAGCAATGTTTAAAATAACTCATTTATTCAAAAGTAACTTAATAAAATTAAAACTACTTTATGGACATAAAATACACTTAAAGTTTAAAAATTAGAAATGTAAAGAGCACTCTCACTGACATTTTAAAAGCAAGAATGACTTTATTAACTTGGTTTCTAAGGTAAATGTACTATTTGAGTCACATTTTTATAAAATCAATTTTATTTTCAAATATTTGAAGTTAGTTTTTGAATACAAATATAAGGACCTGGAAAGAAATCATGTGTTCATCTTTATTTCTGCTACCTATACTCCATTGCCTCTCATGCCAATAAACTATAATAATCCACTAATGGATTTCCCTGTCCCTTGAGTGACCTTCTTTCAAGCTACCTAAATGCCCAATGCCTCCAAGGAAAAAAGGGAAGTCCTAATTCTTTAGTTATTTATTTAACACAAACAGAGCTCAAGTCAGTTTTCTAGACTTTCCTCAATATTCCTACTTTCCTACTTTTTGCAGTATTTTCTAAAAATGGAGGTGTAATCTCATCACTGTGGTCATCTATGCAGTTCACTAGCATTAATCCTTATAAACAGACACTAAGGCCTGGAGAGCACAATTGGATCTTGACTTCTCTGCACCCGCATAACACCTAGCTCTTGAGATGGCCAGTTAACATTTGTCCAATTAATTTCTTTTGAAGCATAAGTCTTCTAAGTCCATTATTTGCAGAGCAGAAGAATCAGATAATGGGTAGGAGTATTAATAGATATGATTTAAATCCCTGAACATTTTAACAATATTAACATCTATGCAAACAATCAACTGAAATTTTTAAGTTATATTTCTCTCATTGACAAAAAGGTGTTTGTTTTTAAGTGTAGGTGAAATTAAACTAAATTTTCAACTCCAGAAAGTCTCTCATCCTTTTAAAGTGTTCTCTTGGTTTCCTATCCCATCTAGTTATCAGGTATTTATCCCTTTCCTTGCACATTTAAGTCTCTTTAAAAAAATATGTTTTTATTGATTTCAGAGAGGAAGGAAGAGGGAGAAAAAGAAACATCAATGATGAGGGAGAATCATTGATCGGCTGCCTCCTGCACACCCTCCACTGGGGATTGAGCCCGAAACGTGGGCATGTGCCCCAATCAGGAATCAAACCAAGACCTCCTGGTTCATAGGTCAATGCTCCACCACCAAGCCATACTGGCTGGGCCATAGTCAAGTCTCTTGAAGGAAGAGCCTACATTTCAGTTTGTCTTTGAAGTACACACTTCCTCAGGTTGATCTCACTTTTCTTCACTTACCACACAGTGAACTCTCAGTAAATACTGAGTGCATGAGTCAAATGAACGCATGGACTTTTCTTCTCCCTGGGCAGTCTTACCCATTATTACAGCTTCAAATGCTCACAGACAAGCACACGACTCCAACGTGTAACACTCCCTTTGACCTTTCTTCTTTGCTTCATTCCTACATCCTTAACTGCTACTGGGCAGTCCCTTCTAGATTCCTAGCTAGAACTTCACATTTAGTATTTTTCTATCTAAATGCATCCTCCTTCCCACTAACTAGTTCTTTTTGTATTTCTTACACTGGTCAGTGAAATGACCATTTTCCAGGTCACTAAGTGCCAAACTGAAAATCATCACAGATTCTTTCCTCTCTTGTTCATTTTCCCTCCTGAGTATCTTTCAGGTCTGTCCCCTACCCTCTGTGCTTGATAATATCCATCCTGCAAGGCTTCACTCAGCTCTCGCCATCTCTAGGAAGCTGTCTCAAACAGCCCAGTTCCCCTTCTTTATTGGCCCATCAAGTCCTTAGCAGTCATAAGGTGCTGAAACATCAGCACCACAGTTCTTTGAGGCAGAGGAAGGCTCAGCTACTTCTCATCCCTGCAAAATTTCTGATATGTGATGGACTTTCTGCAAATAGTTATTCAGCTGGTGACTGAAATGGACTCTCACCTGCCTCACCTTCACTGCCGTGTTCCTATCATCTCTTACCTGGGTGTGACAACAGACTTGACTACCACTGTCCTCTCACTCCACATGCTCTCCACACTATGGTTAGAATTTGCTTGTAAAACACTAATGTGAATAGTTCATAGAGAAGCCCAGAGAGCAAGAGAGACAGGAAGGCAGGCATAACAGAAAGAGTGGGCTGCTCTTCCATCTGGGTCACTCACTGTGACAGAAAACAAATGACCAAACTGGGGCAGTGAGTCTTCCAGCCTCATGTTGACATTATTTACTAATCCAAAGGCAAGAAAACGAGAAACTTATCTTTCTTGTCTGTCAAGACACTGACGTAAAAGAAAAATCCACACAGTGATATTGGATATGCCGTTCTTCTTCTGAATTATTACTAGATGAGAGTTCATTTAGAAAGGCAAGGAAAATCGTAAACGGTTCTGACCTGTCTGGTTGTGACTCCTGGAGATGAGAAATCTAAAGAAGAAAAATTATCGCTGGAGACTTCAGAGGGTAGATAGTCTGGAAGTTCCTCTTCCATGTTGACCCAACAGGTTAGCTAGGGTATTAATGCCGCAGTAACCCCAAACCCTAATGGCTTAAAACAGCAAACACTTGTTTCTTGCTCACATTACACATTGTGGGTTGGGTGTAGGATCTGTTCCATATTTTGGACATCCTTATTTTAGGAACCATCCAGATAGAGGAACTACTATCTGGAACCAGGTTATCCAATAAAAACTCGATGCAGGCCACAAAGGCAAGCCACATGCACAATGTTAAATTCTCTAATAGCCATATTTTAAATAGTAAAAAGGAACAGATAAAATTACTTTTAATAATATCTTTTATTTGACCCACTGTATTCAAAATAGTGTCTTTGGCAATAAAGATTTCTCTAATAACTAATGATGGTGATTGGCCATCTATATATCTTTTTCAGTAAAGTATCCCCCCCCTTTTTTATGATGTTGTTTGCTTTCTTATTATTGACAAAACATGACCTTTGATCGCACAGCAATTTCTTTCCTGTGCATGGATGCAGTGATATCAGTAGAGTTAGGTAAAAAGGTTATAAGTACATATACAAGTGCACATGTGTATATATAGGCACACACATGCACACACGCTAATGAGCTCAGGAAAATGCTTTGGAACATATAGTGTTAGTGAATAAAATCATCAGGAGCCTCCAAACCAATATCAGCAGGGCAGAGCTGTTTGCATAGCTGTATCTGACCATACAGGTTTCCCTTTAAACAAAGGAAAACCTAGAGCCCTGTGACCTAACAGGAAATGTTGCTGCCGCTGATAGTGCATGAATAGTGGGTGCAGTAAGCAGGGCGTTCCCACAACAACGCGATACATAACCAAAAGTTGGTAAAACCCAAATGAATTCAGGGCAGAGCCGAGCACTTAAGCACGTGGCTTCAGAAGCCAGGCAGACCTGGGTTTGAAGTCCCTTGGGTTACTGGCTCAGAGCTCTTGGGTAATCTTATTAACCTCATTTTTTTTTCATTTGCAAAATGGGGGTGAAGCTGCCTCACATGATTGTTATAAAAATTAAGTGAAAAATCTGGTGGTATGTAACACAGTTCTTGGCATCTATGATCAGCACATTAAATTCATCTCTTATTATAAAGGGAAAGTGGGGGTTATGAGCCTGAATTCTGGGACTCTAGGGACAGCCAGACTGGGCTAGAACCCCAACTCTGACAATTTCTAGCTGTGTGACTTGGACAAGTTACTTCACTTTTCTGTGCCAAAATGTCCTCATCCATAAAATGAGAATAATATAATATAAATCTCCTAAGGTTGCTATAAACATTAACTGAGCTTATATCTGCCAAGGATATAAGCTTAGGATGGCGGTAGCAGATAAAAGTGTGCTCTTTCAGCTGCAGGGATCTCCCTAAGTTCCTGTCAGTGAATAAAGAGCTTCCTACTTGTGACTATAATTCCTTGACTCTCATTACTCAATCAACAGCTATTTATAGAGCATCTACTATGCACAAGCACTGAACTAGGTGTTAGAAGGGATTGGAAAAATTGTAAAAGACATACATTTTCCTGATCCCAAAGAACACAAACCCCTAAAACAGGAATCATGGGTAAATGCCAAGCAGCCTCTCTTTTTGGTTTTGAATGTTCTTCAAATGAAACTGACAGTTTGTATATTCCTTCATCCACATTACTGAGGGAAAAGTCTGTCACTCTGGGGCTAGGACCCACGTGGATTTACCTATCATTAGCCTGAAGGCCTGGGCAGACTTCTTAGCCAAAGAGGTTCAGATATAACATCTATACCTAGACTCGAAATATCGACTTTGAAAAGTGACCCCTTTGTTCCAACAGGAAGAACGAGTTGCTGTGTGAGGAAGCCATTATAACCATGATAACACTTTGCATTCTCTGCAGACGGCTGTATCCAAATATGCAGATTGTGTAATGAAAATCCTAGGGGCGCCAGTCACCTAGACTCCGGTCTGAATAGTGCCTCCTGGGGTTGAGCAGCACACATCTGCTCAACCACACACAGCAGCCCTCCTGTAGGAAACTTATTTTTCCCTGATGCAAATAGTTTTCTGCATCCTTAATAGCTAATGGCCATTTGTGGACTCTTGTTTGCCTGAACATTATAATCAAGGTCTCATAAATTAAAAATTAGTGAACCAGGCTTATGGTTTATCTTTATTGCCCCCTATTTTTATTATTCCCAGAACAGACTGACTTTGAAATCATAGAGTCATCGGGATAACTTGAGAGATTATAGATGGTATTGTCCTCAGAAAATGGAAGTGGGTTGTAGAAAAGGAGAGTCGTTAATGCGAGGCAAAACATCAGAGTTATCACATCCAAAAGACACTAAACACAGTCATATTTATTTGAAAACATAACGTGGATTCCATATTAATAAATACTTTTAACACTGAATATCGAAAAACTACTGTGCTTGTTCTAAGAAAACAGTTTACCACAGAATCAGAAGAAAGGTAGTCTTTTGCCCGAAGGCCTTTGCTAAAACAATCTGGGACTAGGAATAGCCTCATGGATATTGTGTGAAATTGGGGGAGGGAAGAGAGTTGATACAATTAGGAAGAATTTTCTACTCTCCTTTCTTCACTGGGGCCTTAGAATTAAAAATCTGAAATTGGGAAATACACCTTCGAACACACCCCGGTTTATCTCTCAGTTTTGGATTAGGATCACCAGTGAGTAGACACGAACAAAATTTGGAAACCGGTCCCTGATTTGAATCAAGGTCAGATCAGTCTGGTTGAAAGTGGGTCCATGAGGCCCAGCAGGAGTTGCTACAGCTGATGCTTAAAGCTCAGGCACAACCACAGTGTCACTCACCACAGAACTGAAAGCACCAAACCATGTTGACCGCCACCTCCAGCTCTGTCCCTTCAGTGCTGTCTTTATATGAACCCATCACCCCGTCTGCCTGCCTGCGGTCCAGCCCCTGCACCCTGGAGCTGGGGTTGGAGGCACACATTACCAGGCAGCTGTCCAGGCCTTGCACCCATGGAGAGAAACCAGGAAGGGAACCCATATGGTGACTTTTTTTCCTGCAAACACTCAAAAAAAACAATCTCAAAGATGTGGAGTTCCCCATCCTAATGGTAATAAATGATAGAGAAATGCTCCTGAAAGAAACAAAGGTAGGCCCTCTCAGACCAGCCTCGAGTGGGAGTGGAAAACACCTGCTCTGAGTGGCTTTAAGGCATGGAAAAGACCTCGGCTACTCCAGGCCTCCCTGGGTCTTTTTCGCAGAAGACATGATAACCTTCCAGGCTCTAGTGCGTGAACGAAGGCTTCACCCTGAAAGCCACCGCTGCACTGCTGGCTCTCAGGACGTTTCTGGGTAGAGGGAGGGAGGAAGAAAAGAGGTCTTCTTCATTTTGATACATAATCTTGTGGCCAAGGGCAACGGAAGGAAGTGGAAAAGAACAAACGTGGTTTGTGCCTAGTCCTCTTAGTACAGGTTGCAAGGATTATAAAGGGAAGAGCTGTTTCGGGTTCTGAAGACCAAGACTTAGTCAAGAAGGGACAGCAGCTGGATGACAGGGAGCGGGGGGTGTTAGAATCATGGGGCTTTGGGGTTTTAAGCTAGGGAGGACCTCAAGGCTTTCACTTCATTTTCCAGAAGAGGAACCAGGGGCCTGAGAGATTAAGCTGTGTGCCAACTCCACATAGCTTGGTATATCTGCTTGGGGGACACGAAGAGTAGCAGAGACTGCAGTGAGCCATACAGTGGGGTGCAGGTGCACATTGCCTGGCATGTGGTTAGTTACATTTAGAATCCCCGCAGGTGAAAAGTTCCCAGCCCTGGGCCCTTTCTTGTTGATGTGTCTCCAGAAGTGAATAGATCCTGGACTGAGCTTATTTGGGGGGTTCCCTCTGGAGGGTGAGGAGGAGCTGCAGGTGTGTCCTCACTTCCCAGTCCGGGAGGCCACCTGGATGGCTTTGATCCACTCGGTGCGCTCCTTGGGGGTGGCCGCTTGCAAGAAATAATGAACTTCATCGGCCGTGATGATCTCAAACAGGTTCTCTTCTTCACTTTTCTTGGCTGGTGAAAGAAAACAGGAATGACAGTGTCCATGGGCATCAGAGAGGCCACCTAGCTCACCCTCCTTCTGCAAGGAAGGAAATCCCTTTTCCTGAGTGTCCTAAGAAAATCAAATATGTGGTTTTCAAACTTACCATCATTGTATGATCATATATATTTATTGTATAACTATAGATAGTATTTATATGGACAGGTACATAGTATGATCGTGTGTGTGTGTGTGTGTGTGTGTGTGTGTGTGTGTATTTAAGAAATAAGTTGAAACACTCAAGGAGAAACGTTTTCTTTTACAAACTGAATTTCTCACTTTTGCATACGAGTAGTAAGTAACCTCTAATAGTGTCTAATGAATATTTCCTCTACTCATAATATAAATCAAGGGCTGACCCTAATACATTTTTAAATTTATAAATAAATAAGTGAATAAATAAATAGATAGCCAGGCCTACCGCCAGTACCACCAGACTAGCCTGAACTTATTTTGTCAAGGGCTAAGTTAGAGTCTCTGCTGAAAGATTGGAGGCAGTAAACTGGCCAATACTGTGACAAGGCTTAAAATCTCCACCTCAAATCAAAAAGCAAGATGCTCCCTACCCCAAAACTAAAGCAGAATTCTATGGGGTGAAGGGAGTAAGCAGGGGTAGGGGGGGAAAAAATCTAGGCTTATGCAACTGTAGTGTTTTTCTGTCTATCTCTATAACATCATAAACCCAAAACAACCAGATAAAATCAAGGTTTGGATGTCCAAACCACACCTCCACAGTGATACCACCCCTCCCCACACCTGAGAAGTCAATCTACACCAACATGCTTATTCCATGCACCACATCATAGACTTGTGATCTGGGACTCGGAGGTCATCTGGTGCAAACCTCTCATTCTCAGAGGAAGAACTAAGACCCAGATTATTTAGGTGATTCACTCAAGGCCATGCCGCTAACCAACTAGCAGAGACCTAACGATAACCCAGGCACACCTTCCACACACTGCAAATGTTCTTTGGGTTGTGGGAGATTTCCTGGTATGTAAAAGGCTCCCATTAAGGAATGTCATGGCTCAGTTACACGCATCAGGAGGTAACAAGTTTCTCCACTTAAGCCAGTTCTAATGTGAAGAATTTTTCTCAGCATTGCTCATTGATTTACCCAAAGCATCCACAAAATCTCTCTAACTCCCCAAGACCCACAGAGCCAGGGCAGAAGTTGGGAAAGAATAGCTCTTGGCTTCTCCCAGATTTTTAAACAGAATTTCATTCATGCTTATGCCTGATTAATCGAATGATTGATAATTGTTGGCTCAGGATGCCCATGAGTGGAAAGGGAACCTAAGTAGATACACCGCTCTCAAACAAAAATTCATTCTTACCATCTGGGTTGCTCTCCACTGAGGTCACCACACAGCCTCGCAAATGAATTGCTCCCAGGGGATCTTCCCCCTAGAGGAGAGAGGAGTCCTTCGTTATGTTTCCAAAGTACAGGGTATGGATATAACTTACCTGTCAGTGCAAAGCCACACACTCATTCTGGTATAGATCAGGGCCCCCCAAAATAGATAAGAGCGGAAGGAAATTAAAAGACACCCCTTCCAAGTCCCCCACCCACCACCTCACCCGGGGAGATGGGGTGAGGAGACACAAGTCAATCTTAGCTTCATATCTGGAGAAAGTGGGAGGGGAGGTGGAAAGGCTGAATCATCATGTCCCACAAGAGAACTGCATGTTTCCGGAGCTCTTGGCCCCATGCAACTAACCCTCATGGGAGAGAATCAAAGAGTTTGGGGACCCAACCCAGATGGAGGTGTCTTTACACTTCAGAGTTGGCTCATTTCATTGAGGAAAAGCCCCCTTCAATACTCAACAGTCTAAGCGCCTAGATTTAAACAATGCTTTCATCCAAGTTGGCCTGAAAGAGAAACTAACACTTGTTTGCATATTAAACCAGGAACAAAGTGTTGAACTGGTTGAATCCCTCTGAAAATATTAGATTAGGGAAAATAAAACAAATTCTGTTGAGTTGACTAATAAATGATAATTTAGTGATATTTTCTTCCATCCCTGAGCTTATGCCTCAAAGCCTACGATCTCAAATCTTTGCAAATAAGAGGAGGTAGAAAACCATAGAGACAGGTGGCAGAAAAACAAAAGTGGGAGGGCGAAGAGGGGAAGGGGATATCAGCAGAGCAGAAGTGGGAGTGGAAAGCCCCATGAGCAGATGCAGTGGCGGCTTCCAGTAGGATGGGCTTATTGGCCACAGAATCTCACCCCAGCTGGGTCATAGTAGTGCAGATATGCAGGGTCTTCTCTCAGAATGAACTTCCTCACTTTCCAGTTCTTCCTCCGATGCCCCTATATCCAGGAACAACATAAGAAAAGGAATGATGAGTTCTTGGCATCGCTCTGTATATATAGCACCTGCAAAATAAATCTTGGCTGAATTGGAAAAAAAAAAAGATGAAATACTAATTCTAGGAGAACCAGGTCCCAACTCAGATCTTTGTCAGAGAGTTAGCACGGTGGCCCATGAACAATTTGGATATCATTAAACTATAGATTAAATTATTGCTAAGATTGCCTTCCAACTTGATATTATACAAAACAGTACTCTGTATGTGCAATGTACTATGTTAGGTAATGTGGGGGCTATAAAGAGATTTAATTTAAGACATGTCCCTTCTCTTCAGAGAGTTTATAGTCTATGTGGGAAAATAAAGTATCAAATAGTTGGTATAGATAATGGATTTGAAAAAAATTAAATGAGAGATATGTAATTTGGGGTTTGGATGTCAAAGAAAGTCTTATAAAGACCTATGCCTATCCACATGGGTGAGAAAAGGGTAGGTAAGAAGACAATTGACAACAAAACAGCAGTAAGAGCAGTCAGACTAGAAGGCAGGGGTCATGAGGAACAGTCCAGTCAAGGTTGGAAAAGTGGAAAGAGATTTAGTAAAAATAAAAGGTGGGGTTGTTGCTGAGTCAGAAGTAAAAAGATTACAAACACATTTTAGGAAGATTGATGTGGTGACAACATACAGAATGAACTAGCTGGTTAAATTAAAGATAAACCAGGGGCAAGATAATAAGGTAAAAAGAAAGTCATTAAGAAATGATTGCAACAATTCAGGCATAAAATTATCAGGGCCTAACAACAGATAGCAGCAAAGGGAATGGGAAGGAATCGCTGCTGTGCCAGACATGATGAGAAGGAAGAATAGGACTTGGCCTTTTCCAATAGAATTACACACTGACACTGTTCGGACTGTGGGTTTTAAGGGCAGAATTTGTGTCTTGTTTGTCTTTGGTCCTCCAATGCCCAGCACTATGCCTAGCACAGGGGAGTGCTTCATGTCTATTGCCTTGAATTACCCAGTTATTTCAATTAGCTTATAGCATTTTATTAAAATGTCATGATAAAACTGATGGCATGCTTTCCCACAGAAATTCAAATGACTTGAATAACTCAGAAGCCAAAAAATACTGTATTAGATTAAAAGATATGGCGTTTCTATCTTGCCAGTACAAAGGATGTTGTTCTCTAACACTCCACACATGACAGGCACATAAATGAATTTCCCAACATTTTTTCATTGTGTGCGTATAGAAAGCAATGAGACATTTACAATTTTAGCAAACAGTGCCATAATTCCAGGTCAGAGGAGTTTAAAGGGAGCTTTCAAGAATGGGTCTAAGTTATTTGGCCAATCATTTGGTCAAGGAGCTCATGTCAAAAGAGTCTTTTACTGGCATGAAGGTTGAAGCCAGGAACTCTATGAAGTCATATGGGAGAATACAGAATATTTCTATCTGCTATTTCACGTTCAGAATGGCTTTTGCAAAGCATCAACTTCTAAAGTTCTTCTTATGAATTTCTGCTCTTTGCCTTAATTGATGTTGCCCATAAAATGTGGACACTAAAGTTTCTGCCCACATCGTTTTATCCTGATCTGTGTATGTGGCATATCCTCCTGTGAAATGACTTGGTGAATACCAACTTCTCATGAGTCAATGGAAGAGGAAGGTAGCAGGAAGATGTGAAATCAGCCAACCCTGGCCACCACCACATCCCTTTAAGCCCTCACTGGCATCACAATGTGACAAGTTGAAGAGTTTGATGTTCTGCCTGGACATCTTTCATCTGATGAGCATTTTCTGAGGGATTTTAAGGAATGCATGGGTGCCTAGGGCTTCCAAGAAGTATTGCTGATCTGTCAAAGTAATCTACTTACATTTTATTTAATTCATCCTACAAATGTTTTTTGCCTATTATAGACCAAGAAGGATGCTGAATTCTGCAGCAGATATGAGAAAAACATACACGCATAACACATTGTCCTTCCTCATCAAAATCTACATTGGTTGAGAAACCAGATATTTTATCCATTGTCACAACAGAATGAATTATATTTAAAAAGATTATATTGAATATAATCCAACCTCATTTGTCCTCGAATTTGTTACATTCCCCCAAGTAGAATTATTTCCTCTGGGATAAGAGAAGTGGGGAGGAAAAGATGGGGAGGAAAGGGCCTGACCTCCAGTTGGACACTGCTTCTTCACCATTTAAGGGGTGGAGCACAGGTGTCCTTTTTCAAGATCAGCATTCTATGCAGGTTAGTGGTCGCTAACTCCTAGCAGCAGACACAGGATGGGTTAGTTTTTGTGCCACTTAAAGAGGACATTTTTAAAATTCCCTCAGATGACTCTGATATAAACCACTGAACTAAGAGGATGGAAACATTAAAGGGGGCTGTCAATTCAAATAGAAGAGGTTTTTGTTCTTTTCCCCACCTGCCTCCAAAAAAAGAGAGGAAAGAATATTATAAAAGAAAAAAATTCCTGAATGCACATAGATTTCTGTTTTGTTTATGTTTAAAGGAGGTTTATAAGGATGGCTCTTTAAATAGTAGTGTTCTGATAATAGGATAAATTAGCTTTTAGGTAAAAGGCTAGCTCTGTGGGTTTCAGCCTGGCCACACACCAATGGGAGCTATAAAGTCCAGAGACTCTAATCTAATTGGCCTGGCATGCAATTTTAACAGGTCCCTGGAGGAGTAGAGTGTGCATCAACTGGGCTAGCTAAGGCTAAACGGTAGCTAGCAAAGGCCCAGTAAAGGCAGGCGAAGGAAAACATGGAAGCACGTCTACTCTGGTCCCCACTGTCTTCAACAGGCATTCAAGCACCCATTACCCTCAGCCAGTTTTTGACCCTCCAGGGCAGGGGTCCCCAAACTTTTTAAACAGGGGGCCAGTTCACTGTCCCTCAGACCATTGGAGGGCTGGACTATAGTTTTAAAAAAAAACTATGAACAAATTCCTATGCACACTGCACATATCTTATTTTGAAGTAAAAAAACAAAACGGGAACAAATACAATATTTGTATTTGCATGTGGCCCACGGGCCGTAGTTTGAGGATTTCTGCTCCAGGGCCTGCATTGGGGTACTTATGCAGTCCAGCTCAGACTTCGTTCAGCCCTTTTCAACCCTCACGTTCAGTTTTCTCAGGGCTCCTCTCTAGACTAGGGCTTCTCAGGTCAACTAATTCAAGAACAGTCATTAATGGCCGATAATAATACAGAATTCTACAAGGAATCAACAACGTAAGAAAATAATGAAATTCCCTCCTAAGGAACTCTTGTCTTAACGGCCACCTACCAGCACCTGTAATCAAAGAGCCAGGATTAAACTAAAGAGGAAGCCAGCAATGGGCAAACTGTCCATCTTCCCTATATAAGGCTGGCCTTGCTCCTATGATTTTCCTTTAATCTAGTCACTGGTCACCCTGTCATAAAAGTCATTACAAGAGTCTGTGAAATCTTTCTAAATCCTTGCTGTATTATTTCTTAGGACCCTGATGTTAAGGTAGTTTACCACACTAATGCCCCACTTCCCCTAGTGAAACTCGGAATCCACATCTATACCTAATTTCAACCAGCCCAAATCCCTTCTTTCTAAAAGTAAATATATACTCAACATTGGTTCTCCCTTCTTTGCCCTAAAAGTTCAGGGGTCCATTTCGAGGTAAGTCAAATCTCCGTCCCACAGGGCCTATAGACAGTGCACAAAAATCTCCTTACAGCAACCAGATTCTCCCTGTTACATGCTGAGCAGTGCCTGTAAGACAGCTCACAACACAACCAGAAGGGCAAAACCTTGGCTTCATCAAGCAGCTTTTGCTTCTGTGACACCATGTGCTAGTATCAGTTGATTTCATCCTGATATTCCCATGTCTTCCTGTTGCTTCTGCCTCTACCAGGTGCTGGCCCCGGCTTTCTCGCTCGCCCCAGCCCTTAACTCTTGGCATCTCATGCCTTGGCAGATGGTAACTAAGTACAGCTCTTCAGCTCACCTAGCCCTTGCCTCCCAGTCTAATGCTAGCCTATACCTGCAGACACTTGGGAACTGCACATGACTTCCCCCCAGGACTGAGTCCATGCCCTCTCACTGGATTTGACCTTCGTCTGCTGCTTCTGCAGAGTTGGCCTCAGGCATGCCCTGGATTTGGTTTCACTATGTCCTTCCCACAGGCTGGAATGGCACTTACTTGCTCTCAAGCATATATAATGTTCCTCCTCTGGGTGTGGCTTATTCCTGTTTCCTGGTTACTTTGGGGGCAAGTGGAGGGGGAGGGATAAGCAAATGGAAGTATTTGTATTATGAAATATCTGTCTTTTCCATGCCATCTCTTAGGCAACTGATTTCTTCCAGCTAATTAAAGATCAATAATTTTTTGAAACATCTCTTTTTCCCATGATATTGATAAAAGAGTTTCCTTTTTTCGAGGTGCATCTTCTGCCTGCCTGCCTCGGTCCTCCTGTCCTAATGCCACTTTGACCATTTACCAAGCTATTTGTCCATCTCAGTCTGCTGGTTTCATTTACTGGTTGACTATCAGCCAAATGAAATACCATTTGGTGGTTTAGAAACGAAAAGAACCTGAGAAGAGGGAAAGGCTAAAAGGGAACAGTAGTGGCCACTCACCTGCTTCAGTAAACATCCTTGCTTGATAATGACCCCTCTGAATTCTTCTTTCAGAATTATATCATCATCACTGGAATTCTCTTCACAGAAGAACCCACTGTCTGGCTATTGGGAAAGGAAATAGCAAGTTTATTTTACCAGTCTTAGGCATATTGCTATGTGTACCATCTTTACACACACACACACACACACACACACACACACACACACACACACCCTGCACCACTTCCAGCCACTGGCGTAGGCTCCTTCTTCTCCTCCAAAGGCTCATATCCCAACCTGAACTTTAAAGGCTGTCCTTGGATCTCGGAGGGAAAGGGGGGCGGGTAATCAACCAAAGACCTTGTATGCATACATGCATAACCCATGGATACAGACAATCGAGTGGTCAAGGCCTGGGGCAGAGGGGGTGGGCTGGAGGGGGTCAATGGGGGAAAATGAGGACATACGTAATACTTTCAACAATAAAGATTTATTTTTAAAAATATATAAATAAATAAAATAAACAATAAAAAATTAAGGCTGTCCTTGGTTATCTCATTTCCCCTCCCCCTTAATCTTGTTTCTAGAATCTAGATGCTCTTCCTCTCCTTCCACTCATGTGATCTTGCTGATATCCTTTCATTTTCTTGGGTTCCCCATGCTACACATATTTTAAGTCTAGCTCAGCACATTTCTTCCTTCAAAGCCTTCCTTCATTTCCGATCTCAAAGCCACATCCTAAAAAGTAGAGTTGGCTACTTTATAAGACATTGCACAACAAGACCTCCACTATGATCTCTGCCACTCAGCCCTCTTCTACTTTGAGAAGACCAAGAGCAGGTGCCCAGCCTCAACCCCTGAGGTCAGCAGGGAACTGGGCCTTGCTCAGCTATAAGCAAGCAATGAAGCATACAGAGAAAGAGGAGCCACTTTTTAAGACCTTCAATGGGGAGGACTTAAGAAGTTCTAGCCCAATACCCTGGACTCAGTAACACATTAAACAGGAAATAAGCCTGGCCTGGACCTTGTGGCTGGATATTTTTAGAATCCCACATTTAAATGGCTATAAGCAGCCAAATTAGAGGTCTTAAAAATATGTATGCTGACAACGGAACTTCCCCCAAAGTGAAATGAAACTCTCCCGGGGACATTCACATCATTTTTATAAAAGGCTCTTAAGTAGCTTCCTAACTTCTGTGCTCTGACCCCAAATAGAAACAAAACTGCCAAAACTCCCCTGGAAGTTCAATGTTGCAGGGTTTCTCACGTGGCCCAGGTTTAGGTCCACATTGTGTAACATCCCGTGTTTCCCCATCTGTGGTAACACAGATGACTGAGGGAGGGAGTGCCAATGCATACATTTTGCATTAAATTGAATATTTGAATGTATATTTGAGAAAATATACAATCAGCATAATGTGATTTTATGGATCTCCTCTAGAAAGGCAGCTCCATGCAGGCTGCAATTTTTTTTTCATTGCTCTATCCTCTTTGTTTTCATAAATGAATTATTGCTTAGAATAAGAATAGATGAAAAGCTTTAAAAGTCACTTTAAAGCAAACTACTCAAGTAAACAATATTTTCCTTTAAACTGACTCACTTGGATGTGGCAGGCATTGAGCTGGGGGGCAGCTGTCAAGTCAAGAACAGCTAACACCTCTGGGTAGAGGGCTGGGCCTCTCTTTCACACATGTGGGTGGCCCAGCCTCGAATCTGCCCAGAGCAGTCTCCATTACAGGAAGAGTAGCTAGGTAGCTTCTCTCACTTACAAAGTAGTAGAAGGCATCAGGGTTGTCCAGGAAAGCATTTTCAGCAGTCCCATCCACTGCGTTCTTGGACAGGTCTCCAGCAGGCTGCAGGTACCCTTCGTTGAGCAGTGAGGAGGCGATCATGAGGCCTTCCTGGCGATTCCGAACAGACTTGTTGGAGAGCAGCCAGTCGATGACACAGTTACCTGGATGGAGCCATCAGAGGGAAGGTTAACTCTCCTAATCAAAGAACAAACCACTGACCATCGCCTCTGGAAAGCCCCAGAGCACCCACGTGTCTGACTTGTCTCATCTTCCCTGTTATTCCAGGAAGGAAAAACAAAATCAGTGGGATAGCTACCCGGAAACAAACGGAACTATGTAAAGGGTTTTGTTTTGTTTCTCTTTTCTTAAATCTGTAAGTTCTTTAAGAAGCAATGCATCATTAAAGAAATAGTTCTTTACCCACTTGCACTAAAGTCTTATATATCTTGATTCCTGTCTATTCTTTTATTCAGCTCTGTGTCTATTTTAACATAATACCATTTTTGGGGGAGAAAAAAATGACTCTTTGATTGATATAGCTGGCATTTCCAAAACAATATCTTGGACAACAAAGTTCTTTTCCACCCTTCATTTTATGTCCATGCTGGAGAAGTTCAATTCTCATGTTCACCAGTCATCCTCCTATGACCCCGTCTACCCAGCCTGCTACACACGCCCCACCCCACACATAAGGCTGAGCGGGAACTCCATATTGCCTTCCCCAGCTGCCCCATATCAGACTTCCAAGGCCTTTTACCTGTGAAGCAGTGATTAAAAATCTTCTTGTCCTTCTCTAGGTTCAGCTCTTTTATTCCTTTTTCCGTGTCTTTCATGGACAAATACAGAGCCCTGCACAGAGATGAAAACAGATGGATGAGTGGGGAGCATTTCAGAATGGCAAGTCCTCACAGGGACTTTGAGGAGCTGGCCAAGAACACAAGCTTCTCCCCTCCCAGGTGGCCCCTGTGCCTAATCTCCCCACCAGAACACAAGTAGTTAAAGGGGGGAGTTGATATTTGCAGCAGGGAGATAATTATTAGTTCTTAAATTCATTGAGCTCTTTGTTGATTTAAGTCCCAATGCCTGAGAGAGAAAGTTAGGTGGCAAAAACTAAGGTTCTCAGGGCCAGTTTTCCACTCTAATCTTCAAGGTCCCTTGATTTTCACATCCCAGTCCTTCATGTGTCATTAAGAGACCATCTAGACTAGACATTGCCTCCAAGAAAGCGAATGTTTTAGCTAAACTTATCTCCTATTCTATTATGAGACAAGGCAAAATAGTGAGAAATTCTCATTTTTGTCCTTGAAGTAATAAACTCAAGATAGCCTTATAAGAGAAACTGCCAGCAAGTAACCAGAAAGCCCCTTTCATGTATCATGTGGTTCCATATAGCACAAACACCATTCCCACTTAGTTCTGACAGTCATGGCCAGAAATGTGGTCACCTGATGCCCCCAGCCAGCAGCTGCACTAGACCAGGAGCCTGCTCTTGGGTCTTTACCCAAAAGTTTTGCTGGTGAGAGAAGATTCTAAGTATCCCCAAGTTCACTGTACAAACTTAAACTCCTGTGACATGCCAAGTCCTGTGGTAGGCTGCTGAAAGGGTTTGTCTTTGGTCCCTCTCAGGGACAACCACATTGTGTAAACAGAACCCTTCTTGAACATTTTTATCAGCCAACATGGAATACTTTCTGACTGGGCTCCTATTTCAGGTTATACTCGACATAGATGCAAAACTATCAGGAAGCAATGATTCTTCTAGAAAAAAAAAAAAAAAGCTCATGTGATAGAAGGAGATATAAAACATGCAGAAAGAAAGGAGCCCTGTTCCTGTCAGGGGCTGAATTTTCCTGTGAGCCTCTAACAACCTTTAGACAACAACTATCACCTGCAATTCCAAGCCAGCCAACGTCACAGGACATTAAACCAGGCCAGGGTTTCTGCCCAGGATGGGTGTTCCCCTTGACTTGTCCTGGCTGACAGTGTGAATATATGCACTTGAACTCAAGACCTTGCATACTTGGATGCAGACCCCCTGCCTTTTCCTCCCTACCCAGACATCCTGGAGCATTCTTTAAAGACTAGCTTATTATGGCTACTTCATAAATGCAATAAGTTCTATCTCTCTGTCTCTATTTCTTTGGATCTCTTTCTTTGCCAAGGTTTCTTCTCCAAGGTTTTCCAAAATGAGGGAATCTATATTCTAGTAGCTTCGTCTCCTCAGCTGCTAGGCCTTGGAGAAGCCATGATCACTCCTTCAGATCCAGGTAAACATCTTAGTACACCAAGAGCCAGTATCGGCCTGGAAGGGTGAATATAGCCTTCAGAGGTGACCAAAGCAAGCCCTGGAACATCTCCTCAAAGGGGAAAAAAGAAGGGGTAGAAGGAAGCAAACACAGAAAATCACCCTAAGTCAACGGTTTCTGGAAGTCGAATAGATCTCCTGGTGGATTTCCTCGCAAACTTCTGGCCTCCTTCAATGCACTTAATGGCCTTCTTGATGTCTCGAACCCAGCCATCTCTCTCTTCCAGGAAGGCTGCCTGGAAGAAGTGGTCCTGCTGTTTGGTTGTAGTGATCTTAAACACAAACTAAAAATAAAAATACATGCCATTAGGAATCACTCTTTTCAAGGGGCTGAGGTCCCTTATGAAGCACAGCAGTTGAGCCAACCCTGTCCTGGAAGTACTTGGCCAAGAGAGACCCAAATGCCCAGGGTAGTGGTGAGGGAACTAGTCTGGGGGGAACCAGTCATACTGTAGGCTATGCACAGGCTCAAAGGTCAGTGTCTGACCAACTATTCATTGTGGCTATTAATGTCCACTCACCATCCTTTTGCCGAAGTCCTGACAGGGACTAGTCAGAGTGCTTCCTTTCAGGGGAATCATTCCTTTGGGGCTATTGTCACTTTTCTTCTTATAGAATTCAATTCCATCTTCTAACAATACAACCCACATGGGTTTCCAGGTGTTGAACACACTCCCCTGTAATGACAACAAAAAGTCATGTAACAATATTTTCTAAAATTGTTCTATAGATGAGGTAGGACTTGGTAAATAGCCTACTGTTGACCAGTGTGGACTCAGGTGACCCACATTTGTGTGATCAGGGTGCTAGGCAAGCAGCCTTCAAGGGAGAAGGGACTGCCATTCTTCTGGAACTTTAAAAAAATATTTTTAAGATAAACTGTATGCATGTCCATAATCGGCCATAAGCCTCTCATGGGTCATTACCAAGGGAATATGGGATGGATCTCTACTCTTCTTCCTGTGCATTTCAGGCTGGCTTTCTGCTCCCACCCCTGCCCATTGTGTTCAGTTCAACTCAGGGATGGCAAATAGATTCTATCTCAAGTGCCAGCACAGACTGAATAGCAGCCGATGCCTGAGGCCGGACTCATGGGGAAAGTGACATGATCCAACAGCTGTGTTTGCCTCAGGTGTGGAGGCCATAAAGGTGGCTGCTAGCTGCAGTTTCTTCCATCCTGTGGTCTAAGATTTTATCTGAATGTGAATGTCAAGAAGAAACTCAGACAGCAGCCTTGCGTTCAGGATGGCTAAGTTGTATGAAAATCCCTTGAAAAATGGTCTGTAATGCCAGAATGTTGCCGTCCATGCTTTTAGGAAGATCTTTACTGGAAAAGTTTTCAGTTTGGACTAATGTCAACTGTAGCAGTACATTAACTGTTCTGACTAAATCAAAGAAGTCTCTCTTTTTTGTCTATATTTTGGGAGAGTTGGGGAAAATAAGGTTCTTTGCCTCTCACCATTGGACCCATGAGGTCACCCTGTCATGACTTCCACAAAATAGAATTATCATCCAGCTCCCAGAAGACCTTGCGGCTTATCTTCAAATGCAAAGAGCCTCTATATTAAGGTCAGTTGCCCAAAAGGAAGTCTATTTATGCAAAAAGGTTAAGTACTTGTGGGACTATCGTTTTGTATCATTTTGCTTGTCCAAGTGTTTCCTTTACTTTAGTTACTAAAAGAACTTTTAAAATTAGAACCCACTATCTCTTTTTTGCACAGGCAGAATGACTATCCATACTAACACTAGACTGTTTTCCTTTCTTAAAAAATGGGGAAGGTCAGACACTGCAAACACAGGAAATAATTTCAGTTAAATGTCTTTCTGCTTTACATCTATCTGAGAGAAACTTATATCCAGAATATAAAGAGTTCCTGCAAATCAATAAGAAAAATAAAATCTATTTTTTAAATGGGAAAAAGACTGCAAGAGGCATTTCACTGAAGAGGTTATCCAGCCCAGCTCCGTGGTTGAATGTCAGCCTATGAACCAGGAGGTCAGGGTTCAATTCGCTGGCAGGGCACATGCTTGAGTTGCAGGCTTGATCCCTAGTAGGGGGCATGCAGGAGGCAGCCGATCAATGATTCTCTTTCATCATTGATGTTTTTTATCTCTCTTTCTCTCCCCTCCCCTCTTTCATCATTGATGTTTTTTATCTCTCTTTCTCTCCCCCCCACTTCATCTCTGAAATCAATATATATTTTAAAAAGAGGTTATCAAAAAAGTATCTGAAATGATGTTTGGCATCATTATTCACTAGGAAAATGCAGATTTAAAGCACAGTGAGATACTTCTACACGTCATTAGAATATCTAACATTTACAAAAATTAAGAAGAGCAAGACTTGGCAAGGATGGTAACTGGAATCCCTATATGTGGTGGGCAGGAGTGCAAGATGGCACATCAAACTGGAAAATGTCCTAATTCTTAAGAGATATATGTTGAATTACTGAGGAGTGAGGTAGCATGATGTCCGCAGCTTATTCTCATGAAATCTGTGTGTATATTTACATAGAAATACAGAAATATGAGAGATAAAGCAATAAAGCAAGTGCGGACCTGTGTTAACAATAAATAGTATACAGGTAGTCGTACTCATTTTCTCATTTCTCTGTGGGTTTTAAAATTTTTCAAAATAATTGGGGAAAATTAATAAATAAATGAACAACAGAAGACACTACTATATAGTAAAATCTAGGTTATACTTTCAGGGAAACATAGAAACAGGTGTATAAAATAATGAAAATAATAAAAGCGATACTCAGAGAGCTAGGAGCAAAAAGTTGGACTAAATGACGCTGAATACCTTTCATGTCTAAAATTGTATATTCTACCTCAGGCCCCTCAGAGATGAATAACTGCCACAATCACTCAGCAGTTTTGACCTTAGTATTGGGATAAATTGGGAGAGGTCAGCCAGCACTGCATTCCTCCTGTAGGCAATTAAAGTAAAGCTACTCCTAATTCAAATGTAGCCTCAGGGGTCTGTCAGTTCTCAGAGCAGGATGTGTCATTTGGGATTCAGGGCCATTAGGCACACTGAGAAGGCTGATCCTCTGTAAAACAAGGGAAATGAGACCAGCCTCGTAGAGTGGAAAGTTTCTTCCAGGCTTGGTTGGGGTTAGCTGGGTTAGGATGATGGAATGACAGGTGATCTCTCTTCTCCTAGCCATTGCTACAGCCACCAGCTTCTCACTGCAGTAAACCGACAGCACCTCCTCCCCACTACCACTGTACTGACCCCTTCCTGTCCCCAACCCTCTTGGCACTCACCCAAGAGCAAACCGGGCAGTGTGATCCTGGAATGTCCAGGGCACATGACACCTGACCAGCACATGTGGAACTGGAATCCAGGTCTCTTGATTCCCAATTTTATGCTCTTTCTACTTCCCCTCAGATGCCATCTTTATTTCGGTTCCTATGTATCTTTGAGTAATTCTGGAACCTAAATCATTTTTTTCAGGCTACTTAGCTAGCTATACATAAAATCATGGTTATAATTTTATATAATATGTTATATATATCATATGTCTGAAGTATTGAGGGGTGAGGTATTATTTGTATTTTTCTGTAATACCTTTTGTCATTATAGAAGAAAATCCCTACAATGTACAATGGGTGGGTTTTAGATGCTGAATTAGGTTTATTAATGTTTCCCAGGGAACAGCTGTTGATCATCATGGGACTGGTATAATTCAGTGCACAAGGGTCTCACATTGCATAATGCCAAAAGAAGAAATCTCAAAGGATGAGATATTTGACTGTATATTTTTAAAAAATGAACTTTTGTGCATTAAAAAAACACAGCAAAATAAAATGTGGATATTTGTAATATGTCATATAATTAAAAGTTGACATGTTTTTAAGAACTTTTTAGAATTATTAAACATGTATAGAAACACTCCTTAAATGGGCAAACAATATAAATAGGCCATTCTCAAGAGAAGAAATACTCAGGCTCAATAGACTTAAAAATGTACTGCTTCAATAGTACTCAAAGAGACAAAAATTAAATAAGATATAATTCTGCCCATTGATAAGATTTTTTAAAAGATTTATAAAATATATTGGTGAAGATTTGGGGAACTGGGCATGAGAAGACAAAAAGGAGCCTTATGAGCAGCAGTTTGATGTGCACTATTTTTTAAAAAGCTTAAAGTGCCCTAGCTGGTTTGGCTCAGTGGATAGAGTGTCGGCCTGCGGACTGAAGGATCCCGGGTTCAATTCCAGCCAAGGGCACATGCCCAGGTCACAGGCTCGATCCCCAGTGTGGGGTGTGCAGAAGCAGCTGATTAATAATTCTCTCTCATCATTGATGTTTCTATCTCTCTTTCCCTCCCCTTTCCGCTCTGAAATCAATTTTACATATATATATATGAAAGCCTAAAGTCATTGTAGGCCATATAGAAGCATAAGATCTAAAGAGAGGACAGTAATATTCTGACTTTAAGTGGCGCATAACCAGGAGGTGACCACAAATCTGGAGCTGGGTGGTCCAGGCTCAAATCCCAGTTCTGCCACATTCTACCAATGGGATCTTGAGCAAGTTCTTATACCTCATTTTCTACATCTGGCAAATGGGGACAATGTTACTACGTATTTTTCAGCGTTATTGGGAGATTAAATAAAACAATTCATGTAGATTCCCAATGGCAGAATCTAGCACATAGTAAGCACTCAGTAAAATAGTTCCTATATCCTGTAACCCTGCTTATCAGGTGCACCTGGAGGACGACCTTGCGTTTAGGAAACCTCAAGGCTGCAGGTAAACCAGAGCCTGTTCAAAAGAGAGGGACAGGATGGCATCTCTTTGGGGAAATTGTTGAAGAAACTGGGTAGGTTTTAGCCCAAAAAGGAACAAGCAGAGCTGAGGAGGACTGTCTTCAAAGGTGTCAAACATTGTCATCGATCATGGAGGTTTCAGAAAATACAGTTTATGCATAACTTAAGAGAGAAAGTTAAATTAGTGGGTTCTCTGACACAAGAGGCATTCAAGCATGCTTGGTAACAGCATAGCAAAAGAAATGCGGCCTCAGGTGGAAAATTCAGTTAAAAGTTACTTTAATACTTAATACTCCTTTCAACCCTCAGATTCTACACATCTATTCCAAAAAGGCTGTTGTCCTTACTATCCCTGTGGATATCCTCAATTCCAAGATATCCCTTTGGGTCTCTCCTACAAGCCAAAAATAAATAAATAAAGTTCTAACACATATTTAACATGATCACCGAAAAATGAATACCCCATTGGAAAAAATTTAATACATTATAAGTTACTGTAATATGGACCCCCAATTCCTTGGTTTCTATGATTTAGACAAGTTTCTTTCTTTGAGACATGTTCATTCAACAAATAATGATAGAGCAACTCCTGTGCTTCAGACACTGGCCTGGGTGTTGGGGTGGAAATGAGTAAGACAGTCTCTGCTCTTAGATGATTCACCATCTAACAGGGGAAGAGAGTGACCTTGAATGACACCTCCAGTTCAATGGAAGGATGCAGAGTATGAACAGCGTCACTGAAAAAAGCCACGACTCACTGCTGTGGGTTGGGGCAACTTTATTATGTTGTTTAGAACCCCTCCCAGGTCACTTCCCAGGGAGTGAGGACACCTCCTTTAACTTCTCCTTTCCCTCAAACTTCTCTTTTCATATGTTGACGTACAGCTGGAATTCAAAGGAAAATTACCTTATGCTCAAAACTACGTGTTTAACTAAAGCAGAACTGTGAGTTGGCATGACCTATTCTCCCACACTCATGGGCGTGTTACTTCAAGTTGGTGTTGCATCAAATTACATCCTTATTTCTGCTGCATTGTAAATTGTATCTTCTGGTGTTCCAACCTGATCCATGAAATCACTTGTATAAAATCCCAGATAAATGGTTGCTTTGTGCCTATTTAAATTATCTGAAGGCAAGGAAACCAATCTATTCCCTAATATGTTTTTTACATTAATCAAATCTTCCAGGTTGGATAATTTCTCAATAAAATCATACTGGGTAAGCAACAGAGAAATGGTACTGAGTGCTTAACAGCATGATTTCCATCTTAGGAATTTGGGTTCAAATTTGAAGACAGTCCTCATAGGCAAGTTACTTAATTTTTCCAAACATTAGTCTCCTCACCTGTAAAATAAAGGTAATATTGTACTACTTTCCACTATTGTAAACATTAAGTGGAATATACTTAAAGGGCTTAAGTATTGTGGCTAACTTGGAGCAGGTGCTCAAACGTGGTTTGCATATAGGCAGATGGGATTACACAGTTTTGTAGGCAATTCTGCGAAATCATTCTGGCATAAGGTTATCCTGGGTACCAGCCATCACAACAACTGTGCTTTGAAATCTAAATCACTGCAATCCAAGCCCAAGAGGGCTGCATGTAACGCGATTAGGCACAGCTCTCTGCGACACTGAGGCCACACTGCTGAGTTCCAGTCCAGCTATGCCACCTAATAGCTGTGTGACCTTGGGCAAGCCTCTTTCATCATCTGTCAAGTAAGGCTAACAGTTGTACCCACCCACTTTGTAGTGTTGTTATAAGTACTAAGTGCATTGATGCTTTAAATCTGTCCCTGCTGCAAGGCAAGCACCACATCCATTCGTTATTAAGATGATGGGAATCAATGGGTACAAATCATTGGAAACTATTTCATGGTATTGTGTCCAGAAGACAACGTAGCTGTGAGAAAAAAGTCCTAGGCCAACACACCTGACTCCTGTTCTCTCTTTTACCCCAGGCTTTCCTCCTACAACCACACTTCTCACTGGGTCTTTTCTTTCCTGTCCAACCCGCTTGTCCTTGGGCACCCCAACTCCTGTGCTTTCTCCCAGCCTAAAAGACCACCCAAACCTCTAGGCTTACAATTGGGATCAGTTCTGCTACATGAAGTGCCTGTGGGATTATTGTCAAACAATCAACAACAGTTTGCTCCATAAACTCCCAGGAATGAGGTTGGTTTGGGATGTGACTTGGTAGAGTCCAATTCGTAACCTGCTCCTTTCTCTTTTTTAAAGCTATGCTTATGCACATGAGCAGAACCTACGCCACCCAACACATAAGGCTGAGCGGAACTCTATATTGCTTTCCCCAGCTGCCCCATTTCAGACTTGCAAGGCCTTTCACCTGTGAAGCCTCCGTTTTCTCATCTGTAAGATGGGGACAAGGACACTATTGTACAGGGTGGTTAGGGTTGCATGAGATCTTTTTCGTAGAACAACTGACTGCTACATGATAGTGAAGGGAACCAAAGTTTTGCCACCCTGAAGCTGCCTTTTTGGGATATTGATTTTGAGATGGTTACTGAGAAATAAAAGACTCAGAAAGAAACTCAAGCTCTCCTTACTATCCTTTCCAAGAGGTTCAGGTAGAAAAACCTACTCCAGGAAGGGAATCTTAGGAGACTGCCTTAACCAAATTCAAATTAAGTATGGTGAATAGGAGGGCTTCAGGCTGGTACCCCTTAGCTAAGATACCCAGTGCCCCACTGTTTCGGAGTTGCCTAGCAAGAATTTGCCTGCCGCCCTAACCGGTTTGGCTCAGTGGATAGAGCGTCGGCCTGCGGACTCAAGGGTCCCGGGTTCAATTCCGGTCAAGGGCATGTACCTTGGTTGTGGGCACATCCCCAGTAGGGGGTGTGCAGGAGGCAGCTGATCCATGTTTCTCTCTCATCGATGTTTCTAACTCTCTATCCCTCTCCCTTCCTCTCTGTAAAAAATCAATAAAATATATTTTTTAAAAAGAATTCGCCTGCCATGAATATTGTGCTCTTCCTCAACTACCTGTGAATTGCCAATCTCACTTCTGAAATCTAAGACCAGGTCTCCCACTCCTTTTCTGCTTTCTCAAAAATGTCATATATGCCCAATGTCTACTCACTATCTATGGAATTTTCATGCTTATGTGAATTCCCATGCACATGCATTAAAATTTGATTTTCTCCTGTTAATCTATCTCTGTTGGTTTGATTATTAGCCCAGCTAGAACTTAAAAGGTGAGAGGAAAAGTATTAATTATTTTTAGGACCCATAGTAGCTTCTAAGTACTTTTGTATTTATTTGTTTGTTTTTGTTGTTGTTGTTGTTTTTTGTTTTTGTTTTTTTAGTGACAAGATTCTGAGGCAAGGAAATCCAGGTTTTATTTAGAATGAAAAAGCTACAAAATGACAGAATTATGTATTTTTCTTCCTTTACTTAACCATCAGCTCTATTTAAAGATCTTAGCTGGCGAAAAGGAGGAAACCTGAATTGTGAAATGTGGGCAGTTTCCTTGCACAAAAGAAAAGCAGAAACATTCCATTGATTACCGATCCCAAGATTTCTGACTTGACAAAATCCTTGCACCAGAGTTTTCCTAGTGTATTATTTTTTACCCCAAACATCTTTATCTCCAATAAAATTATTTCATAAAAGAAGAATAAGGAGAAAGATATTTTTATTACCACCTACGAATCTGAAACTGCATGAGAAAAAAAACAAAAAACAAACAACAACAAAATATGTGCTTGGAGGGAGATTCATAAATTATTGCCTGTCATGCTTTAATGTCAAAAACCATAGTGAAGGATTCGAACAGCCTTGCCAGAGAACGATTTTTTTGGTCCTTGCTTCACTATTAACTTGGCAACCAAGCCAGGAACCAGTATATATCCCATTATATATAATTAACCCCCATATATGAGGTACCTGAGTGAAACTTAACATCTAAAGAAGTTAAGAACTTCAGCACCTTCCCAGGAAATTCTGGCTTCTGGGGTAGTTCTGCAGCCAACAAGAGAATATTTCTGAAGCAAGCATTTCTTAAAAATGACAAATTAGGGAATCTTAATACATTACAACACAGAGTGTGCAAAAGGTCCCAGAGAAAAATGCAGAAATTACTGAAGATGTAATTTCACTATTTTTCTTTCTTGTTACATTTTCTAGATTGCCTTTTACAGGCCATGATCTGAAAAAATTAAAAACTATGTACTTATTAATTTAAGTCCATAACCCTAACTCTATCATTCCCATTTTCTACTGGGGCAAACTCACTTACTAAAGAGTCAGTCTTCTTTTTTTGTAATTTATAGAGTTTAAAATATGAAAATACACACTTAAAGCAGTTTTTATTACAAGATGTTTAAATTATTTTTGAACAAAACAACTTTGCAGAAAATGTTTCCATTTACCGGCTCATCTCAGGATACTAGCCGAAGCAATCAGGAAAGAAGTAAGTCAACATTTATTAATTTTGGTTCTCAAAAAGAGTATTGGTGCCTATTGCAAAGAATCTACATACACCTTTGTGTACATATGTGTGTCTTTTCCAAAGGATGTTTCAAAAGATGGCCAGCTAGAGAAAATATAAACTGAGCATTTACATAGTCTCCCCCATCCGCTCATACCTCTCACTACCATAGATGCATTACAAATCCTAGCTTAGATTAAGTTTACTCTGAGAAAATCCTGGTGTACTGACTGAGCTCAGGGCCACAAATCAGAAACTCAGGTCTCAAAAGAGTGGGTTTCTGGCCCCAACTCTGTCACAGCCATGTGACCTTGGGCAGTCAGTCACCCAGCTTCCGGGTCTCAATTTCCTCTTCTGTTAATGAGGGAATGAAGCCAGAGGATCTAGGGTCCCTTCCAGCTTTAAATTAAAAGAGAATCGGGCAGCAATGTGTCCTGGTTAACCTCCTTGTAAGTAGAACGTTTTGGCTAAAATGTTAAACCAACAAACAACCTAGAAGAGTCACTGTAGGCATTCATCTGAAGGCCCGTATCGAATTCAGCTCATTTCTGACATACTTAGCTCACTTGGGACAGTATGAGTGTACTTATTTATATGTGTATTGCCCACAGGATGCTAATGAGCCCTGAGTGTGAACTCAACATCCTGGAGAGTTTCACAGTGACATGGCATATGCTCACCAGCAGAAGACAAACCAACAGTCTAACAAAATTCAATTTCCTGATGCCACACCAGTGAGACTAAGCATTTCTGAGTGCCCTTGTGTCCTCATTTTCCAATCTTTAAAATGGTGCTCTACCTACCACTTTAGTGGCACGTTATATAAATTCACTAAGAATTGTGAATGATTTCAGGCCAATAAAAAAGATAGAGTTTTAATGTACCAATTCTAAGAAGAAAGCCCAAGTAATAAGCTACAACTGGAGTATTATTATATCAGCTCATCTTTAATCATTTTCTGTTCTCTCTCCTCAAAAAAAATAATAAAAATAAAAAGGAGGGGAATTAGAATTTAAATAACAACTGAATAATCTCTCCAAATAACCTCTACAGCAAAAGAGTTTGAGTCATAACAGGCATATGTGGCTCTTGAAAAGCATACTGATTTTGCTTAGACCTTTGCCTTCCAGACCCTGTAGCCTGGAGTTCTCAGCCCCACGAGTTCAACCTCTGCTGACACCTGTGCTAGGGAAGTTCACCTTTAAGAACCAGAATGAAGTGGAACCTGTGCTGGTTTCCTCCTGGACATTTACATGCTGCGATGTTCTCCTAGTTCAACCCAATAGGTTCAGCATTCAACATTTCTAAAACGAGTGCACAGGGAGTGCAAACTGGACTCTATCCTCCCCAACCCTCTCTCCAGTGACACCCGTGTAGGTGGCACTTCTTGCTTACCTTTTTCACCAGGTAGCCCTCCCTGATCCGCTTTGGTTCCATGTTGGATGGACAAACAGACGGCCGGGTCCACTCTCAGACAAGTCCTCTCAGAAGCTCAGCCTCCTCTGAGAGCTGAGGCACTTGTGGGCTGCTTTTCTATGGTGAGGTCCCTTTCACAATTTCCCGTTGGCTGGCGATCGCATGATCACATCCTCTTCCCCTCACTGGGGTGGAAGATCAGAATAAGGAACTGCAGAGAGAAACAACCCATTCTATGCTAATGCTGGAGACTGTAAATTTGTATAACCATAAGGAAAATCATTCTCCTAAATAGAAGGAAAATGGTCAAAAGAAGAGGAAAAATGAACAAGAAAACCTTCTCAGTAGAAAAAGTCCTGGCTTTGAAATGATTCTTGAGATCCTAGAAATGCTTAATAAACATTCCAAGAAATTCACAACCAACAGGTTAGCATAACAAAGGTAGCTGCTATTAAATGAATGCCCACTTCTATGCCAAGTACTCTACCGGCTATTTTTCAGCCAGCCTCACTTATTGTGGTCCTTACAAGAAATCCATAGGGGGAAGTTCACTATTGTCTCCATCTGAAAACACCAATAAACTCATGCTCAGAAAAGTAAGCAGTTGTCTCAAGGTGACAGAGCAGGAAAGAGGTAGAACCAGAAAAGAAGGGAGAGATCTTACCAGGGTACTGCTGCCTCCCATCAGCCTGAGGACCATTTGACACACACAATGCTAACCCAACAGTAGGCTGGTAAAAAAGCAATCCGTACTCAAACATGTTTGAGAAATTGTACATTACAGTCTCAGCTTAGTGACTCGCCTTTAAATGAACAAATTCAAGTTCTGCAGCAGACAGTCTTATTGTAGCGGTGTTTAATCTTGTGTTTCCCAAATTTATTTAACCACAGAATTCTTTTTGAGCAATGTCTATTAACATTCTTGTTATAGGTTGAATTGTATTCCCCCTCCAAAGAAGTCCTAACCCCCAGTACCTTATAAAGTGATCTTATTTGGAAATAGGATTTTGGGGGATGAAGTTAGTTTAGCTAAAATGAGGTCATACTGGAGGAGGTGGGCCCTTAATCCAATATGACTAATGCCCTTATTAGAAGAGGAGTGAAACACAGAGAGCAGACAGCCACATGACACAGAGGCAGTGATTGGAGTGATACATCTTTAAGCCCAGGAATGCCGAGGATCACCTGCAAGCACCAGAACCTAGAAGAAGCAAGCAAGAGTCTCCCCTAGAACAGTCATAGAGAACATGGCCCTGCCAGCACCTGGATTGCAGACTTCTAACCCCCAGAACTGTAAGACAATAAACTTCTGCTGGTTTTAGCTATGCAGTTGGTGGTACTCTGTTACAGAAGCCACAGGAAACAAGTAGAAATCTGTAAAACTAGTATTCTATGCAGCAAATTTTGAGAATGTTTATCTGGCCATGTGAAAATGGGCGGGTTCTTTAATCCTTCTGTGCCTCAGTTTTCTCATTTGTAAGATGGGGATGATAACATCTATTCAATGGGGTCATTCTGAAGTTTAAATAAGGTGATATTTGTAAATGTTTAGAAAAGTGTCTGGGACATTTAGTAAGTGCCCGTAAATGTTAGTGATTTCTCATTTTCAAAGAGTCTTCATTATTCTGGGGCTGATCCATGTTTTTAAATATATGTACTAGTATATTTTTTATTTCAGAGAGGAAGGAAGAGGGAGAGAGAGATAGAAACAGCAATGATGAGAGAATCTTTAATTGGTTGCCTCCTGCACGCCCTCTACTGGGGATCAAGCCCACAATCCAGGCATGTGTCCTTGACCATAATTGAACCGTGACCTGTTTCATAGGTTGACAATCAACCACTGAGCCACATTTTTAGAAAACATGAAAAGAATTACTTAAAACAGAGATGCACCGAAACATACATTTTCACATATCCAGGGGCTATATTTTAGTTTTAAGGTACCAAACATCAGTTCATGGGATACTTACAAACTAAGGTAATCATCAAACAAATTGACAGGGAAATTTTCTTTGCATAAATTGTGGGGCTGATTCTTTTCAATGATAAGTTCAACAAAGATTATAGAAGTAATCATAGGACTAGATTTTTGACTAGTTCCCTCTCCTCATTATATTAGCAGTTTTTGGCTGCAATCAATAAAAACCAACTCTGACTAAGATAAGCAAATAGGAATTCACTAGAAGAGTGTGGAATGGCTAACTTATTCAAAGAAAAAATACTCAGGTCTGTGTGTGTGTGTGTGTGTGTGTGTGTGTGTGTGTGTGTGTTTTAATCTATATGTTGAAAGTATTACATATGTCCCCTCCCCACCCCAACCTCCTCCAGCCTGGCCCCGCCCTATGCCCCAGGCCTTCACCACCCTATTGTCTGTATCCAAGGTTTATGCATATATGCATACAAAGAGGACTCAGGTCTTTGAAAGGACAGAAATCAGGGCAGCTGTGGTGTTCCAGGAAGCAAGAACTAGTACATGGTGTCTTTGAAACACAAACTAAAAGAATTTCAATGGTTTCCAGGCTCTACAATAAGTTCCAGGGACCCCACCTTTGATGGGACTAGACTGCCTCAGTGCTTCCCTCTCAGCTACCTGGACAGTGCCTGATGGAGGAGGGCTCATCCTCCAAAGTAAAATCAGGGCACTTTTAATAGTGGAAGAGTGAAAGGCCCTGCATAGGCAAAACCCCAGGAAATTCAGGGGCAGGAAGATCTGTTCTTGAGGGTTTTTTTCCTAACAGCCTCCTGACTCACTCTCCTCCTTTCTTCCAACTCTGTATCTAACCAGCAGTCACTGCCCCTCTATGTTTCACTTTTCATTTTAGGCTAATGTAGTGTCAACATAAAAAAAAACCATTGAAACCTGTAAAGAATTTTTGTAAGTTTATTTGAGCCAAACTGTCCACATATGCCAGGAAGCAGAACCTCAATGAATTGAGATAATGCTCCGGAGATTGGCGGATTACATCTGTATTTATACATTGCAATCAAAGGAAAGGGACATAGGTGGGTTACATGAAATCCATTGGTTATAGACTAGAGAGGTGGGAGAAAGCAAAGCAGGGAAACCCCTGGGATTGGATAAAAAGTAAAATGATGGACACATACTTAGGTGGGTGCAGGAACAATTAACACGATAATGAAGGAACTTGTGGTATCTGTCCTGGCGCCCAGCATATTTGGTTGTGCCCCAAGCGGTCCAGAAAAAGGGAAGTTACAAGTTACCCAGACATTTCAAGGGTATGTTATTATAGATGCAAAAAGACAGGCTCAGTTAAGGTAAAGGTTGACCTTGTCAGTGAAGATACCGGCCTAGGATGTAACAACCCACCATAACTGCTTTTAGTTAAAGTTTAATTTCAGACCATCCTTTGTGGTTACTTTAGGTCTCTGAGTTTGCAAGACTGACATTCAGGCCTCCCCTGAGCTTGTCAGGGTAGCAAGTGGCCCCTTTCGTCCACAGAAGGATTATGTAAAACTATATAGATGGCTCACCATCCACTTTTCATTGCACCAACATTAGTTGAAAGTTATTAGAAAGCTTGGGGGTATAGGAGTGAAAAAAATAAAAATTAGATGGCACCTGAGCAAAACAGAAACCAAAGTAAGGGATGGTTATTCTGTCTTCATTGAAACAAGTATTTTGCATTGTCTGTATTTTTACAGGCCATGGAAACAGTTCATAGATTTACCAAGTCTCGTTTCATGGCTAAATTTACCTCGTTTTGTTTAATTGGCCAAGTGGCTTCCAAACTGTAATGTTTTCTCTCTTTGCCCGAATATGACCAGAGGTCGTAAAGAATCCTTACTCCAAAATATCACATTTCTAGGATGCCTACGGTATAAAAGCAACCCCCTGTATTCTGAATAATTTATTTCAAGAAATATGTTTTGAATGCTGACTATGTGCCAAGCCCTGGACTAGGTAAAATGTCTTGCCACCAAGTAGCTTAAATGTGTTTATCAGCTGAACATTATCAGGGATGGATTAGAGGTGACACTCCTGCTTCTCCTCAAGCCTCGGGTCATCATGCCTGCTTAGCAACACCTAGTGGTCAGTAGAAGGAACTGTCTGAATGAGTGACATATTTAGGACTTTTATGAGTTGAAGCAAATGCTCTTCCCTTCTGTCACATCCCATCTCCAGATCAGATAGATAATTAGAATCTCTTTGAATATCTATTTATTTATTTATGTGTGTCTAGGCTTACTTCTTTAAACCTCTTTCTGTTCTACTTCTAATTCTCCACAATGGATCAATACTTTGGAAACATTCTTGTAGTACATTTTATTGGTGTAAGGAAAAGTTAAGACTTTGGAATAAGCAAAAAAAAAAAAGATTACTGTATGTCTCCAATGGGAAATTAGGCTTCATTTACAGCACACATTTACAGGTGATTTGATTTGATTCTATGGAGTTTGTGTTTTTCCTTATATTTGAATTATTTTACAGCTTTGTAAATTCTCTTTGATGGATACTCAACAGACTCCAGTCCACTCTACTACCCCACCCAATTCCACCCCCCCCACACACACACACACAGAAAAAAAAAGGTTTTGCCCATTCGTAAATTGATTTTAACATTCTTTCACTCCATATAAACTTGTCTTTGACTTCTCCTCCATTGTATTCTATGTGAGTTGTGATTTTATTTTTAGAATATAATAAAAAGCATTCGATAGAAATAAGTGGAAAAAGCAGGACATAAACCAGTTGGAGACTTTATGTGCTGATTCTTTAACAGCACACACAGGTCTTTGATTAGGCTGAAAAGGTTGTCAGTCCTGTGATGATCTAGGTGTTGTGAAATTGTCAAGTTTTTAGTAAGATCATGTTTAATAATGGTCCATGAATATTTCACTAGTAACAGGTATAGAGTGCTGGAGATTTTATGGTATCATTTTGGTGTCTAATTAACAGATAAATGGCATCTACGGGTGCCAAAGTGTCCCCTGCTTTGGTGTAGCTTTAGCACACTGAAGGCTCCAGAAGACTAAGCACAGCTTTTCAGGGTGCTGTCCCATCAGCACTTCTGCTGGGAGCAGCACCTTCACGTGGGCTCTGCAGCAAGACACGTGCTCCTAGGGCAGACATCAGCACTCTAAGTGTCAGGCATCCGCGGCCTAGATGCCCCCGACCTCAGGAGGCATCATCACCTGCTATGGTGATGGTCAACAGGAGAAATCCACAGTGACCGATAGGACCGTGTCCATGAGTCCCCCGAGACATCTCCTGCAGAATCAACAAAATACAAAGGGAACCAGAAACGGGGCCAGAGCTCCCACCACAGAAGGTATGTGCAGAGCAATAGGATGTGCAACTGCTGTAGGGAGGTAAGACTTCTCCCCAGACTTGCAGGGCTGGGCCGCACAGGTTCTATATCTACATTGTAGTCACTGGATACCAAGGGTATCTTCAATCTTCAACTTGTTCAGTCCAGTTCTTTCCTAAAATGGGCCTCTGAAGATACAACTGCTTGGAATTCCAGTTGTCACCCATCCTTCTTACATTTCCTGCCCACGTCTAGGTGAGCTAAGTGGCATCACGTGTAGCTGAGGTCACTGCAGAGAGTTTTAAATAAGCTATTTAAAAGCTACTGATATCATCAGCTCAGAGCTGTTATTCCTAAATCAGCACAACGTATTCTCCGCAGCAGCAAATGTCCTTGCTGATTCCCGCCAGACTGCTCAGGACACAGTGGGGGACCAGAGCTGGGGGAGGTACCAGGAGCACAGCGAGATCACAGGCCCTCTAGCAGCCAACCTACCATAAAAGGTGAAAGGAATTGTTTCCCAAAAGGAATTTAAACCAAATGAAATATCAGATCATAATTTGGTTCTGAAAGTATTTAAACACTTTAGTGTTTAGAAACGTGTATATTTCATTCTGATTCAAACAGACTTCTCATTTCTTTAAAAGACACTTTAGTTCTTATATAGGGGAAAAAGTTAAATTTGGGGTTTATTTTAATATTTGCTAAATAACTCTTGGAGGGGAAGCTGGGCCAGATAACACCTTTCCAATACCTCCATTCTGCAATTCTACGAAATGAATAGGATTCAGTCACATTTGGTTTGTTTGTTTGTTTTTTTATATAGTTGGGTCTTTTTCAAGGTAGTTCCCAGGATATTGAGAGCAATAACAGGCTTAGTGGGTTTGGCTCAGTGAATGGAGCGTCAGTCTGTGGACCAAAGGATCCCGGGTTTGATTCTGGTCAAGGGTTCCGGGCAAGGGCCTGTACCTCGGTTGCAGGCTCTTTCCCGGCCCCACCCTGGTCAAGCGCTTGTGGGAGGCAACCAATTGATGTGTTTCTCGCACATGAATATTTCTTTCTGTCTTTCCCTCTCTCTTCCACTCTCTCTGAAAATCAATGGAAAAATATCCTAGGATGAGGATTTAAAAACAACAACTCTCTGTCTTAATGCAGAAATGAAACATGGAAAAAATACACACAGATATTTAAAATTCTCAGATGAATATCCTTTAAGCAGTCCTCCATGTAAATCATCTTTTATCACAGTTGAGCAACACAAAGTTTGAGGTTGTAGTCTTTAGCAAAGACCAAAAGTGTGTATATCCTAGGTTACCAATTAAAGCAGGTAGATAAGTTCTGAAATATTATCAAGTTGTTATTCAATAAATCATGGTGGTGTAATGGATAGCATATGGAAAAAAACAAATTTTAGATTCTACATCTCACACCTTGTATCAACATTAACTCCAGATTATTAATAAATTTAAATATTAAAAATGATATCAGGAAAGTCCTATCAGGAAACATGAGATAAAATTATTTTTATAATCCCAGAATGGAGATGTCATAAAAAACTAATAGTTTAAATTCCATAAAGGTAAAAAATAGTGTATTAGAAAAACACCACAAAGCAAAAAGATAAATTTCAAATTGAAATAAAATATTTATTACATATTTCAGGCCAAAGGCTTATTTTTTAATGCAATGAGAATTTATACAAGGAAATACAATCACAACAAAAGAAAACGGGTAAAGGACATGAATTAACAGTTCTCAGGAAAGGGGGTTAAATGATTCTTAAAGTTATGATAAATGTGTAAACCCATTCATAATAAAAGGAATCACAAAGGAATGATGAGATTCTATTCTTTACATATCAGATGGCTCAGACTCCAAACTTATGCACCCTATGTTGACAAAGGTGTAGGTAGGAAACAGGCACATTGTTGGTGGGAGTATAAAGCTGAGCAAACTCTACAGAAGAAAATTTGACTATATTTATCAAAATTACAAAAAGCACATGTTCTTTGACCCAGCAAATCTGCTCCTGAGCAAGAATCCTATGGCTATACTTACCTGTGTACGAATGATAAATATACAAGGACTCCCCTCGCTGTGGTATAAAGGAGCATCTTCCGTCATCTCTAGTTCTTTATCCTTATTGGTCGTCACAGCATTTACCAGTACTGTCCTTAGGACATACTTGCTTGTTTTGTCTGTCTCCCCTGAAGAGAGTGCATGTATGTGAGTAAAGGGAGAGCAGCAGTTCCGCTTGGGGAGGTAATTCTGGGTTTGCCTTCTCACAGCACCACTTCCTTGCATAAATGTGGACTATTGCATACCACAAATTGGTTACATGTCTTGCTTACTGGGAGAGCAATGAATTGGCACGCACACCTTGGGTCTACATAACTAGCATCATATAAAGTGACAGGTACAAAAATAGAACAGTACGTTCTCTGTTTCAAGGTGAATCCGATATACCTTGACCTCATTCATGAAAACTATGTTTGCACTCCCTGTGTGAAGTTGCTGGATCACCAATGGGAACAAAGATGTTTTGCATGCTGTTTTCCTCAACCTGTTTATGTCTATAGAGTAAACTTAGCGCTAGACTCAGTCCCATTGGGTCCTACTAATTGGATTTTGAGTCTGAACCTGTAACTACTGCTGATGTCAGGGCAATGCACCCAAAAGACAGGCTGCATCCCCAGCATCTAGAATGGGCCTGGCATTTATTAGGAGCTCTACAAATAATATTAAATGATAAATGAATGGGTGCATGTATATTGTTAAGTGAGAAAGAGCAAGGTGCACAACGGTAGCACTGCATGTTACCATTTGTGTAAGATAATATTGCTTCTATTTGCTTCTATTCTAACTCTGATAGAATGCACAAGTAATTCGCACCTCAATAGATGAATATATCATTTCTGTATTGGTGATTATAGAATTTATTTTTAAAGCTAGAACACAGATCTTTCTTGGAAAACAATTATGGGCTGCTCTATCATACATGTAAATATAAAAATGATTAATCAAAGTTGAATATCATGAGTTTTTTATATCGCAATAATGATTTTGAACTGGAAAATTATTAAAGCAGGCATTAATGGGATATCTTCATTATCTATTTGCTTTCAGAAGTATAGTGTTCTAAGGGGCATGCCACACACACACACACACACACACACACACACACACACACACAGGCCCTGAATAGGAACAGAAGCTGGGAGTAACTGGGAGTGGTGTGCAGTAGATAAATCAGGTGTCAAACAACATAGAATCTCAAGAATAGAGAGGTTGGAAAATAATATAGCCTAAAGTACTTATTCCAGTCCTCTCAGGTCTCACAGTTCTATATTGCCTGAGTTTCACTGTTTGAAAATAGCTGTTATGTAAGCTTTGTTCATTTCGCTAGTTGTTTATCACAAAATGGAAATTCTTGTTGCTGTTAAGCTTTCATGCAAGGAAAAAGCACAAGTCAATTTTATTCTTCAGAACTTATCAAAGAAAAATAGGGTATATCCAAGGTCAATTTAAATTGCACTGTGGTCATTTTAAACACACACAAACAACAACAATTCTTACCTTTTAGAGGTTCTGTTAAAATCTTTATGCCCATGGACACAGACAACAATGTAATAAGGGCGGGGGAGGGAGGGACGGGGGACGGGAATGAGTGGAGGGGGAAAATGGGGGACATCTATTATAGTGTCAACAATAAAAAATATTTATGGATCCAGTGACATAATTTCTGGGATGTGTGGCAAAAAAATACAGGTGAGGATGAAATATATGTATATTTTGATGTATATACAAAGATATATATATGTATATATATATATGTATATATATGCCATGAATTCATAATTATTGAAGTTGGGTGATGAGTACTAAAAATAATTTCTAGTAAATTTTTTACTAAATTAAAAAAGGATAACTTACTAAATTTAATTTACTAAACATTTTTTTATAGTAAAAGGTTTTCTGAAATCAATTCTAAGAATCTGTTTTAATGCCCACTTCTGCCGTGTCAACTCAGATGATCTGAGAGCAGATGTTTGAAAGCAGAAAGGGAAGAACATGGAGGCATGTGGCACAGAAAAACACTGAAGGGAAAGGAAACTGAAAAGCCAACGGCAATCTTCAACTGCTGCATCTTATCAGCTCAGATGACTGCCTCCCTCATCACCCGGATACCAGGACCTGGCGCCACGCCAAGCTGACGGTGGGTTCTGCACTTACCATGTGGCTGAGAGGTGGCAGAAACTCTGCCCAACACATGTAACTGCTGCCGTGACTGCTTGGTCCTTATTTTAGAGAGTGAGATTTCACAAAATCGCAGAAACAATCTGTCCTATCACTAAGGCCTGCTAAATAGAACCTGGATCACCATGGTAACAGCAAAGGCAGGCAGTGGGGGAGAGATGTGTTCTTTGTCAGAGCAACAGAAAAGCAGGTGAAAAGGAAAAGTCAGAGAAAGCATTCTATCCATCCCTCAGGATCCAGCTCAGACTCTGTCTCCTCTCAATCCCCAGGGCCTCCTCTAGCTAGCTATGTTTATAAAAAACCTAGTCTATGCATCCAAGGCAGGAAAAATTCTCTCCATTTTGTAGAATCTTTTATATCGTAAAAGGGAAAAGTGAGGATCAGAGAGACTAAGAAGCTCTCTATAATCTAATAAGTGCCATAGCTAAGAGTGAAACAGGTCCACCTAGTGTCCAGGCCCACGTTCTCTTACCTCTGGTCCTGCATTTAGCATTTGCGAGTGCTCATTCAGGCATTATCCATGTAAACCTGCGTGTCATCACTTGTAAACACATGGACAACATCATAAAGGCAAAGGTAAACACGAAAATAATTTTTAAGCATTTAAAGGTCCAGAGTGTTTTTGAGAATGCATATTTAATCCCGTCTCCCAAATTTCAACCAAATAAGAACATAAATCTCTTTCTGTTATGGAAACCTGAGAAGAGGCGCATAATCAAAGAGCTGCTTTAGGGATGGACCAAACAAGCAATATTCTAGGACAGCCGTGGGCAAACTACGGCCCGCGGGCCGGATCCGGCCCGTTTGAAATGAATAAAACTAAAAAAAAAAAAAAGACCGTACCCTTTTATGTAATGATGTTTACTTTGAATTTATATTAGTTCACACAAACACTCCATCCATGCTTTTGTTCCGGCCCTCCGGTCCAGTTTAAGAACCCATTGTGGCCCTCGAGTCAAAAAGTTTGCCCACCCCTGTTCTAGGACATCAATCTATGTATCTAAATATAATTAGATAAATAACAATTATACTGTTCAGTTCAGGTGTCTTCATACAACTCTTCAAATAAGCAGTGAAATGTAAAGCAACCTTATTCTTGTTCAATGGCTATAATAAATTCTGAATTTAAACATTTTTAAATGTAGTGCAGAAAAGGATATTTATTATCTCGTATTTGTTTCTAAAGAAGGTGTGTGGTTTTTGTTGTTGTTACTGTTATTTTGGGATATTGTTTATTCAGGAATTTTTATGTTTTGTTGAACACAAATACAATGTTATCTTCAATGCAGCTGCCTTGTCAGACTCGAAGACAGAAATGAAGGGGGCTCTGGTCAAGAGGCTGCTGCTGGAATAGAACATCCACCGCATCTACCACTGCAGCTGAGGAATTCTAGCTATATGTTAGTCTTTGCATCATAATTCATTCAAGAATTAAAATCCTAAAAGGACCCAGGCCTCAGATGTTATACAAAAACTAACTCAATAGCTCTAAATGTAAAAACAAACCTGGAAAAACTTGCAGAAAAACTCATTGAAACCCTAGGTTAGGAAAAGGTTTTTATTTTTTAGATGGACTTCATGATAATCACTTTCCGTTTTCCTTTGTAATTTAAATGCATACATGGAAGAGTATCTCTATCCATATAGTAATTTTGCTCATTCCTCACATTTTTTAACTGTGGTAAAGACATGTAACATACAAATTTCCATCTTGATTATTTTTAAGTGCACAGCTCAATAGTATTAAATACATTCACATTGTTGTGAACAGCACTCCAGAACTTGTCATCTTGCAAACTGAAACTTTACACCCATTAAACAACTCCCATATCCCCCTTCACCCATCCCTCTGTACCTGTCATACTTTCTGTTTCTATAAATGAAATCATATAATATTTGTCTTTTTGCAACTAGCTTATTGCTCACATACTATAATGTCCTCAAGTTTCATCTATGTTGTCAAATGTGTCAGAATTTTCTTCCTTTTTAAGGCCAAATAATATCCTTCCCCCCCCCTTTTTTTTGGTCTGGAATATTTTTTATTTTATTTTATTATTTTACTTTATTTTATTTTTATTTTCTTTATTGATTAAGGTATTACATATGTGTCCTTATCACCCCATTGCCCCCCCCCCGACCCCCCTCCAACTCATGCCCTCAACCCCCTGGTGTCTGTGTCCATTGGTTAGGCTTATATGCATGCATACAAGTCCTTTGGTTGATCTCTTCCCCTTACCCCCACCCTCCCCTACCTTCCCTCTGAGGTTTGATGGTCAGATCGATGCTTCTCTGTCTCTGGATTTGTTTTTGTTCATCAGTTTATGTTGTTCATTACATTCCATAAATGAGTGAGATCATGTGATATTTATCTTTCTCTGACTGGCTTATTTCGCTTAGCATAATGCTCTCCAGTTCCATCCATGCTGTTGCAAATGGTAAGAATTCCTTCTTTTTTTATCCCTTTTAATGAATATACCACATGTTATTTGTCTGTTTGTCAATGAACATTTGGGTTGCTTTCACCTTTTGGCTATTGTGAATAATGCTGCTATGAACATTATTGTACAATTGTCTCTTCAAGATGCTGCTTTCAGTATATATATATATATATATATATATATATATATATATATATTATAAGTAATATTGCTGGACCATATGGTAATTCTATTTTTTTTTTTTAGGAAGCACCATGCTGTTTTCCATAGTGACTGCACCATTGTACATTCCCACCAACAATACACAAGAGTTCCAATTTTTCACATCCTCACCAACCCTTGTTATTTTCTGTGGTGTTGTTTTTCATACCGACCATCATATTGGATGTGAGGTGATGCCTCATTATGATTTTGATTTGCAATTCCCTAATGATTAGTAATGTTGAGCATCTTTCCGTGTGCTTGTTGGTCATTTATATATTTTCTCTGGAGAAATGTCTATTTGAGTCCTTTGTCAATTTTTTAATAGTTATTTGGCTTTTTGTTGTTGAATGGTAGAAATTAGTTATACATTTTGGGTATTAACCCTTACCAGATATAGGATTTACAAATAGTTTCTCCCATTCCATAGGTTGCCTTTTTACACTATTGACAGTGCCCTTTGATGAAGAGAAGTTTTTAATTTTGATGTAGTTCAATTTATCTATTTTTACTTTTTAGCCTGTGCTTTTGGTATTACATCCAAGAAATCATTGCCAAACCCAATGTCATAAAGCTTCCCCCCATGTTTTCTTCTAAGATTTGTATACTTTTAGGCTTTTCATTTAAATCTTTGATCCATTTTCAGTTTTTATTGTTGTTGCTGTTTTGCATGTGGATACCAGTATTTCCAACACTATTTGTTGCAAAGGCTGTCCTTTCGGCCACTGAAGGGTCTTTGCACCTTTGTTGAAATCTTTTGATCATCTATGCAAGCGTTTATTTGGGGGCTCTATTCTATTTCATTTGTCTATATATCTCCCTTTATTGCCAACACCAAACGGTTTTGATTATTGTTGCTTAATTTTACTTGTTTTAGAACTATAAGAAATTCTATTATTTGTTGTTGTTTTTTAATAATCACATGAGGATATTTTCCCATTGATTTTTAGAAAGAGTGGAAGAGAGAGGGAAAGACAGAGAGAAATATCGATGCACACGCCCGAACCAAGGCCCAGGCAGGGAGGAGCCCACAACCAAGGTACATGCCCTTGGCCAGAATTGTACATGCTCTATCCCCTGAGCAAAACTGACTGGGGCCTATTTGTATTCTTTTTTTTTTTTTCATGTGACTTTAAATTTTTTTTTCTTTTTTTTAACTGATTTCAGTGAGGAAGAGAGAGGGAGAGAGAGATAGAAACATCAATGGTGGGAGGGAATCATTGGCTGCTTTCTGCACACCTCCTGCTGGGGAACTGAGCCTGCAACCCCAGCATGTGCCCTAGATCAGAATCTGAACCCTTGACCCTGCAGTCCGCAGGCTGACATTCTATCCACTGAGTCAAGCCAGCTAGGGCTATTACTTGTATTCTTGAGGACCTTATTTCTTTTGTTTAGTATTGAGAGATGCATTTATATTATTTCATATAGCTTTAAATGGTTCATTTTCATTAAAATAGTATTCTGTTGTCTAAAATGTATCCATTTGTTCCTTGCGCAATAATTCCAGCGGTTCTCTCTTGTCTTCAGAGCCAGCGGCCCTCCCGTGTGCTGAACTGCTAGGAAGGCCCGTCCGTGAGATCTTAAGAGCTTGAAACTGTTGTCCCCCTTCGACTCTCACCAGGGGGAAAAATAGTTGAAGCTGATCGCCCAGGAAAGCTCTTCATTGGTGGCCTCAATACAGAAACAAATGAGAAAACCCTTGGCGCAGTATTTGGGAAATATAGGCAAAGAGTAGAAATACTCTTGAATAAAGATCATGAAGCCCTAGCTGGTTTGGCTCAGTGGATAGAGCGTCAGCCTTCGGACTGAAGGGTCCTAGGTTCCATTCTGGTCAAGGGCACATGCCAGGGTTGTGGGCTCGGTCCCCAATGTGAGGCGTGCAGGAGGCAGCCGATCAATGATTCTCTCTCATCATCGATGTTTTTATCTCTCTCTCCCTCTCCCTTCCTCTCTGAAATCAATTAAAAATTTAAAAATAAATAAATAAAGATCTTGAAACCAACAAATTGAGAGGATTTGCTTTTGTCACCTTTGAAAGCAGCCAGAGCCATGAATGGAAAGTCCTCAGATGGAAGCCATGAAGGTAGAACAAGCCATTAATCCATCATTTGAAAGTAGTAGAAGTGGGCCACCTCCCCCTCCAAGAAGCAGAGGCCCTCCAAGAGGTCTTAGAGGAGGCAGGGGAGGAAGTGGAGGGACCAGGGGACCTCAGTCACATGGAGGGCACATGGATGATAGTGACTATTCCATGATTTTTAATATGAGTTCTTCCAGGGTACCACTTCCAGGAAAAAGAGGACCACCACGGAGAAGTAAGGGTTCTCCTCCGAAAGATCTGCTCCTTGCCCTAGCTGGTTTAGCTCAGTGGATAGAGCGTTGGCCTGCAGACTAAAGGATCCCAGGTTCGATTCCAGGTCAGGGCACATGCCTGGTTTCTGGCTCGATCCCCCCAGTGTCGGGCATGCAGGAGGCAGCTGATCCATGATTCTATCTCATCATTGGTGTTTCTATCTCTCTCACCTCTTCCTTCTATGAAATTAATTTAAAAATATGTATTTTTTTTAAAAGTAATTTCACTTAAAAAAAAAATTCTGCTCCTTCAAGACCAGATCCCAGCAACAGTGGAATGGGAAGAAGGGCTCCCCATCACGTGGAAGAGATGGTAATGAAGGCCCACCTCGAAGGCACCCCGCCTTCTGGTACAGATGTTTATTTGTTCCCAAGAGAGGATAGATATTCTACTAAAGACAGCTATTCACACAGAGATTATCCAAATTCTCGTGATACAAGAGATTATGCGCCACCACTGAGAGATTATACTTATCATGATTATGGTCATTCCAGTTCACGTGATGACTATCCATCAAGAGGCTATAGCGATAGAGATGGCTACGGTTGTGATCATGACTATTCAGATCATTCAAGTGGTGGTTCCTGCAGGGATCCACATGACAGGTATGGTAACTCACATGGTGCTCCACCTACAGGAGGGTCCCATCATTTTACGGTGGAAAGCAGTCGCTGTGATGACTACAGCAGCTGTGGTGGAAGTTGAGACAGTTACTTAAGCAGCCGAAGTGATCTCTACTCACATGGTCATGATCGGGTTGGCAGATAAAACAGAGGGCTTCCCCCTTCAATGGAAAGGGGCAGGGGGACCCTCCTCCACCTGATTCCTACAGCATTTCAAGCTACCCAGCACCAACTGGTGGTGGCCCTGCAGGAAGCTGATCTGACAGAAGGGGAGGCAGAAGCAGATATTAAAAACAAAACTTTGCAGCAAAATCCCTGTTCAACGAAACAAACAAAACGTGGAACTTATCTGTCATAACCACCCTAGGGCTACTAAAAGAAAAAATTTGTTACCTTTCTAAAATTTCCTGTTAAGTTCCCCTTCCATAATTTTTATGTCCTTGTGAGGAAAAAAGTAAAACATGCTTAATCTTATGACATTGCTTTCAACAAGCAAATATTAAATGTGTTAAGGCTTGACTTGTGTACTAGTGTTGTAATTTTCCAAGTAAAAGTGTCCCTAAAGGCAAGCATTCTAAGATCTACAAACATCAAGCCATCTAAAATGGAGAGATGAATCCCTCTGCCTATACAAACAAGCTAGGCCGTAACCGATTTGGCTCAGTGGATAGAGCGTCGGCCTGGGGACTGAAGGGTCCCAGGTTTGATTCCGGTCAAGGGCATGTACCTTGGTTGTGGGCACATCCCCAGTGGGGGGTGTGCAGGAGGCAGCTGATCGATGTTTCTGACTCTCTATTCCCTCTCCCTTCTTCTCTGTAAAAAATCAATAAAATATATTTAAAAAAAAAAACAAGCTAGCTATTAGAGGGTGGTCGGGGTATGCTACTCATAGGACCTCAGGCTGTCTTCAAACTGAAATCTCAAAATGTCCTCAGTATGAAAAACCTGAGACCAGATGCTTATGTAAAGAAAGTGCTATTTGGTCGGCCTGCGGACCCAAGGATCCCGGGTTCGATTTCGGTCAAGGGCATGTACCTTGGATGTGGGCTCTTCCCTGCCTGGTCCCTGGTCGTGGCATGTGCAAGAGGCAACCAATCGATGTCTTTCTCTCACATTGATATTTCTCTCTGTCTTTCCCTCTCTCTTCTATTCTCTCTAAAAATCAATGGAAAAATATCCTCGGGTGATATATAAGCAATGTAATAAAAATTGTGTTTTATGTAGGTTCTAGTTGTTTTGTAAGAGGAGACTATGTGGTCTACTGTCATGCCAAAAGCAGAAGTCATTTTTCGGTAGGTTGGTAAGGCATTACGGTCTTGCTTGAGAACAATAAATGGAAATTACTCCACTAACCAAACCAGGCTTTTGTTTTTTGGGTTTTTTGTTGTTGGTTGGTTGTTTTTTTAAATAAGGTAGATGAGAGCTGGGTTATCTTCAGTTGAGGACAAAAGCTAAACCTGGACCACAGAGAGGATCTGTAGCAATTTGGAAAGAGAAAGAGGCAACTGGAAAGAGGAACAAACTCTACTGCATGAGTTTGATTAAGTTTCTGCTGTTTGGTGAGAAATGTGAATAACAAACTAACCACAGATATGTCTGTCCATTGTAAAAAAAAAAAAAAGTGAATTTGGATCTACTTTGGAAGATCAGGGGTCCAAGGTGCCTGACTAGTGATATGAAATGGAGAGAATAGGTTACCCTGGGGGCGAGGTTCTTGTTTTCCCAGTTTGCCCCTGGCTAGGCATCTGGAGCTTTCCGTCCCAGTAGGTTTCTATACCTGTCCCTGGCCCATCATTCTTGCTCTGGGGGTCTCAAGGTCTTCAGCCCTCCCTCAAGGATTTTTGGCACTGAATCCTTTCAGGATAAAATTCTGAGTTTGGCTCTGAGGTAGGTGAGAGTGAGAGCTAGGATCTATTACCTATACTAGGTAATATCTGGAGAATGGAACTTACATGATATTATTATTTTGGTCTCTTACAGAAATCTTCACTTGGTTAAGATGGAATATAAGTCTCTTAGTTTTTACAGTATGCTAATATAAACATTCATTTGAAGAACAGTCTGTCTTTTGCAAAACCACACTTTAAGATATCTATTAAATTACTCCCTGTACCTTGAACAAGAACCCACACACATACAAAAATTCCTCCTTAAATTCAGTGCCAGAAAAGAAACCTTGTCTCTTTAGAAAAATATGTTTGCTTATTTTTTTTTATCAGACTAAATAATCCATATATTTCCTGTCTCAATTTTTTTCCCTTAAGTCCCCGCAAAAGTCAGATCTAAATTGAGTAAGGTCAGTTGTAACCGGTGCGTGGTCTCATTTCTATCTCTGATCCTGTTTGTAAAAATAGTTTGATTATTCTTTCATTTCATAGCCTAAAAGTAATACATATTCACGATTCATTCTAGGAAATATAAACAAGAAAAACGAAGGGTAAAAGGGCAAACGTTATTGTTAAAACCTTAGTGTACATTCTCTGATTATACCATTCCCACCCAACACCAACTTTATTAGTAGTATTTAGTTGCCAAAGCGCTCTGACTCTGACTTGTGTAAGGGAAGAAATTTTTTTCTTTTCCTTATATGCATCTTAGATTCATTGCCTTATGCCAAAGTGGCATATTTGGAGGTGGCAAATTCTGTTACCCTTCACTTACTTAAATAATAGAAAGTAGTGGTTAGAAGGGTACTGGTGAGCTCCCATAATGGAAACAGAATACCCAGTCCTCAGGGTGCACAGGAACCTAGGTGGCCCTCAGCCCCATCAAAGGAATTGTTAGGGGCAGAAATAGAATATCGAAAACTAATTATAATTATAATTATAAGAAATATTAATCATGTTCTGTTAATCATGATGGTTCTGTTCTGACTAGAAAGCACATTTTCACCTGGCTGAGAGTTGTACGCCCTGAGACATGGGAGCTAACATCGGAATGCAGTCCATCCTCCTGTCCCGAGAACTGCCTATCATTATGGAAAGATTTACAACCTTGTGGCCGAAGCAATCTAGTCCTGGGGGCACCTGCTCTTTACAACCTCCAGCCCCTATTGCCTGTAATCTGGTCCCAGGGTGCCCGGAGGTGCCCACCCTCCTGCGACCCGCCAGCCCACATGGCATAACCTGTAATGATTATCCAGTGCCTCCTTTCCCATGTTTGTAATTCCTACTTCCCCACGTAATCTTTGCCCTTCTACTCAATATAAGCAGCTGGCTTATAATGGGATGGGTGCAGAGCAGATTTTTGTGGATAACCTGCTGCTCTCCCATCCCGCCAGCATTACTGAAATAAACATTCATATTTGATTCAACCCGTCTCCGCTGAATTGGCCCAAGCAATGACAGGTAGCCCGGACTCATTGGTTGTCCAGTTTCATTATTTCAGTACACAAATATTAATTTATATTTACACAAATATTAACCCTTATGACATACTCTATTATCAATAAAAAATTCCTCATATCCTTTATAATGTATAAATTACAAGGATATTATTTTAACTTTATTTAAAATGTCCTTTTAAGTCAGGGGTTGGCAAACTTTTTAAGTAAAGACCAAATAGTAAATATTTTAGATTGTAGGCCATACAGTCTCTGTTGCAATTTCTCAACTCTGCTGTTTTACTACCAGAGCAGCCCTAGGCAAAATCTCAACAAATGAGTATAGCTGTGTTCCAATAAAACTTTATTTATGGACACTGAAATATGAATTGTGTATTTTCACCTGTCATTAAATATAATTATTCTTTCTATTTTTCCAATTATTTAAAAATGTAAAACCATTCTTAGTTCATGAAACATACAAAAAATAGGCAGAATCAAATTAGGCCCAAGGGCTATATTTTGTTGACCCAGTTTTAAATATTTGTGGTGCAGTGACCACTAAAAAAATTCTATTTATTCAAACAAAAATATACCTATGCTTTGGGACTTCCTTATTAGGAAGATTTCTGATCGACCTGACATTTCCTAGGGAGAACCACCTTATTAATAAGTGCTTTTGTACCTGAGGTACCTACCCTCCAAGTTGGCCCCCAGTGATACCCACCTCCTGTAGTCACCCCTGGTGAAGTTCCCTCCCTTAGCACAATAGCATATGGTAATGGTGATGGTATATCACTTCCAAGATCTTATATACTAAAAGCCCAGCAACCGATTGGTGGAATGACCAGAACAACCAGTCAACCGGTCGCTATGATGTGCACTGACCACCAGGGGGCAGATGCTCAATGCAGGAGCTGCCTCCTGGTGGTCAGCGCACTCCCAAAGTGGGAGCACCACTGCTGACCGGGATGAGTGGCACTCCCACAGTGGGAGCAGTTGCTCGGAGGGCAGGTCCACAACCACTCAGCTGACCGGGATGAGCAGCTGTGCAGCCGCTTGGCTGATCTGGATGAGTGGGGCTCCCACAGCGGGCCGATCCCCGCAGGTCACACCCCCCACCAGTGCATGAATCCCGTGCACCGGGCCTCTAGTAAGGTTATAAACACTGCAGTTTCTGCCTTGGCTCTCTGCCATATTATGTGGTGAGGCCCAAAGGGTGAGGAACTGAAGCCTCCAGCCCACAATCAAAAAGGAACTGAGGCTTCCTGTCAACACCCATGTGAGTGAACTTGGAAGCAGACCCTTCGCTCCCACCAAATCTTCAGGACACTGTATCCTTGGCTAACAGCTTGAATGCTTGAGACTTTGCGCCAAAATCATCCAACTAAACTCTCCTGGGCTCCTGACTCCCCAGAAATTGTAAGATAATACATGCACATTGTTTTCAGCTGCTGAGTTATAGAGTAATTTTTTATGCATCCATAGATAAGGAATACAGCACCTATGTTAGACTGAGTTCCTAACACCAGCCACTCTGCATATATTGCAGCTCTCAAGAACCCTCTTCTTTGACTCAAACCCAGTCCTTTGTCTGAGTGCCCAGACCATGAACCCTGCTGTACTCAGACACAACTTCAGCGTTCGGAATGTCTGTGTGTCATATATGGAACTAGTAAAAAAAAAAAAAATGAGGGGGGAAATTCCCTGCACATTACTTTCCATAAAACACTGGTCAGATTTTCAGAATCTAATGCTCTAATAGTATCTTTCCATCTCAAGAAAATAAATAAATAAAAGTCTATTTACTGCTTCCCCTGTTAACTCCCCATCTCTCCTCATGTACAATGTTCAGCATGTTTTCAGACAGTATGTTGTGCTTTAAGCCACAGTTTCATCTTTGAGAACTGTGCTTTGATTTTCAATCAGTCATTTCATTTCCTATTTTATAATGCACAATCTATTCCACTGTTTATGGCTTCTTACTCACCAGTATTACAGGTCCTGTGATTATTTAAGATGCCATTTTGTAAGGCATAAGGCCGGAGAAGAAAGAAAATAATGGAGCCAATTTCATGATCCTGACAAGCTTGGAGCCAGGCCAGGCGTCATTAGCAGGAGATTGTCTCATTGCATTTTGTGATTTCAGAGCCTGAGAATTTCATAATGTCCACCAATACCTTATATACATTCAGAGAAGGATTGAGACTGTATATTGTGTTTCGGTTTGAGGATATTTGAGGCATCTGAGCATGCGGGCACATATGTGCATGATGGAAAGAAAGGTGGGAGTCAGGATGTGAGAAACACCAGGTGCTCTATCTTCCTTGACTCGATTTGTTTCTTACTTGATTGAAGAACTCTAAATGTAAAATAAACTTGAAGAGATCATTAAAAATTCCTATCCAAAAATGTACTGCTAAGGGACAGAAGGAATGAAAAAGAGAGTAAAATGTGCTGGGTTTGGATTTTATGTATACAAGGGTGGGCAAAAGTGGGTTTACAGTTGTGAATACACAAGAATTTACTCATATTATTTATTTATTTATTTATTTATTTATTATAGTATTATTTATTTGTATTATTTTTTATCCTTACATATGATTTATCTTTTAGGTAATAATGGCTGGTATTTAACCTACTTTTGCCCACTCCTGTATGTATACACACACACACACACACACACACACACACACAAATGTCCCATATCACAATACTGATAACTTTTTAAAGTCTATAATATGAATTTACCATAGAGACTGGAACAGTGAACACGGAATGTTACTAGCCTAATTCCCAATTTCCAAAAGAATGGTAATAATGGTTGCCCTGCTGACAGTGTTTAAGGCCATCAATTTGAGGTAATAATACCAGGCACCTTAAAAAATACAGTAAGTATATTTTCAAGTGAACAGAAATAGCTACAATATATTGAGCTTATATGTGACTACTACTCGTGTGTGTTTTATGTTATCTTATTTGGCTCTATGAGCATTATATATGTTCCCATCATCATTGTACTAATGAAAAACACTGGATCCTGGAGAGACTATGTAGCTTGTCTTGCTCAAGGTCACCTAGCTTGTACTCAGCAGAACTGGGATATAAATACAGGTCCATTAGACTCCATACCCAGATTTGTTGCATATTTGTATCAGTGATGAGAAATTTTCCAGTTACCTTTACATTTATTAATTTCATGTTAAGAAGTTGCATTTTATGATTCTGAATATGTTTTTAATAATGCAGGTTGCCTGGCATTCGTAACACCTCATATTTGAAAACCAATTTTTTAAAACATTTTTCATTTCTTCTTTTAATTCTCACTACAGTGAGAAGGAAGCTTTTTAATTCCCATTCTACAACAATAAAAATTGAAATACAAGAAATACAAACATTTTAAGTGCTTCGCATAAAGAAAACAATTAATACCTGAGCCAGAATTCAAACTGAAGTCATCTCATTCCACGTCCAAAACTTTCATCAATACACAAGTAGAAGCTGGTTTGAGACTGTAGGACTGCTGAATGAAAAGTGAGAAAAAAAGTAAAAATTTCCAAAAAAAACTAAAGTAATTCTCTTTCCATCCCCATTCACCAGAATAACCAGTTTGCTGTGTACCTCTAATGCTTTTTCAAATTAATAAAAATATGTACAAATTAATATAGTTTTAAATTTTTAAGTATTTTAAAATACCATCATACTATAGATATTATTTACAATTAGATTTTTCTCTTACATTATTCCAGATAAATCATATAGATCTAACTAATTACTTTTCAAGATATGGAAGAATTTCCATATGAACATATTTACAACAAGGACAGGAATTCAATTTTGCCGCAACCTGCACGGCTAGGGTTCAGGATCACAAATGAAAATGCTATACAAAGTGTATGAATTTAGAAAGCATTGGGGGTCAGGGGTGTCTCTTTCGTGAAGAACACACACCGAAATTCTGACCGGTCTGCTTTTTATTCAGTTTTAGATACACATCTTGCCCTCAGTAAAGCACGGCAAACAGGCAGCAGACAGACCATCTCAAAGGTCAATAAAGATCAGTAAACATTTACTTTGAGGCTAGTAGGTCAGGTAATTGCTTCGAGCCACCACTATCTCAACACAGCCCTGCTAAGTCCAAGGTCCATCGGCCTTCTGCATTCCTTGATGCACTCTTAGGACAGTATTGGGAAAGCGGTGGCTTCCCGCACAATTCAACAAATATTTATGGAGCACTACCATGTACTGGACTGGGGATATGGTAATGAACAAAACAGACAAAAATGCCTGCCCTTGGACTTTCACAGTTTACCACAGTGAAGCCATCCTACTTTTGTCAATAACAGTTTTAGCATACGTGTTTCCCAATATAACGTATAATTTATTATTTTAAGAAGTTACATAAATTCTATAGTATGGGCATATAAAAACTTATTCAGCCATTTATTTTTGACATTCAGTTTATTCTTTGTTTTTATTTTTATAACCAATGTTGCAATAAATACCCATATTACACATATCCAGGGTGTTGGTGCCTTTATTTCTTCTAAAGGGTAGGTTTTAAAAAGTAGGATTGTTGACACAAGGGATATAGATGTATAATTTTAAACTTTCAATAAATTCCTCAGATTACTTCTAATAAAAGGTTATAGCAGTTATATTTTTCTACCAACATCTAACAGTACTGATTTCGCTACATCTTGCCAACACTGAAGTTTAAATATGTACAATGTTTGCCAACTCTGTGTTTCCTCCCAGACCTCACCCTAGGTGTGTCTTCATTTGGCTGGTCCTCCTTATTGGAATTCTTTATGATAAAACTAATTACAAATATAATGAAAAAAATTGCCAAGCTGATAGGCCAAAATAGTTGTGATATTACTGATTTAATTTGCATTCCTCTGGCTCTTCTCCTAGGGAGGGTTGAGCATCCTTACATATGCCTACTGTTCTTCGGGTTTCAAATTAATAATGATTGCTAATATTAGAGCCAGGTACTGAAATGTGCATCCCTGTTGGTTCTTTATCACAACTCAGAGAGATAACATCTGCTTCCCCGGCCCACTTTACAGATGAGAAAACTGCTTCCAAGAAATTATGAGACCCCAGGTCACCAACAGGTGAAGTGGTAGAGTGTGGATTTTTAACAAGTCTGACTGTAGGGCTTCTGGGTTGAACAACTACACAAACTGCTTCTGCTGCCAGGAACACTTTCAATGCATTCCACCCAGTCTGACTCCCTCCCTTCAAGAGGGAACAAGCTGATTAAACTAGCAAATGCTTGAAGGTTCCCTGTACAGAAGACACTCTGATAGACATTATTTGGTGATCTAAAGAGGCAAAATCTTATTGAGAAACCAAAAAACATTATACTAGTATAAGCAACTATGGTGTGATCAGCAAATCTATCCAGTGTCAGGGAAGCAACCATACAAAATTCTGCAGCTCTACACAATTTAATACTCTTCAGAATAGTGTAGGGAATATTGCAAACAGCTCCGGAATGAGAGTTAAAACTGATTTATTTTTGTAGAATAATGTAGGAAACAAATCACTTTCGAGACGACGCTATTCCTAAAGAAAAGTGGTGCCAGCCCGGGTGAACAAATACTACCAAACAGACCCGTTCCTACCCACTAGTCCTCACTAACCGCTTCTCCATCACCCAGGTGTGCTCACCGGCCCTGGTACTATCCACCTGGGTGGTGCTGAAGCAGAAGCTTGCTCTCCGCTCTCTGAAACCATTCTCAATAGAGCCCTAATACCCCAGGTCTCCGCTTGCTTCCAAAATCAGGATCTGTCAACCGACTCCTGCCTTGAAGTCTCTCTAATCATACTTAATATGCAAATGTGTCCGGCCAAGGGCTCTGCCAATAATCTTTTATGGAGGATCCCTCCTGGACATAGTCCACCAACTATGCCTTCCAGACATGCCAGTTGCCTTTTACAGGGTTAATAGCTCACCCATCAAGAACTATAAATATATGTGTGTGATTCATTACCGTGTCATTCTTGAGACAAGGATATGCACAATTAAAATATACACCGCCAGGTGTACCTCCTTGAGTATTGCTTATTTTCTTTCTCTTCATCTTTCCCCTTTTCTCGCGCACATTCCGAATCCAGTGTAGCTTGCAGTCCGCATTAGCAGGAACTGCGCCTTTCCTCGGCCATTTCCCCTACGCTTTAGAAAGACTCCTATTTCCTGAAATTTAAATCACTGGCTAGCGGGTTCCTGCCCTGCTCGCGTCCAGTCTCCCTTTCGCCTCTCAGCCTCCTCCTGTCTGCCTGGGACCCCATCCGCGAGCAATGGTGTCCACATCCCTGTGCTGACCGAGGAGGCATCCACATTCGGAGGTCTCGCTTCTGGCTGTCGTGTCGCTGAACCCCTTCCTCCCAACCCTCTCCATCGACCAAACCCCGCCGCTCTAGGAGGAGCCTAAATATCCTCCTCTCCCCTAGCTGCAGGGGATTGTGGTGCGTAAACAGGATTAACTCTCTCGCCCCCAGCCACGCTGATCTACCGGGGGCCTGCAGGCTGGAGCGAGCCCACGGGTGCCCGGAGGGCGCAGCAGGGGGAGCGGGGGAATGGCCAGGCTCGGGGCCTCGCAGCTGTCCCTGCGGTGCGCTTCCTCGCCTAGTGGGGCGGGAGGCCACAGCCTCGGGAGCTGCTCCAGAGCCGGTGCGGACAGCCGCGACGGCGAGGGCTACTAGCGGCAGCCTTCCCTCCGCCTCCTCCCCCCTACTCGCGCTTCCTCTCCGCCCACCGCCCTCCAGCCGCCCGGTCACAGCCCGCGCTCTCCTCCGCCCCCCGGAGCCGCCGCGCCCGCCCTGCCGCCCTGTGCCCAGCCATGGGGGACCTGCCCGGCCTGGTGCGCCTCTCCATCGCGCTGCGCATCCAGCCCAACGATGGCCCGGTCTTCTACAAGGTGGACGGGCAGCGCTTCGGCCAGAACCGCACCATCAAGCTGCTCACCGGCTCCTCCTACAAGGTGGAGGTGAAGATTAAGCCCAGCACGCTGCAGGTCGAGTGAGTGCGGGAGCGCGCCCAGGATGCCCGGCCCCCTGGGGGTACGCGCGGAGGACCGAGGCCCCGGGACGCCTGAGCCTCCCGGGCCCCTCTTGGCTCGCGCCGCACCCAGGGGGACCCGGAGGTGGGGGGCAGAAGTCCTGGTTCCCGTGGTCCCCTCCTCTGCCTTACCCTTGCCTTTCCTCTATTCTGGCTTCCCTCCACCCATCGAGGGTGGGATGTTTAAAACAGCGACAGGAAGCCAGGGGTTCGGGGTTGGTTTTGTTTGTTTGTTTACCTGTACATTTCTCATCCCTTCTGTCCAGCCTCCGCACGGACCCCCAGGCGGCCGGGGCGGTGCAGATGGGTGCAGTTCGCCGCGGAGTTCACCTTCCGCAATCCCGGTCCTCCTCTCCCGTGTCCTGGCGTCCCGCCCCGGCCTGCCCCGGAGCTGTAGGCTGAGGAATGGAGTGTAAAGGCGGCGGTGGGGTGGTTATTGTGGCTCCCGGAGGACGCCCCCCACTCCTCCATCTGCCCTTCCGTGGCTGCGGACGCCGGGCTGGGGGAGCAGCCACAGTCAGAGCGCAGCCTCCTCTGCTTGGCCTAATTTGCCGGTTTCCCGTGCCGGGTGTTTTTCTTTTTCTCCGGAGTTTTCTGTTCAGCCTGGTGATGGCGCCTGGGATTAGCAACATCCTTACAACAAAAAGATGTGTTTGTGTGTGTGTTTTTCGTTTACTCGTGGCAGGGATTATCTCTTCCCTGCTACCCCAGCTGATGCACCTAGTAGACCCCTGGCTGGGAGGTCAGTGTGGGAGGGTTCATAGATTATGGGGAAGCATCCAGGGGTGGGGTCCTTTACCTCTCAGCCTCCACCTAAGCCTGATGTGAGGTCTAGCGGGGAAGGAGGAAATAGCCAGCATTTAAATCATCTACCATATACTGAGTTGGGAGGGGGGGCGGGGGGGGGTGCTTTGAATCCACCAGAGACCTTTTCAGCGTAAGTGCCCATCTGCAGTCATTAATTCACTAAACTTGTATTGGTCTTCTAGTGGCAGGCCCTAATTCAAGGACCTCAGACCTCGTTTTTTTCTGGTGCAACTGGTCCACCCATTTGTCAGCATCTTCTCTTCCCCCCCTCCCCCCCCCCCCATAGCTTCATGGACCCATTGTCCTCACATTTCCCAGTGTTATCTGTGCATCTCCATGAGATCCAGACGTTTTCTTTCCCCTCTTTCCAAGCAACCTCTTCTCTCAAGTTATCTGTTCTCTGTGCCATTTTCTTGAGGGTTGTTTTCTATTTTTTAAGCTAATCTACTAATGAATCTGTGTTAATGACAAAACTATTGTTTTCTAGTTAAAATTTAATTTTATCAAGGGGATTTCAATGTCCTAACCCAGTGGTTCTTGAACTTGCGTGTAGGTCAGAATCACCTAGAGGTCTTATTAAAACACAGAGGGCTAAGCCCCATCCTAGAGTGGGGGCTTAAGAATTTGCTTTTTAATAGGCTGTCAAGTGATCTGATATTGGTAGTTCAGGGCTATTTGAGGGCCATTACCCTAACAAAGGAATGGGTGGCTTAAACAACAGTGAGAATGTCTGGTGTTGTAGCTGGCTTGAGGAAGAGTACCCCAACTCTTGGGATCTGTGATTGGTAGAACAGAAAAATCATGAGAGAACTAGTTTAGTAGTTCTCAACCTTACCTACACATTAGAATCACCTAGTGAGTCTTAAAATAGATTTACCAGTGCCCAAACCAGACCCATTGAATTCTTCTCTGGGGTTTGGGATGGGGCTGGGTATAGGTAGGTTTTTAATAGCTCCACAAAAGAGACACTACAGAGGAGGACCACGGCTAACGTCTGACTTGGCCTTGTACCAGTATTCTCGATGAGAGTACTGTCCATCCAGAGAGATTGTGTAGTTGGTCTAAGATTACATGTCTGGTTAGTTGGAGAACTCAAGCCTCTTGAATTTTCAGAACTTTTTAGAACACCATAATGTCTTCTTTAGCCACACCCTGTAGGTTTCCTGCCTAGGGCTGTGGTCAAGACCAACAAAGGGTACCTAAACTCATTCCTACCACATGTGCTCAACTCAAGTCCATTGCAGGAACATTTCCATTGGTGGTGTGGTCGTCCCACTGGAACTGAAGTCGAAAGAGCCTGATGGGGACAGAATTGTTTATATGGGCACATATGACACAGAAGGTGTGGCCCCAACCAAGAGTGGAGAACGACAACCCATCCAAATCACCATGCCGGTAAGGCCTGCTTGGGAGTGTAGGGGGTGGTGTTTGGGCACATAGCAACTACAGAAAAGAAAACAATCACTATCTCCCCTTAAGAAAAGGTATAAAATGAAATATTTAAACTCATGGTTTCATATTAGAATCTATTTGTCCTTAATGTCCCAATATAATTAAATAATCCATACTTCTCCAAAGGTCAGTTTCATAGTAATTTTTTATATGGGAATAATTTTAAGGCCCTTTTTACACTTTCTAATCTATTCCATTGATCTGTCTATTCTTATGCCAGTACTGCATTGTTTTAAATATGTTGCTTTTATGATATGTGTTCATGTATTTTGTAATTGGCCACCTTACTAAATTTGCATACTAAAAATTTTCAGTTAATGATCTTGTGTTTTTCAGCTAGAAAATCATAATCTACATATAAGTGCATCATTTTCTGATTTTTTTCCTCCACCTTATTGCATTGCTGATGTTTTTAGAATAATTTTGCATGCCAGTGTTGGTAAAGGCTAGCCTTGTCTCCAGAGTTACACTGTTAGGTACAATGTTAGTTTCAAATATCTATTATGTTAAAGCATCCTTTTTCTAGTTCACTAAGAGGTATTTTTAAAATTGGGAGGTGTGTGAAATTCCATCTAATTTCTTTTCCTGTCTATGGAGATAACTTATCTTCTTTGATATATTAATATAATAATTACATAATACACTTTCAAATGCTAATATACCTTTATTTTCTAAAATAAGTCCTACTTTTAAACATCATGTATGATTCTTAATATAATGCTAAGTTCAATATGCTCATATTTTATATCGAGTTTTTAGATTTTTATTTTATGAATTTTTTTTATTTTCTTGGTTTGTCAACAAATAAATATATGACGATTTCCTATATGTTAATATGGGAGAAGAGTGGTAAACAAAATATACATGCCTGGCTTTACAGAGTTTCTAATCTAGAGGAGCAAAATATAATTATACATGATTATCAATAATAAAGCAAATTATTATTACTATATAAAGTGTAGTGAAAAAATAATGGTGCCTGTGAGGCACATACCAGGGCTCTAATTTTAGCTTAAGGTTTTGAGGATGCCTTTCTTTTTTAAAAATATATTTTTTATTGATTTCAGAGAGGAAGGGAGAGGGAGAGAGAGATAGAAGCATCAATGAGGAGAGAGAATCATCTATCGGCTGCCTCCTGCACACCTCTTACTGGGGATCAAGCCCACAACCTGGGCATGTGCCCTTGACGGAATCAAACCCAGGACCCTTCAGTCCTAGGCTCTATCCACTGAGCCAAACCAGATATGGTGAGGATGGCTTTCTTAAAGGAAGAACTAAAGAACGAATAAGAGTTCGAGGAAGAGGGAGCATGTGAGGGAAGAAGAGGGGCTTGGAATCCAGTAGGAATTAATAGATCACACTACACTAAAAGTCACAGGTGCTTTTTATACTGAATTTACTTGGTAATGAAGTAACATCGTGTTTTTATCAATATAACTTTGTTCTGTGCTCCCAAGTCAATGGATTTCTGAATGACCTTATTAATAACTTGGTGAATTTCACATATCTCCAGTGGAGGTGGGTGGCATAGGGAATGCAGGGAAGTTCTCGGGATTCTAGACCAACTGGTGGTAAGACCCACAGAAATTGGTTGTGTTTTTGTTTGTTTGTTTTGTTTTTTAAATATATTTTATTGATTTTTTACAGAGAGGAAGGGAGAGGGATAGAGAGTTAGAAACATCAATGAAAGAGAAACATCAATCAGCTATCTCCTGCACACCTCCTACTGGGGATGTGCCCACAACCAAGGTACATGCCCTTGACCGGAATTGAACCTGGGACCCTTCAGTCCGCAGGCTAATGCTCTATCCACTGAGCTAAACCAGCTAGGGCAAGACCACAGAAATTGTTTTTAAAAAGCTCTTCAGATTACTCATTTATAACTGGGGACAACAAATGCATCTTCTCTTCTTGGAATCTGATGGGTTCTTTTTCACATTAGTTGTGAAATTAAAATGGACCAAGGCTTGCAACTTTTAAGGACACTACAGCAAATATCCAGGTGTATAGTGGAATGTAAACTGTAGAATACAGTAGACGGGGTGGCTTAAACAACAAACATTTATTTCTCACAGATCTGGACGCTGGAAGTCTAAGATCAAGGTGCTAACAGATCTAGTGAGAGCACTCTTCCAGGTTCATAGAAGGCTGCTTTCTTGGTGTGTCCTCACATGAAGGAGGAGAGAGAGAGAGAGAGAGAGAGAGAGATCCTATTCATGGGAGCTCCACCCCCAGGACCTCTGAAAGGCCTCCAAATACATTTTTAATTTAGGCTTAAATATTGGATAAATTCAAACACTCAGTCCATAGCAGTGTTAAAGGATTCAACAGGTAACAATCTGTGTATGTTCTCACTGAAGGAGAAAAAAGAAACCACTGATGATCAACTTGTAGCTCTTTTCCTTATATGAACAGTTTGGTACAGTGACGATGGTTCCTAGATAGGAATTAGGACACCTAGGTTCTTGGCCTGCTCCTATCATTAGCTGGCTGCCTCGTCTAAACCAAGAGAAAGTCACTTCACCTCTCTGAATCTTAGTTCTTACCTTCATAACATGGAGATGTTAAAACCCATCACAAGACCAATGTGGAATGACATATGTGAAAGTGTTGCATAAAATAAAGAGTACTGCCCTGACTGGTTTGGCTCAGTGGATAGAGCGTCGGCCTGTGGACTGAAGGGTCCCAGGTTCGATTCTGGTCAAGGGCATGTACCTTGGTTGCGGGCACATCCCCAGTGGGGGGTGTGCAGGAGGCAGCTGATCGATGTTTCTCTCTCATCTATGTTTCTAACTCTCTATCCCTCTCCCGTCCTCTCTGTAAAAAAATCAATAAAATATATTGTAAAAAAATAAATAAAGAGTACTATACAAGTGCACAGAATTACACCTGTGTATAAACTGCATCGCCCAGGGAGCCTGCCTGGGTAAATTTTCCTTGGAAGGCACAGATGGGTTGAGAGGGAGTAGAGAGCCTATGTAATTTCTTCTGTTCTTCAAGAAGAATGTCAGCTTTTAAATCTCCATCTGTTCTTAGCCAGAGGAGCAGAAATTCTGAGCTAGGTAGTGAGATGCCCAGAATATAGAACTCCAGAAGAAAGAACGGGAAGGAAGGCTAATGGGAAGTTCAAACAACTAAGGCATGGTAAGCACCAGTTAAGTTTACTACAACATGCCTGTGGGTGCAACATCAGTAAAGGAGAAACAAAATTGACTATGAAGCATCTCGTGTGCCATTTACTGAGCTATGACTATTGCTGTCAGCAGATTTCTATTTTGCTCTCTTGTGTTACTGAGACTTCCTTAGTTTTTAAGGTTATTCAGACATAAGTTTTTTCTTACCTGTTGTTATCATCAGTTTGTTTTTTTAAAACCAAGTTTTGTGTTTATTTTTTTAAAAAAAGGCCTCAGCATTGTTTCTTCCACTTCCCTAGCATGGTTTCAGGCTTCTTCTCTCAAAAGATCAGCTAGTGTTTGTAAAATATCTTTATAATTTAACTTAACTCAATTGCACTTAAAATGTGTAATGCCCTGTGCTGGTCAATAATAATAAGTAATACTAAACCCTCTTCGAATGAGTTGGCGATTTACAAAACAAAATTTCATTTTATTATTGTTGCTAATAACCTATTGTACATAAACTTTTAATATTTTCATTAGCGTATATGTATCCTTCATAGAATTTATAAAATTCCTAGGATTTGAGAAATACATGTTAATTTTTTAGGGATGATAAATCCATTTTACCATTTAAAATATTCTTTCTGATTATGAAAGTAGCATATATTGAAAAAAATCTGAGTAGGAAAGATAGAAAAACCACTCAATTTGTTTTTACTTAGAATTATATTATTAATATGTTTTCATTTTCCCCCATATATCTTATTTTATGGATTTGAGCTCATACTGTATATAAACTATTTTAATCCATCTTTTTCCTGTTGGCATTGTTCTAATCACTTTCTGACATCATTTATAACCCTATTTCATGGTTATACAGAGGGGGTAAAAGTAGGTTTACAGTTGTTTGTAAAATAATACAAAAATAAACTGTTTCGCATGCTCACAACTGTAAACCTACTTTTGCCCCACCCTATATAAATCCATCATATCCCACCATTTTCATAATATTTTCCTTTTATTAGATGCTTAGCTTCTGGTATTTAGAAAATGTTTGCTAAGTTGACAGGTCAATAATATCTTTGTAAAAGTATATTGCTTAAATTAATAAGTATATTTGAATATTTTCAGATATTAGACGTTTTTTCTTTTTAATGACCTGTGTTCCATTTTTATACAAATGTTCACATTTTTAGTACTCTAAACATTATGATAATCTTATGAAAAATTACATGTGGAGTTGCTGAACCCAAGTATATTCAGAACCTTTAACTTGATACAAATTACCTTTCCAAAGGCTATATAACTCAGTTCCCATTGGCAGTATTTAGAATAGCTGTTTCCTTGTAGAACACTAAAAAGCAATATTTCTATTTCTAATCCACTTTGCGGTATAGTTTACATATAATAAATATAACAATCTTAAGCACACTGATTAGTAAGTTTTGACAAACATATACATATACTTCTATAACCACCACCACAATCAAACATTTTCATCATCCCAAAAAGTTCCCTCTTGCACATTTTCATCAATCATCATCCCTTCCTCCCACCCTAGGCCCTGGGTAACCACAGATGTTCCCTGTCAGCTTACATTATATCCTACCACTATAGATTACATATATATATATACACACATATATATAGTTTTATATAAATAGAATCATACAGTATGTATTCTTTGGGGTCTGGATTCTTTTGCTCAGCAAGTCTTTGAGGTCCAGATCCAGTCTTGTCACTGCCTGAATCAGTATGTTCCCTTTGTTGTTGAGTAAATGCCATTTTATAGATATGCCAAATATTGTCTGTCATCAAGTGAATTATCCCAGTCTGGGGCTATTATAGATAAAGCCTTTGTAGACTTGCATAGGTCTTTAAGCCATGACTCTCTAGACAGAGATACTTTATTGTTCTTACCTGGGAGTAGATTTATGGATCCTAGGTAGATCCTCCATTCTTTCAAGTCAAGCAAACTGCCCAAAGGAAAGCCAGATCTTGTTTGGGGAATCAAATTAGCAGGATGAGGCCATCGTGCAGGATATACTTTTGAGAGCATCTTGGAAAGCTATCTGGGAAGCACCTGACCACCCTTCTCCTGTCGCAGCCACAAGCACAAGGCTCCTAGCTCTCGCTGCCCTCCCCCTTTCTGTCTTCTGGCTCCGGACAAGTCTAAGAATCCTGCCAAGTCAGTCCCTGTCCCCTCCCATGACAAGGGAGGGTCAGCGGATAAAATAACGACAGGCATCACGCTGTTTAATGCCAGATCCCCTAAATAGCTCCAGGAGGTGGTAGCTGGGTCAGGCTACCCCACAGGCCACTTGAGCACCTGCCCAGTGGCCTCTGGGGTGTTCTGTGCCCTCTTCTCAGCGACATGAGAATCATGGGCTTATGGTTCCGGAGAATTCTGTGCAGTGACTTGCAGGGCCTACCTTCTAAATTAGAATGCAAACTTTTTTTAATATAAATTCTTTATTGTTTAAAGTATTACATATAGAATGCAAACTTCTTGAGAGTAAGAATAATGCCTTATACAAGTTTTTATATGTGCAAAACACCTAGTAGGTACTCAAATATGGTTTTGGTAAGGTATAATCAAAGCCTGAGGCATGGTCATGGATCTTGACTTCTAAACACTAGGTAGTAATATTTGAAAGTTAAAGGAGGGTCTTTAACTATCAAATGCTTCCAATCACATCGCTTTTCTTGGAATTAAAATTGATGATGGAAGGGCAGTTGTATCATATGTTGTGCTTGTGTTATTTTGGACAGCTGTCTTTTGAAATAGAAACCAAAAAACAACCATTAGACATTATGCCCTCTTCTCTTCCCAATCCCCCTTTCTGTGGCAAATGCTAAAATTCTGAGATTCTCAGAGCAGTTTCCAGAAATTAAATTTGGAACACAGATACATTTTGTGAAGGTATTTTTATTAAAGTCAATATGATAACGCATGCCACCCACACGCTGGGATAAGATTTCAGAGGAAAAATATGGTTTACAGACAGTTTTTCAGGAAAATATCTCCCATCATAAAGGAAGACAGTTCATTAAAGGTCTAAGCTTTGCTGACCCTCAGAGCCTTGGTTGCTTATCCTGGGTGATGGAAGACCTTAGTAACGTTAGCTCTTGCCTATTGCTTAGGGATGAATGGGGTTTTTATGGGGCATGTTTCTCTTCCCTCAGTTCACTGACATTGGGACCTTCGAGACGGTGTGGCAAGTCAAGTTCTACAATTACCACAAGCGAGATCACTGCCAGTGGGGCAGCCCCTTCTCGGTCATTGAGTATGAGTGCAAGCCCAACGAGACACGCAGCCTCATGTGGGTGAACAAGGAGTCCTTCCTCTGAAGATGGCCCTTGCTGATGTTGCTGGACAATCGCTTCCGAAATCTATTCTTAGATAACCCAGCACAAGCCTTCACCAAGGCACACCACACCGTTGCTGTTTCCGGTCGGTGCCAATGACCTACTAGCCCCGATTATTTGGAAAGTGTCATTCCCCTCTGATGCAATGTCCCCGACAAAGGAACGTGATGTACCCGCCCGAGAAGATCCCTTTCTGTATTCTGTGCCGGTTCCCTGCATCCAATTGTTCTCGGTCGTGCCCGTTGGCCGCTCGCGAGGACCTTCGTGGCATTGGCAGGCGAGTCCCTTATTTCACGGTTCCACCGAGTGACCGTGGTGTTTTGTTTCTAAGTTGAGTGCTCCCCCTTCTTTGTTAGCCTTTACCTAAAAAAATCACAATGTGTGTGGGTTCTTTCCCAAGTGTAATATGGTAACGTGTAACTTGCAATGTGTGCAATTCTCAAAGCAGGCTTTGTGAACATGTGATGCAAACAGCAGGGAATGGGACTCAAGTGGGCTTCCTATGCACAGCTCAGCTTTTTCAGGGAAGGGAGATGACCAAATAAAAGGAGAGCTATTGAACGAGTATTCATAATGTGTTTAAACAGTTTCAAGTACCTAAATTGTGCTGTGACCGAGTGGCGATGGGGAAAGGCAGGGTGTGGGCCACTGTTAAACAAGGCGACAGGGGTTACAGGTTATCTCCTTGGCCAGCTGCCCTAGTGTCCAGACGTGCATATTGACGACATTCCCACCCTCCCTCCACTTGAACTTTGTAAAACTGTGTATGGAACTGTGATCAACTTTTGATATTTCTTAATAAACGTGTTGAAAAATTATACTTCGACTTACCTTCTTAATTTGGGCAATACCTATTCGTCAGGTGGACCTCAGCCCCAGGCCAGCGCCAGCCCAGGTCTCCGTCTGCACTGCCGGGGAGAGAGGTAGACCTGGACTAGAAGGAGCATACTTACTCAAAGGTCAGCTCTGGCCATTCCACCGGCATGCTCCAGCCAGCCCTCACTGGGCTAATGTGGGCTCGGGCACTTGGTGGGCAATCAAAAAGTGCTTGTCCCTGTCCTTCCTCCATTCCGCCTTCCGTGGTGACCACCCCGTCATCAGCAGGCTCCGTAGCTGAGCAGCTTGAGGGGGTGGGGCTGTGATAGTATGTGCCCACCAGGGTGGACACCTTGCCTGCTCCCAGGGCACTACACGTTACCTGGCACAAAGCCCACCCTCCATGAAGGTTGAGGATGAATCCCTAGGAAGGAAAAAAACATCCTTTTGAAAAGTAACAGACTGCCCTGGCCGGTGTGCTCACTGGTTAGAGCATCAGCCTGCACACCTAAGGGTCTGGGGTTCAATTCCCGGTCAAGGGCATGTATCCGGGTTGCAGGTTTGATCTCCATCCCGTCAGGTTGCCTGCGGGAAGCAACCAATCAATGTGTTTTTCTCACATAAATGTTTCTTTCTCTTTCTCTCTCCCCATCTCTCCCTCCCTTCCACTGTCTAAAAATCAATGGAAAAAATATCCTCCGGTAAGGATTTAAAAAAGAAAAGTAACATACTACTTTGCAACAGTATTCACCTGGGAAGCACAAATCCTACTGTGTTAGAAAAAGTTAGTTGGGGTTTGGTTTTTTGCCACCTGTAAACCCTTAAAAGAATATGCAAGGTTAATAGGAGTAGTATTAGAAAGAGTCCGTTTATTGCAGAACTGAATTTGGAGGGCTGGCACCAAAACCCTTTCCACCTTTGTCACCTCCCTGCAATGAGGCTGTGCTGCCAGCAGGGCACAGCACTGCCTTGGATTTGGGCTAGTCTTGAATTGGTTTAGGAGAGCAGTACGTTTCTCAATCTACTTGTTTTTCGAAAATAATAGTGTGTATTACAACTGCTGATAAATATAAGCATTAGCCCATTCCTAATTACTGTGATTTTTTATTGATTTTGGAGAGGAAGAGAGAGGGACAGAGAGATAGAAACATTGATGAGTGAGAAACGTTGGTCGGCTCCCTCCTGCACAACCCTAACTGGGGATTGAGTCCACAACCCAGGCATGTGCCCCGACCAGGAATCGAACCGGTGACCCCTTGGTGCATGGGTCGATGCTCAACTACTGAACCACACTGCCCAGCCTAATTACTGTGATGTAAAAGCCAACACTCAATTATTTACACAGACACTGAGGTATTTAAAACAATGTATTTATTACAGACAGTGGCTTGTTTTCTTCCAGAATATCCAATAGAAGTGCAGTGACTAGAAGGTATGGAAATATGAAAACCACATGTTTTAATCTAATGAAGTATGTGACTAGTAAATATTTTCACTTGTGTAACAGGTTTCAAGCTAGTGATCCATCAGAGCTTTAGTATTTGTTATGAGGGATGGAAGCAATATGGCTTTTGCAATAGTTCCATGGCCTTTAAAAAAGAACTACAGGTCCCCTAGCCAGTTTGTCTCAGTAGATAGAGCATTGGCCTTGGACTGAAGGGTTCCAGGGTTAGATTCCCCTCAAGGGCACATATCTCAGTTGCAGGCTCCTCCCTGGCCCGGGCCCTGGTCGGACTCATACAGGAGGCAACTAATCCATGCATTTATCTCACACAGACGTCTCTCTCTGTCTTTCCCCCTCTCTTCCACTCTCCCCAAAAAGCAATGAAAAAATATCCTCGGGCGAGGATTAACAAAACAAACAACAACAGCAACAAAATATAAAAATAAAAAACTAGTGGTTTTGATTTTTTTTTAATTTATTGATTGACTTTAGAAAGAGGGAGAAAGAGAGAAACATCCATTTGCTGTTCCACCTATTTATGCATTCACTCATCAATTCTCTATGTGCAACCTCAGTACACAGGGATTTTGGGGTTTGGAATGATCTGAGGCAGAGCAGGAGGAAACTGCACACACTGCCCCCCAGAGGAGCCGGAGGGTGAGCCCTGGACGGGAAGCTGGAGCAACCAAGTCCCACAAACACGCTGGCTGGGCCTAAGAGCTCATTTCACCTTTCCATGTCTCAGTTTGCTTGTCTCCAACACAAGGAGTTAGGCTATGAAAAGTCTAAAGCCCTCTAAGGTTTAGAGTTTTTACCTCTATTTCATAATCCTTTTTTAAAAAAAAAGTGTGTGTGTGTGTGTGTGTGTGTGTGTTCCCTTGGGGCCAAGAGATAAGGCTGAATCAGGTAGATGGGGAGGAGAGGGAGATGAAGTAAACAGGAAATCTTAACAGCTAATCTGCCACATTAAGTGATCTCTCCTGGCATATACTGTTCCACTTATGGCTGGACTCCAGCCCAGTGTCTCTGGCTACTTCTCGCACAGCTCTCCTCCTGCTCCAAAACTTGAGTGCTCAGCTATATCAAGCTGCTGAGTTGTAACTTTGCCCCTCAGCCATCTGGAAGGGCTATTTTTACACAAGTTGTAGCCACGTCTCTCTACTTCGAAGCATCAGATGGCTACCCAGAAGCTTGAGGAACAAGGCCATCCTTCTAATTATGTTGGTGACTAAACCCCTTCGAACAGGTGGGAGGGTAGAAATGCCTTGAATTTGTATTTTGTCACTCCTGGCTTACTGAGAAGTCACTCGCCCAGCCATCTAAACTATCTGGACCACAGCCGAGAGCAGAAAACATGCCAAAAAATAAACCTCCCCGCCACAATGTCACCTGTCCACTCACTACGGGCTGGGGTCTTCTCACAAAACCTCAGGACTCCCATGTCCGAGGCAGTTCTAACAAGTAGGCTGATCTGGTTTCAGGCTTTTAGGAAATTGGAAGCAGAATAACTAGAAGCAAGAAGGCAATTGGTAGAAATAGGTATCCTGAAAATAAATTTTTTCACAGAGAGAAAACAAAGAAAAAAAATGTAAAAAGCAGATAAAGTCAGTCAAATATATACTAAGTAAGGATGATGGAGACACAATTGTGTACTAAATCACAGTAGTTTCTGCGACTATCAAATACAAATTGATATACATAATCATGGCCCTGATTCACCTAGGAAGGTGATCCGCTATCTTTAGAGATGTAAGGTCACGACTCTGTTTTAAGAGTTCAGATGCTGGAGTCAAGATCCCTCGATTCAAATCCTGTCTCAGCTGCTTACTGTGTTACCTCAGGCAAAACATTTCATATCTCTGTGCTTCAACTTTATCATTTGGAAAATGGAGATAACAGTAGTACTTTCCTTGTACAATGGTTGTGAGGATCAAATAAATGAATGTATGTGAAACCTTTCGTGTCTGTACATAATATTATTCAGTACATTTTTAAAAGGCAGGGCAAAATGCTTTTTCAAGCAACAGTATTAAAAATACCAAGAGAAAAACTGAAGGCATTTCAAGGAATAAAACTTATTTTCGCAGCTTGTTCCATGCCTAGATTGAAAATAGTGGCCAACGTTGGTGCTCTCTTTTGTGTGTGCAAAATTTTATGGTTTTATTAACACAAATACAATGTGTACACAGTCTGTACTCATTTCTTCGCTGCACAGCCTGGCATTGGGGTTGGTGACCTGATGGCCAGCTGGGCTGCCCTTTCCACAATGGCAGACGCGGGAGCAGGCTGAGCACGAGCTCCCTGACGCTGCGGACCAAGAACTTCCGAAAGCCACTGGCAGCACGTGCTTTGTTTTCTTGGAGCTCCCATCACCGGCACTGGCCATCAAGATCTGGCCCTGCTCCTTCTGCGCACCCCGTTGTCAATGTCTCTGCGTTTCCGGAAGGAAGAGGGAAAGACAGAGAGAAACACTGATATGAGAGAGACACATCGATTGGTTACCAATGCTCTATCCACTGAGCCAAACTGGCTAGGGTTAGAGATAATATTTTCAATTATTTAAAAATAAATAGTTTGAAGTAGTACGTCTTATAAGATATGGTAGGAAAAGACTGTCTCCACAAACAGGCTTTATTAAGTCTCTTTTATAAAGACCCAGTTTTGGATAATATGCAAACCTCAGGACAGAATCAGAGAACTTAAAATCTGGAAAACGTCACGAATTATGTCAAAAATTCTATTTGCTATTTCTTTGCATCCTCCTGACAACTCTGTGAGGTAAGCAGCACATGTCAGATCTTTGTTTTACAGAGGGGAAAACGTCTCAGAAGTTTAAATATAAGGCTCAAATTTAAACTGCTACTTTAATAAGAAACCACATTATTTGATCTGCAGTTGTCTCATTTATGAAATGATGATGATGATATTATCCAATTCACAAAGTGCATTAGAATTAACTAATACACCCCACCCATCACCTTCCTCCTGACACACGTCATTGCAAATGACTTCATTCTGTGCCCATATTCCTGCAGCGTTTGTTTGTTTAACACATTAACGAAGGTGGGTTTGCCTTCATTTGCTTGCAGCCTAGTAGATCAGTTGCTTTTCCCAAGGAAACTTACTATGGATCTATTAAAAACATATATGCAACTTAAAAATTATTGTCAATAACTAGAAGTATTCAATTTTTAGAAACTCGGTGTTCAGTATGGAAACCCTACACAGCAAATGACTTGTAGATGACTGTTTCTTTTTTAAATAACTGCTGTTACAGCACTAGATAAGATGAATTAAATGTTTTCCTTAGTGTGTATAGGATTCCACTCCCCATTTGCTAACCAATGAAAATTGCAACAACATTTTTAGTTCTTCTGCCCTCGTGCTTGAAGAGTAATCCCGACAGGCACTCTAGACGCTGGCCACGGAGCGAGTGTGATTCTCCTCAGACGCAGCAGCGAGCCAGACAGTTTCCTCCCACCGCACAGCCTGTTCCCTGGGCTTGGAATGCCCGGCTCCGTTTTCTACCTGGCACATGCCTTCAAGGGCCAGCTGAAATGTCACCCCAGCTATGAAGGCTTTCCTGACTCCTCTAAAATGTCAAGTCAAGAATAATTGTGAAATATCGTTGACTCAAATATGTTATTGTTATACCCCCTTTCTGAAAAGCGTCATCAGCCTCCATCTAACTTCTGCTTTTTCTTAAGTTCTCTGGACGGCGTCCACCTATTCTTACTGATGGTGAAAATGAGCTGACTCAATAAAAAGGTGATGAGATTCTAGAAAGAGCTGGCTGGCGGGCCGGCTGGCGGGCTGGCTGGCGGGCTGGCTGGATGACTGGAAAACCAGCCATCGAGAAGTGTGGAATATATTAGCCTTGAGCGGCTGAGTGCTGTTCCCTTTAAAGGAGACCAAAAGAAGGCGAGTGCACTAGAGAGGAAAAGCTTCTGGGTTCTCCTGCTGACCTCGCCTTAAGTGGCTCTGCCTTTTCGAGTTTGTATTATTAATGATGACGGTACTGACGTCGGTTGTTCCTTTAAGTAGTTTATTTCTGTCGGGGTAATTACTGATGTTGCCCACCCAGTGTTTCCAGCCCTGCCCTTCCTACAACGTGATAGGACTCACATCCATGGCCTGGGGTAAGGCCCTGTGAGAGCATCTCTGGCCAAGGAGTTGTGAGCAGCAGCGACGCATGTCGCTTCCAGGCCGAAATATCTGGCTGTCTGTGCAATGCCGGCAGAGCTGTCTTTCCCTTTGCCATGACAACCAGCCACTTTCAAGATGATCCATCACCCTGGGTCCTAGAGAGAGAAGATATAAAGCAGGACCCTAGCCCACCTCTGTTAGACCTGTAGCAGAGGTGCAAAATAAACTTTTCTCCCCAACATTTTATTGTGACAAATGTTGAAATATGTGGGAAAATTGAAAGGCCCATACAGAACACATTCACATACTCGTCACCTGGATTTCACAATTAACATTTTGCTGGTTTGCTTTGTCACTTATCTACCCATCCATCCATCTTTCTGTGCTATAGCAATCCAGCCTTTCTCTCCCCCTCCTCCTCCTCCTCTTCCTCTTCCCTCCCCCCCCTCCTCTTTTATTTTCTTTTCCAGATTTTAAGTTCTCGGATTCTGTCCTGAGATTTGCATAGTATTCAAAACATGTTCCCATGGCAGCTCTGAGACCTCCCCAAGTCCGCAGCCCGCATCTCCCACAAGACCCTGTAAGACAGTGGTTCTCAACCTTCCCAATGCCGCGACCCTTTAATACAGTTCCTCATGTTGTGGTGACTCCCAACCATAAAATTATTTTCGTTGCTATTTCATAACTGTAATTTTGCTACTGTTATGAATCATAATGTAAATATCTGATATGCAGGATGTATTTTCATTGTTACAAATTGAACATAATTAAAGCATAGTGATTCATCACAAAAACAATGTGTAATTACATATGTGTTTCCCGATGGTCTTAGGCGACCGCTGTGAAAGGGTCATTCGACCCCCAAAAGGGTCGCGACCCACATGTTGAGAACCGCTGGTGTATGGGATGATGCTACAACCAACTGAGCCACATGGCCAGGGCTCACAGTTTATTCTTTAGGCTTTTATTTTGTTGTGGAGTAGATACGGGCGCATGAACTTGGTATTTATTTCCCCAAATCGAGACCATCACATATTGAGATTAAATGACTATAACCATACTGAGAGTTTTTTCTCAGAAGTTTTATGGTTACAGCCTAATGATTTCAGACTCATATTAGTGAAACTCAAATGAATGGGTATCATGAATGTAAGTTTAAATCAGGGGTCCTCAAACTACGGCCCGCGGACCACATGCAAATACAAATATTGTATTTGTTCCCGTTTTGTTTTTTTACTTCAAAATAAGATATGTGCAGTGTGCATAGGAATTTGTTCATAGTTTTTTTTTAAACTATAGTCCAGCCCTCCAACGGTCTGAGGGACAGTGAACTGGCCCCCTGTTTAAAAAGTTTGAGGACCCCTGGTTTAAATCATCAGGTTCCCATTCAGGACAAGGATGTTTTTCCTGAGCGAGGTACCTCTTGCTTGCCTGGGTAGGAGGCAATAGCTCAGCCAACTAGCCTCGGAAGACAACCTAAGGATCTATTTAGGACTTGAGAGTGTAGGAACTGGTCCTCACCCTGTAGATGGAACCCAACCCCAAATGACAAGTTCCTTTAAATATTGATCACAGACCAATTTTCTTAACTTTTCTACAGAGGCTAGCCTTTCCCTGGTGATTTCTATGAGAGTAAGGCCTGGGGTGAAGCTCGGGTACACTCAAAGGAGCTCTATGAGGGAGTTTCCTGGGGCCATAGACCTGTGCTGCCTCCTGACTGTGGAGGCGGCTGCATGAATCTATATATGTATTAAAACCCATAGAGCTGTACACACCACACACACACTCACAGAGTTATCTCTTTTTTACTATATGTTTACATTTATAAAAACCAGAAGACACTAATGCAAAGTGGCCCATGAGGCAAGAAATCAAGTTCACAGTTGCCAATCATCTGCACAAAGCGTCAGGGAATAATTTCAGAGGGGCACACACTGAACAGACTTCCCCAGGGGTAGCTGCCTGTGTGGTTCTCTCCTCTTTCCTTCACATATAGCCATCCTTCTGGGAAACTGACAATAGGAAAATGTTCCTCATAAACCATCCGAGAAGAGTGCAATGTCTTCCCAGGTGATCTGCTTTGAATATATGTGTGCTTGCTTTGGCCCTGTAGTGGTGTCTTCATTGAGTCGGGAGTTGTGATGCTGGAGTGGGAATGCTAAAAGGACTGTAATTGAAAAGGAAAAAAACCTAGAAAGTATGGAGTCAGCCCAGCTGGCGTGGCTCAGTGGTTAAGCATTGACCTATGAACCAGGAGGTCACAGTTTGATTCCTAGTCAGGGCACATGCTCGGGTTTCGGGCTCCATCTACAGTGTGGGGCCTGCAGGAGGCAGCCGATCAATGATTCTCTCTCATCATTGATGTTTCTATCTCTCTGTTTCGCTCCCTTCCTCTCTGAAATCAATAAAAACATGGAAAATAATAATAAAAAAGAAAGTTATGGAGTCAGAGAAGTACCTAAATCGAAACTGGGTTAATTCAACTGGGTTAACCTCTTTAGATCTGAGGAAATCTGAGTGGGTAGAGCTGAGGGGGCTTCACCAGAAGGAAAACAACAGGAATAAGGAGTCAGGTCAAGTCCAGGCAGATCATGTGGCTGAGGTCAGAGCCCCTGGACCTCGGGGAGAACTGGTGCTCTGAACCAGTTCTCCTGCCTAAAGGGCATCTGCTGCCTAAAGGCTCTGCCTTCTGAACCAGAGCCTAACCCATGCTCTCCACTGTCTCTGCTAGCTCCGGGCGGTGAGCTGTATGGAGTCTTCACTTAGAGCAGTGTGGTCCTTGGCCGTCCTGCCTTGTCTAGAACCTGTGCATCTTTTCAGAGTTTATCTCTCTTGGAAGGAAAATTGTGTGAGCAGATTTGAAGGCAGGGGTGGGAGCCACCTGCTGAAGACACCAGTGAGCATTTGGCAGGGTGGGTGGGGAAAATGAGACAGCGCAGAGGGGAGGGGGCTGGGAATTCTCCCACTCTCCCCCTCCCGCCTACATCTGGTGCCCTGGAGCTGTTCTTGAGCAATGCCTCTCTAACGAGTTGAGTTGGCGTGACCTAGTGCGTGTTCCTCCTTCAGGGAACGAGGGAAGACAGGCTTAAAGTTGCTAACACGCTTGGAGAACATCCAACGAGAAGCTTGACACAAATGCAACATATTAATGAAAACAGCTTGGGCCTGGCTAAATGATGACTATTCTAACAAAACAAACACATGGGGGTTGACAACAATTGTTCTGAACAAGAAACAGTTCAGCCCTTGTATGTAGAGCTTGATGCTTCTTTGGAGTCTTCATGGAATTCACTGCACTGTGGCCTTCTCTATTCCACGTGGGCTGGCATCTATTTATTCTCAGGGGTGCCAAGAACAACCAACCTCACGGATCTTTTATTGGCATAATAAGCACATTCTCCAATGTATGCCAGCGTGAGGAACAAATGTGTTCTTTGATTTTTTTCCCCAGACTATTTGCTTTTCATTCTAGGAGAGAATGACCTGGGATGGTTGTTAAAATGCAGGTTCCTGCACTCCACCTTTTCAGACCTGCCAAAGATGTGAACTCTGAGAGCAAATCCAAAATATCTGCATTTTAATAAGCACCTTAGATGATCCTTATCATAGTGAAGTTTGGAAATCACTGCCCTAAGGTCTGTTCACTGCAGTGCTTCTCTTTAATACTTATTTACTCATTCAGAACACATTCATGTGCCAGCTACTCTGTGGTGAGGGTACTACCATAAGTATTCAGGTTGCTTATTGCCAAGTAATTACAATACAGTGTGGTAGATGCTACAAATAGAAGGGGATATAAAATACAGGAGAGGATAGAGGAGGAGGCTGCTGGAGTTGGATCCAGCTTCATGGATGATTTTTCAGCTGCATCTTGACAAATGAGTCAAATCTAATCAGGAGAACAAAAGAGAAAGCATATTCTGGGCACAGAGAAGGTGTTGCAGGGTATTGGCATAGGAAGGCGTACTGTCCACTCTGGAAGAAGGAATTCCGTGCAGCTGGAGTGTAGGGAGTTGTGAGGGAGGAGAGAGACATAGACCAGATTGGGAGGAGCTTTGCATACCTGCTGAGCAGTTTGGGCTGTTTGCTCCATGGGAAATGGGAGCTGGAGGGATTTTAAGCATAATGACCTGTGTGCTATAGAGTGGTCTCTCTGTTGGCAATGTGGAGGCAGGGAGAGGAGTATAGAAGCTTCTGCGTTGGTGAGGCATGAGGAAGCTAAAGCCAGAGAATGGCACGTGAGGGCAGAGAGCTCTGCAGGGAGGAGTGTGAGAAGACAGGAGAGACAGAGGTGTGGACCTAGATGGCCCGCTGTCAGCTTAGGCCACAGGGTAGAGAGGAAGAGGGCCTGTTGCTCAGGGCAGGGAACAAGGAAGGGGCCAAATAGGCAGGGGAAGTGATAATAGCTATGGATAGTCTGAGGCAAGAACCTCATCCAAGAGAAGGCATTTTCAGTGCCCACATAGCTCTTCTAGTCATATTTTGACAGCTGACATGGCATTTGAACTTGTGAGCAGAGTGTAGCATCTGGGGCCACTGGAGATCGTTTCTGCTGTGCTAGGGAAGAGGTTTACTAAAAACTATCACTCCATCATATACAGTATGTTTTTAAAAAACTAAGTGCAGGGAGGGAGAGAGCTTGAGAGAGAGACATAGGTAGAGGCAGAGACCAAAAGACAAAGAATAAAAGAGAGAGAGAGAGAGAGGTTGGTCCCTTGCCCCATCCCTCCCCTCCCCTCCGCTAATGCTTTACCATTAGCCTCCTCACTCCCAAGGGTCAAGGTCCCTCCCTTTACCTTTAGAACTTGTTTCCTAAGCCCATTTCTGTTAGAAATTACTTTTTATACCTCTATGATTTACTAAATAAGTGTTCTTTGAGAGAGAGAGAGAGAGAGAGAGAGAGAGAGAGAGAGAGAGAGAGATTGGGATTTGAGGAAATTCACAGCAAAGGCAAGTTGCTCTAAATAAGGAAGAGGAGAGGGAATTGAAAGACCCTTAACAATTTACTCCGAATCTTTGTGGATTTTAAATTGTTTTTACCAATGAATTGTATTGACATGTTTTTGTAACTTTTCAAAACCAATTTTTTATAAGCTGCTTACACATCCTCTTGGCTGCCACTAGGTGGCACTAGTGGCAGCACAGATGGGATGGCCTTGAAGTGTCCTGTGCTTATCCATGGCACCTGCATGTGGGTCTAACTTCTGACTTTAAAGAGTGAAACACATTAATTCACCACTTATTATTAGCATGTGTTCTCTGAGCTTAGAGCTCAAAGCCCCCTACTTCCCTCTTATTTCACTTCAGATATGAGATACCGAATTTTTATTTAATTTATATCAAAACATTTCCAGTAAAAAGAATATTCTTTCGGCATCAATCTAAGTTGTACACAGTTTGGTTCACCTACATTCAGGTCCACCTTAAGAGCTCCACCTTACAATTATATTCCCAAGTCAAATCTTAATCAGATGCATAAAAATAATATGACCTTTCTCCGTGATGGTACCCTTGATCCCAGGCTCCCTGATTCCAAGACCAGGCCTTTCCTTCCATCCACTTATCCTTAATCCTCTTGGATAGGCGTGTCTTCCATCACCTCAACTGATGCAAGCAGGAGGCAGAAATGTTATCGCTTGTCCTCTTCCTACCTCCCAGGATAATGCAGCATTTGTGATTTCACTAAAAAGAGGGCTTTTCCCTGTTTTAGGGGGGGGCTTATCTCCTCTTCTATCAAGGAGTGGTCTGAGCTAGCTAATGTGTTGTCCTTTGTTCTGAAACAAAATTTCATTCCAAACCCAGGGGCCTGAGATTCCTAACCCTAGACTTAGCGAAACCTCCCAGGACTTAGTGAAAACACGTGTGTGCTCTCTTGGGGATACCAGCGAGGCCAGCCTGGTGAGTAAAGCTCTTCTGTTCCAAAGGGTGCAAAGCCAAGAGTGTCTGCACTGGCTCTGGCTTGGCTGAGGCCTGCCCCTGGTCTCGATCCTCACGGGACCTGAGTGATTCTTCACCTTCTTACCTCCCACCCCCGCCCCCCTCCAGTAGGGGCAGTGTGCTCAGTAAGCCTTTGGATCAAGGCCAAGAAGAAAGTGACCAATGTGATAAGAGTTGTACATGACACTCCCTGTGCGGCCAGTTGAGCCACCCATAAATACCAGAGAGGAGAGTCAGAAACTTCCCATGCAAAGGGTCCTAGACATTAAAGGGGTGTTAGCAACTGCCCATCATTAATAAGACCACTGTTTCTTTGAGCTCTTGCTATTGGCCCAAACCTGTGCTAAGCACTTATTATATGGCATCTTACTTGATTTCCTCACCCTCCTTGTAAAGTGGCAGTATTGTTCCCATTCCCTTTCTAGGCTTGTTTTCAAAGTTTGTCTTGTTAATCCCTGTCCTGTTCTGAAGACAGTGAAGGGCTCTGATTCCTCAGGGACCTGCTTGCTGAGGGCCTGGGCTTTTCCTCCTCCTTAACCCCTTCGTCCATTCTCCTTTTCAAAGGTGAGAAAAAAGGTTCAGACAAGAAAGTGAATGTAAATTGATCCATGTGCTTTGTACAGATATCTAGGCTTCGTTATACATTTTTTAAAGGCAAGAACATGCTTTTCGGTTACTTTTTGCCTGTTTCTCAGCACCTCCCATCAGGTTCCACCCATAATGATTTCTGAACACTGTGTTCCTTCTGTGACTGCTGGCACCTTGCTCACATTTGGGGTCAAGAAGGTTAACGATGGGATATAACGCAAAGTCTGTGAGTTTCTGTGGGTCAGTTATTTTTACCACCTTTCCCCCTTACCGTGAATCCTTAAAATTTAAATGTAAATTGGTTTCATTATTGAAACATTTAATGTAATTTTATATGGGTTTAATTCTATTATTTTTAAGAAAAACAAATTAAGCATGGTTGATTGAAAGTAGTAAATAAGAAAAAATCCACCACACCTTCTCTTTCCTAGGAACTTGGAGTATGAGCCTTGTTTTCATGATGTAATTAGGTAGGGACTTCTGTGACTTAATTTAAAAGCCTGAATTATAATCACTTTTTTTTCCCAAAACATAAACCGATGAACAAAAACAGATCTAGAGACAGAGAAGCATCGATCAGATGCTCAAACCTCAGAGGGAAGGTAGGGGAGGGTGGGGGTTAGTGGGGGAGATCAACCAAAGAACTTGTATGCATGCATATAAGCATAAGCAATGGACGCAGACAACTGGGAGTGAGGGTGAGGGCAAGACTGGGGGGATGAGGGGACAATGGGGGGATAAAGACACATTTGTAATACCTTAATCAATAAAAAATTAAAAACAAACAAACAAACAAACAAAAACACTTTTCTTCTTGGCTACCCCTGGATGAACCTGGCTTCAATGATGTCAGGTCATCAGGGAGCAAATTTGAGACTGTACAATTCCCATCAGCTGTTAGCTGGGGAGATCTCTTATCCCCAAGGTCTAAGTTCAATTCTAAAGGGCATGTTTTCTTTTCAACGTCCGTGGTTATCCCTTATTAACAGTAATGGGTGTTATGTGTGAACATGCAGAAGACGCCATTCCCCTAAGAGTTTCCCAAGCATGAATTTTATGAGGCCAAAGTAAACACATTTTTGGCTCTTTGGCTCTGTTATCCTCCACGTTCAGATAAATGTTGACACCTGAATAAGAAGACTGTCGGTGATGGAATGCCAACATAGCTTCTGCATATGTCATCTAAAGGACGTGGCTTTTAAAATGGGTTCCTTTCTTCTCTGTTTAGTTCTTGGCCTGGCAAGCCTTGTAACTCAGTGAGCAATTGTTTTCCTGCCCAGATGTCAGGCAATGCGTGCCAGTGAGGGGGACATACCCAGGACCACGTTAATGTCCTATTCTGAAATTGATTTGATCAGCATCAGATACTCTGATATCATCAAGTGAAAAACAGGCATGAAAAAAAAGAGCGACTGGAATATGAATAAACAAACTGTTCAAGATGAGACAGACAGTTCTAGAGGGCTGGCTCCACTCACCTAAGGGGTGTGTACCAGTGCCAAGTGAGCCAAAATAAGAGGCAACCTTGTTTGTATAGAACTTAATAGGCCCCAGAGGGAAAAGGGACGGCTCAGTGAAACAGTCTCGTCTCATTTTGTTCTTAGGTTCTTTACTCTCTATTTCTTGCGACTCGTGATTTAGAAAGGTCTCTAGAATGTGATGGTCGTAAGGACACCAATCTGCCAAGGCTCTTAAACTGTACATGAATGACTTTAATTTTGTTCCCTGCCTGTGTAGTTATCAGTAGCAACAGTGGCATTTAGCATGTACTTGAACTCAGTAATTTCTGCATAGGAAGGGCTTTACGGAGGACATTTAAAAATTCTTTGCCAGAAAAAAGAGTAGAAATAATATGATTAAGAGTAATATCAAGACCCTTTCATTCCTTCTGAACTGATGTTTAAGAACATAAACAACTCACCCCCTTCATTGTGGGTATTAACCTACAAAACACAAAAAGTCAACTTGTAGTTATCTTTTCATGACTGTTGGCCTCAATTCCTGGCTCAGGAGATGAAATAAAGCAGCTCAACTGGTTTTGTCTTGTTTGAAAGACCATAATTAAAATTTCAGGAGTTATTTATTCTAACCCAGGAACAGGAAAGAACGTGATCTATCAGAAGAAGTCATGAAGACAGTTTTCCAAACGTGTGGACCTTTTTAACATAGTACCAATCTTCTTTTTAAACGATTTTATAAATGTGTGTGTTTGTTGTTTTTAAATGTCTTTCTCAACTTGCAACTGGACACTTTAGGTTTTATTCTCATCTTTCAGCTACTGGCATGTCATAATCTACTCTAGGGAATGACTGCCTAAATTACTATATCCATAAATATTCTAGTGGAAAACATTTGCAAGGCTCATTTTCAGAAATACACTGCAGTACCTTGAAGCTGAAACCTATCTCATAAGACCAAATTCAATCCTATTTTTCTATATTACAGGCAACAATTTCAAGGTGTTATTTTAAATAACTTTAAATATCGCAGCTCCAAAAATCTGACAGAAAAGAGTTATCTGGGTGTTATATAAACCAATATTGCAGTTTATTCTGGTGCAAAAAACTAGTCAGTGATAGTGAATCCCATTTTTCATACTATCCAATACTGATAGTCAAGCAGCCTCTAGCATTTATTCTTAGCTAAGATAAGTGATTTTCTGGAAAATAAAATTTGGACAAATGTATGGTATGCTGGCTCTTGACACATTCAATTTCTTTCTGTTTTTTAAAAATCATAAACCAGACACTAGTCATCAAATTTGAAGAAGAAATAGCACTAGGTGTTTACCAAATTTAACTAAATTGAAGTCATCACAGTGATTTCTGGCTCATTCCTGGGATTCTTCAGTCACAAATTACTTGGTTAAATGAATAAAGTGCTATATTAACTGAATGTTTGAAAGGGTAAAATTATTTATACATGGTGGTACCCTATACAACATTCTATACTAGTCCCTGGTCAATGTACAGGGTATTGTGTTTTAGCTAATAAATGCCCTCTATATGCTCAATAGTTGAGATAGAGGAAGAGATTATGAAATAATCTCTGAATTACCTTACAAATTACAGTGATTGAGACAAAAATCTAAAAATAAAACCACAATAAACAAGTAAATCACTTATTTGAAAAGGGGAAGGTCTTTTCCTTATTGCTTTCGGTCTTCATGGTTCTTCCTAAATTCCATTCTTAGTCCACTTAGAGAGGAACAATTTGAAGCTCACTGAGTAAATTTAGGTCTCAAAGACTGAAGTGTTTGCATTACCAAAAATAATTTGTGATTGCAGGTCCTGGAAACAAATGGCTAACATTTGGGGAGTCTCAGTAGGACACACCAACCTCTCCCGCCACATGCACACACTCTATCAATCTAAAGAGAAGCAGAAATCTTTTTATCCAGCAGGAATGCGTCTCTTCTTAAATTGTAAACAATTGGGCTCGAATGCCAACCTCCTGGGCTCGGTTTTCTGGCAGCTTCTTCCACACGTCCCGTCCCCCGTCCCCCGAGGGGAGCTGCTTGGTCTCCTGGAATCTTCCTCTCCCTGCCTGGCAAAGGGAGGAGGGATGATAATGCTTTCACCACAGGGGTGTCGGTAAAAATTAATTAGTATTAATAATGTGCTACATTAAGGTCCACAGGTAATTCATAACTTAGAATTTACATGGATCATTGCTTAAAGTTTTTAGAACAGTCCTTGGTTTTTCAACTCAGGCAAAAAAAAAAATACAAATTTTTATACTTCAAACAGTAGGATTAAGTGTAGGGACGTTTTTGGCGTTCCTAGGAACAATTATTTTCCTGAGGTGAAAACATTAGCATGTGACAAAAGCTTATTTCCTCAGCTTTAGACTATGAATAGAGTCACTTTTATTTATAGTTGATGAAAGCCAAAGGAAAAGGGACTTATAAAAACCATTTTAACAGGGTATTCTACCATCTTTGGTGATGTTTTCAACTACTCACTAGTGAAGGGGAATTGCTTCATTTGTTTTATAATTATTTAATTCTAGCACTTAAAAGAAACCCCTTTAAGTCATTTGGTTGATGTCCAGATGACATTAGGTCATTTGGTTGAGGTCCCCTGTGAGCATTAATAGTATTGAGCACCAACTCTGCAAAGCAACCTTCTCAAATTATAGATGAGAAAGCTGAGCCTCAGTGAGTTTCAGTGATAGAGCAGAGATTTAAACCCCCACCATTGGACACAGTCCATTCTCATTCCGCCACCTCAAACAATGGCCTCCAAGAAGTGCACACAGGCATTTCTTCTCCTCTCTGTGCCTATCCTTTCTTTGAACTTAAATATTACACTAAGATATTGTAATGAAACTTCAGTCTCCTCCCCAGAGAGCTGAAGACCATCCCCACATCATCAGTTAGAAGTTATTTTGTAGGATAGGTAGTTTAAAGTCACTTTAAAAAGACACTTCAAAAAAATGTTATTGAAGAAACAAAAGCTACATATATCCTTTTTTGAGAATTGACTTAGTTCACTCTGTCTTAGTAAATATCTTACACCCAATTAAAGTGCATGTTGCTCTCTGAGCCTTGTAAACTTTGTATTAAAGTATAATATACTTATAGAAATAAAGTATACTTAATTTTTGAAATGTCTAAGACAAGATGCCATTTCACATCTCAGAGCAATGTATATAAGTAATAATGAACTCTAATAATGCCTAAATTAGTTCATATACCTAGGAGTATTTTGAAAGGTTAAGCTCATTACTTTAATTAAGGTACTATTGTTAAAGTAGTATTATAATTGTGATTACAATCTTAAATGATAATATATTTTCATATGCCTTTGAACAGCAGGCAAGATAAAATAAAGTTAATAAAATATTACAGGCACCTCTGCACACTATCACAATCTTTAAATAGTGAACAATAACCCATACAATATAAGAATATGTATAAAATTTTGTTCACACAATTTACCTGCACATAAATTACATAAATCATCATCATGGTCTATTATTGGAACAATGTGGCCTTAAAATCCAGAAGCACCTATGAATTTGAATAGCAATTGAGAGAAATCAGTCTTAGGTTGATATCCATCTTTAACTTTTCGTTTTGACTCATTCACTCTGTTGAATATTCACTGACAATTAGATGGATGGAGAATCCTTATCAAACATACTAGAGGCCCCGTGCATGAATATTCGTGCACTTGTGGGGGGAGTCCCTCAGCGTGGCCTGCCCCCCTCACAGTCCAGGAGCCCTCAGGGGATGTCCTACTGACTGGACTCCCTCAGTGGGAGGTGACCAGGCTGATCAGGGGAAGGCGCTGCCTCCATCACCTGCTGTTGCTGCCACTTCCAGCCGCGGCTGCTGCGAGGCCTGAGCCCCAGGACTCACAGCCACCAGGGCTCACGGCTGCCTGAGCCCACAGCTGCCATGAGCCCAGGTTGCTGTGAGCCCACGGCTGCCATGAGCCCCGGGCCTCGAAGCCGCTGTGGTTTTGTCCAGATGGACATCCAGAAGACATCCACCCTAATTAACATATTACCCTTTTATTAGTATAGATATCACTGCTCTAAACTGGTAAACATCAGACCCCTAATTAAGGAGGCTGGATGATGCTCCTGGGTGAGAACATACATTTATTGAAACATTACCAAGGAACTTAGGTCTTTCATTGTACTGTAGTTGGTTGCACTTCTCTTATCTCTAGACTGTAAATCATCTCAGCCCTACCTTAAATCAGGTAAAAGGACAGAGGCCAACAAATACCTTTCTCTATGTTAAGATTCAAACAAAAACACAATAGCCGTTCCCCATACACCTTGAAAGATAGACATGGACTTAATCCCTACTCTCAGTGTCTGTTGTGGCAGACAGGGGAGCTGAGCGGCCCTGGGCACCACATCTCAGGTGTGCAGCTCCCTCGGGGTATAGGGGCTGGGGCACCATTTACAGAAAGCATCCTGAGAAGGTCCCTGAGGGCAAGAATTCAGCTTTTGTCTGCCTGGTGAAAAACATTATTCTTCTCCAACAATTCCCCTAGGATTTTCTCTACTAGTAAGAGTAACTTATAACACTAAACTGACCCAGTTTGAAGAACAAGTTAGGTACACGAGAAAGAAAACAATGTCCCTTAAACTTATCAACTGAAACCTCAGTAATTTGAGTTTAACTTGCTATATGAGATTGATTAATTATATACTCTTATAGCACTAAGCTCTGTAAGATTTTATGAAAAAATAACATTTTTAGGGAGTATAAAATATAAAGGCAGGTATTTAAAAGATCATAAAGACTTTCAAATTTAAGAGTTTCATTGAGAGCAGCTTAAGTTATTTATGAAATATATTATCAGCCAATATAATGACCTATTTAAATCATTTGGTTTTCTAACTTTTATTTTTTAGAGTTGAAATATTTATACTGTCTCAGATCCAAAAACATTTGTTTACATGGACATATTTTTAAAGCTCTTCATTTTATAAACATTATATGGCCCTAGAACTTAAACAAAAAAATAAAAATAAAACAAGTAACCAATAAAAAAAAGACATCATGGGGTAAGGGATGGGGGAATTAGAACTGAACCATTAGGCCTATTGGTGTGGCCCAGTGGTTGAGTGTCGACCTATGAACCAGGTGGTCATGGTTCAAATCCTGGTCAGGGCACATGCCTGGGTTGTGGGTTTGGTCCCCAGTGTAGGGCATGCAGGACGCAGCCAATCAATGATTATCTCTCATCATTGATGTTTCTATCTCTCTCTCCCTCTCCCTTCCTCTCTCAAATCAATAAAAAATATATTTTTTAAAAAGGAACTGAGCCAAACCAGTTTGGCTCGGTGGATGGAGCGTCGGCCTGTGGACTGAAGGGTCCCAGGTTCGATTCCGGTCAGGGGCATGTACCTTGGTTGCGGGCAGATCCCTGGTCGGGGGTGTGCAGGAGGCAGCTGGTCGATGTTTCTCTCTCATCGATGTTTCTAACTCTCTGTCCCTCTCCCTTCCTCTCTGTAAAAAATCAATAAAAAATATTTAAAAAAAAAAAAAAGGAACTGAACAATTGGACATACAGTAAGTACATTCTCCTGCTAAGTCTGACAGGAATTCTAGGCCAGCAGATAAAAAGCTATTCCAATTTCCCTTATAAATTTGCATGCTGATACTTCAACAACTCCCATGGTGAGAAAGTGTTGTCAGGTATCTAAAATCAATGATAAAGAATGAGGGGTCATTGTCTGCATAGAAACACTGTACTTTTGGAATAATAAACTCAAAAACTAAATTTGTAAAGCAACTAAAAATAAGCAAACAGAACATCTGCATGACTCTATTTCAGAGACAAAGTCTCTTGCCTAATTCAAAAAGTATCAGTTGTCCGGTTCAAACACTCACTTGATTTCCCTCATTTTTCTAGTTATGTAACTGGTTCTGTGACTTATAAACAAACAGCCTATTGCTTGACAATTCTGGATCTGTGGGTTTGTACTGCTGTTTCCCTGTGGAGGTTGAGAGCTGCATAATGATTTATTCTTTCCCCGCCCCTGCCTTCTTTTCCTAGTTGGCTCCTTTTTTTCTTTTTAGCAAAGTAGGTTAAAAAGAAAAAAATATCCAAGGAAACTACACATGAAAACAAATCCTGGTGCGATAGGATTGAGGCCGCTAATTTAAACACCTAGGCACAAGAAATGCAAAAACTTGAGGATCTCATATTCCAATGAGCTCCTCACAGGGAGACCATAACATGAATTTTTCAGCAGCTCCTGGACTCAACCATATGTTTTGTATAAAGCAGCTTTGATTCCCGATTTCCCACGCATGAAACTCTCATAGCTTCAGAGAGAGCTCTGCATGCAAAAGATACATGGGGGTGTAATTTGGGAGAAGAATGGGCCCAGTAGGCAGAATGTGGGTGAATTAACATTAGAGTCTGTGCTTTCGTTCCAGTGCTACCTTTCATTGGGATACCCCAGTTATAACACTGACTGCTGGCAAGTTAGAGACTTTCTGTTTTGGTGATTAGGCCTAATCAATTACCTGGAATTAAAACACACCTAACTCCACCGTAGAGGACCTGGGTTCCAGGTTGATTCTTAGGTTGTGAATTCTATTTGTTTCCGATGGTGTAGTTTAAGTGCGGTCTATACTATGGGATGTTGTGCCAGGCACTACTGGCACTTTGTGTTATTGATGGGACCTTCAGAAAACATTTTCATTACATAATAATATAATGCAGGTCAAATAAATCTAGAATAGATTAGGAGCCAGCGGTCCAGGATTGTGAGAGGGATGTCCGACTGCCAGTTTAGGCCCAATCCCAGGCCTAAACCGGCAGTTGGACATCCCCCAAGGGGTCCCGGATTGGAGAGGGTGCAGGCTGGCTGAGGGGACACCCCCTCCCTGCACAAATTTTGTGCACCGGGCCTCTAGTCTCTATATAAGAAATCTACTCCTCCCCCCTTTAATAATTATTTTGTCATGGGGACTTTTTTATATTAGTGTATTCCTAGCTTTACGTTAAGAATTAATTTTCTTGTGTACATTGTCAACAAGAATGTCCGATGTTCTCTGACCTTGATCCGTGTAATCCAGACACAGATTGTGATCTTGAGAGGCACACGTTCTATCATGCATGTTCTCGTCTCTAACATGAGGAATTGAGAAGAGATGAAGGCTAAGCATCACCCTTCCAGATCTAAAGGTCTGTGCTTCTGTTGTTTCTAACAGACTTTCTGAAACCTGCCAGAGCAAACCCCAGCAAGCTCCAACTGCAGCTCTGAGAGAACACAAAGGCTTCTCTTAATTCTTGGGCTCAGCAACTATTTCACTTCAGAATCTCATTTATGTCTTTGTGCTTTGAGAAATAGATGGGTCTTTTCAGGCCCAAGACCAGGCAATTCTGATGCTCAAAGGGTATGTGGTTAAGAATAAGGATTTATGGGGTTGAGATCAGGAGAGGAGTCTCAGAAGACAAATCAACCAGTGGTTGAAATGCACATGCTCTTGTGTCAGTGTAAATAGGTGCTGGACAGGCAGGGGCTGCAGAGTGTGGAGACGGTGGGGGGTGGAGAGAATTGGGCACTAGAAACACAAAGTTGAAGAACTTTGAACCCCAGCAAGTGCTCCCGTTGTAATGCTGGACCAGAGGCTCAGCTCTTTCACTCTTCACTGTTCCCCCATTGCTTTCTTCAAACTCCTTTTGTTCATTGGCAAACCGGGCTTATAAAGCGACTGATGTTGACACTGGGAAAGCATACAGGGCCTGCCAATTGTAAATGCTTTGAGTAAAAGAGAGTCTGTCTTCTCTGCTCAGAAGGAGTAATTAATGATTACGGTGTTGTCTTGGAACTAAAATGGGCAGCTAATTTGGAAAAATTTGAAAAGGTAATGGAGACTTGCCTAAATAGAATCACTATTGACAAAATTTGTGACTAAACTGGAATGGGCCCTGAAACGCAATTGCTTTTGGGCAAAAGTAATCTGCTTGTATAAAAATGTTTCTCTTCCTTCAGATTTGTCACTTAGGGTGGTGAAGGAAATAATATGATTTTATGATGACCCGAAAATGCTCTTGAAAATCACAGAACATATAGAATTCACTAAAGAAAATTTATTTACCAAACATTTTATTCTTACTAAAAAATATACAACTTTTAAAAAATATATTTTTTTATTGATTTCTGAGTGGAAGGGAGAGGGAGAGAGAGATAGAAACATCAATGATGAGAGAGAATCATTGATCAGCTGCTTCCTGCATGGCCCCCACTGGGGATTAAGCCTGCAACCCAGGCATGTGCTGTGACTAGTAATCAAACCATGACCTCCTGGTTCATAGGTCAATGCTTATCCCCTGAGCCATGCCAGCCAGGCGAAAAAATATACAACTTTAAAAAAAAATTATGTTTATTGCTAAAAGTATTACACATGTCCCATTTTTTCCCCATTGATCTCCTCCACTCCACGCCCCCCCCCCAATACCTTCACCACACTATTGTCTGTGTCCATGGGTTATGCATACATGCATATAAGTTCTTTGGTTAATCTCTTCCCACCCACCCCACCTTCCCTCTGAGACTCAACCAACAACTGTTTAATTGAAATATTTTCTTAGAAATACAGTCAACTTCCCCATTCTGATAAAATGTATCTACACTGCAATTTCCAGCTGTGACCTTAATTTAACACTAGTGCAATTTGTAGAACTAACAAGTTCTATTCACAGTATTAAAAATTTTGTATATTTTATACACATTTATAAGTTCTTTTTATTTTATTTTATTTTTTTTAATATATTTTATTGATTTTTTACAGAGAGGAAGGAAGAGAGATAGAGAGTCAGAAACATCGATGAGAGAGAAACATCGATCAGCTGCCTCCTGCATATCTCCCACTGGGGATGTGCCCGCAACCCAGGTACATGCCCTTGACCGGAATCGAACCCGGGACCCTTCAGTCCGCAGGCCAACGCTCTATCCACTGAGCCAAACCGGTTTTGGCTATAAGTTCTTTTTAAAGAGAAAATTATTTTTAAAAGCATACTGATTAATTTTGGTGATACAATTTTGAATATGCAGGCATGGCTCATTTATTGAATATTCACAATTTACAACATTATATTGTATATATTTATTTCCATAAGTATATTTCTTCAAAGTATGCCTTTTTGGTTATTCTTATATTTCCCAGATGAATATGGTAACCTTATAGACAATATGCTAGTGAATATTTATATTTGGTTCCAACAAGTTTGCTTTTTAAAAAAATTTTTTTTTAATTTTGTTTTCCCATATTTATTGAAAAGTCTGTCTTCCTGAGTGCTCTGAAGTGCTGCCTTTGTTATTAATCAAATGCCCACCTGTTCATGGTCCTGCTTCTGGGTTCTGTTGTATCTTTGCATCACACCCAATATCCCTCTGTCTTAATTACTAGGATTTAATAATAGGTCTTTATCATTTATTTATTTATTATTGATTCCAGAGAGGAAGAGAAGGAGAGAGAGTTAGAAACATCAATGACGAGAGAAACCATTGATCAGCTGCCTTCAACATGCCCCCTACTAGGGATGGAGCCTGCAACCTGGACATGTGCCCTTGACTGGAATCGAACCTGGGACCCTTCAGTCTGTACGCCAACACTCTGACCACTGAGCCAACTGGATAGGGCTAATAATAGGTCTTTATAAAATAGTAAGTGTTAGGTTAGGTGGCTCAGGAGGTGGCGTAGGAAATAAAGAGAGTCGAGTCAATCAGAAAGGAAAGAAAAGGAAAGGTTTTATTCTGCGTCCCCAGGCGACCCACGAACCCCAAAGACAGGGCCCGTGGATTCGAGCCAACAAGGAGGGGGGCGCTTTTTTTATACTGTGGTTGGGTGAGGGGCGGGGACATGAACTGAGGAAGTTTCCGCTGCAGGGGGTCAGCAGGGTATTCAGAAAGGAGTCAGTATCTGTGTGGGGGTCGTGTGGATTCCAGGGAGGGGCCAGTATCTGTGTCTGGCACGCTGATCTGTTAGAAATTCAGGGAGGGTCCATTATCTCATCACACGTCTGCATGTATCCGAACCTGGGCTCTCTCCGTCCTAACAGTAAGAAGCTAGGGAAATTCCAGGACAAGTGTAACAGGGAAACTAGCCCCAACAAGTTTGCTTTAAAAAAACAAATTTCTATGATAATTTAAATCATTACAAGGAAAAGTGATATAACTATTCAATCCTCTTTTGTTAATCCTCACCTGAGGATATTTTTTTCCATTGATTTTTTTAGAGAGTGAAAGGGAGGGAGGGAAGAGGAAAGATATATAGATACACACACACATACACACACACACACACACACACACACACACACACACACAAGAGGCCTGGTGCATGACATTCATGCACTGGTGGGGGTGTCCCTCAGCCTGGCCTGTCGCAGTCCGGGACCCCTCGGGGGATGTCCAACTGCCGGCTTAACCCGGGAGTTGGCCTAAGCCAGTAGTGGGACATCCCCAGAGAGGTCCTTAGCGCTGCTGTGGAGGTGGGAGAATCTCCTGCCACCGCCACTGCACTTGCCAGCCATCAGCCTAGCTTACCCTGTGGGAGTGCACTGACCACCAGGGGGCAGCTCCTGCATTGAGCATCTGCACCCTGGTGGTCAGTGCATGTCATAGCGACTGGTCGTTCTGCCGTTCGGTCGATTTGCATATTGGGGTTTTATTATATAGGATATGTGTGTGTGTGTGTGTGTGTGTGTGTGTGTGTGTGTATAGAGATATATAGAGAGAAATATCGATGTGAGAGACACATGATTTGTTGCCTTCCACATGCACCCCAACTAGGGCCAGAGATTGAACCTGCAACCCAGACATGTGCTCTAGACTGGGAATCGAACCCAAGACCCTTTGGTGCATGGGCCAATGCTCTAACCATTGAGAAACACCAGTCAGGGCTTTTTAAAAGGTATTTCCAATTTAGAATATTGCACAAGAAATAACCCATTCCAGTAGAAAAAGAGAACGAGAATTAACTATCCAGAATGGACCTCAGCCTTGTAATCCTATCTAATAATAGACAAACATGGTAATTAACCGTACCTCCGACACGCTTCCCATTGGCTAATCAGGGCGATATGCAAATTAACTGCAAACCAAGATGGCGGCCGGCAGCCAGGCAGCTGAAGCGAACAGGAGGCTTGCTTGCTCCAGTGATGGAGGAAGCCAAGGTTCCCCGCCTGCCACTGCCGGCCTCTGAGCTGCACTCTAAGAAACAATGTTGCAATTATAGAAGCTAAACAAGCTCCAGAAACCTGCTTTCAGCCAGCCGGGCCTCAGAGCTGGAGCTGCAACAGTGTTTCAATTATAGAAGCAAAACAAACCCAGATACCTGCTTTCAGCAGCCAAGGTCTCAGAGCTGGAGCCGAGCCTCAGAGCTAAAGCCGACTCTCAGTTCCAGTGACAGCCATAGAAGGTAAATAAATCCCAGAATAAAAAAAGAAAGAAAAAAAGGAGAGGTTCGGAGCTTCAGTCACCCACCAGCCTGAAAACGGCCCTCAGCCCCTCACCCAGACTGGCCAGGCACCCCAGTGGGGACCCTCACCCTGAAGGGGGTGTGACCAGCTGCAAACAGCCATCATCCCCTCATCCAGGCTGGCCAGGCACCCAAGCGGGACCCCCACCCTGATCCGGGACACCCTTCAGGGCAAACCAGCCGGCCCTGACCCATGCACCAGGCCTCTATCCTATATAGTAAAAGGGTAATATGCAAACTGACCCTAACAGCAGAACGACTGGGAATGACTGGTCACTATAACACACACTGACCACCAGGGGGCAGACACTCAATGCGGGCCTCTAGTTATATATAATTATGATGTTACTTTTGTTGAAGCAAATTGTTTACATGTACTCACAGAATATAGATGTCGCAGTTATCCTTATGTACAAATTACAGGTTTAAGTTTCAATCAATTACCTTAGTATACCATGGAGAGAAAGAAGAATATGATATAAAATTTTGTGATTAGTATATGGATTTAGATAGAGAAAAGTCATAAAGCAATGTATAGCCCACAGAGCATCTTATAATCATACTAGAGGCCCAGTGCACAAAAATTTGTGCACTCAGACTACTAGGGAGGGTCCCTCAGCCCGGCCTGTGCCCTCTCGCAGTCTGGGACCCCTCGGGGGATGTCCACCTGCTGCCTTAGGCCCGCTCCCAGGGGATCGGGCCTAAGCTGGCAATCAGACATCCCTCTGGCAGCCCGGGAGCCCTTGGGGGATGTCCACTTGCCAGCAGGGAGAGCAGGCCTAAGCTGCAGTCGGACATCCTTAGCACTGCTGAGGAGGCAGGAGAGGCTCCCGCCACCACTGCTGTGCTGGCAGCCGTCAGCCTGGCTTGTGGCTGAGCAGAGCTCCCCCTGTGGGAGCACACTGACCACCAGAGGCAGCTCCTGCATTGAGCGTCTGCCCCCTGGTGGTCAGTGTGTGTCATAGTGACCAGTCATTCCCAGTC
>NW_005871156.1:1940079-1949947 GCF_000147115.1 Myotis lucifugus
CCTCACCCCATGGGAGTGTGGCCAGCCTGGGTGAGGGGCTCAGGGCTGTTTGCAAGCTGGCCACAGCCCCTTCAGGGTGGGGGGTCCTGCTGGGGTGCCTGGCCAGTCTGGGTGAGGGGCTGATAGCTGTTTTCAGGCTGACCAAGCCCCCCAGCGGGGACCCTCACCCCATGAGGGTGTGGCCATCCTAGGTGAGGGGCTGATGGCTGTTTGCAGGCTGGCCACGGACCCCAGCCACCCAAGCTCCCAGTGGAAGCTGGCTGGAAGCAGGTATCTGGGATTTATTTATCTTCTATAATTGAAACTTTGTAGCCTTGAGTGGAGCTCAGGGCTGGCAGGTGGAGCTCAGGGCTGGCAGGGCAGGTGGGAAGCTTGGCTTCCTCCATCACCGGGGCAACTCAAGCCCTCTGCTCGCTCCAGCTCCATGGTCGCTGCCATCTTAGTGATGGAGTGATGGTTAATTTCCATATTATTCTTTTATTAGATAGGATACATTATATCAGCTATGTGTGCAACTGGTACAGAATTTTAACAAAATAATATACACAGTTGACCCTAGATCAAATGATATTTTCAGAAGATCTCTTCAGCTGTTTTTCAGTCTCTAAATTTAGTTGAGTGTGTAGTTATGTGGCCTTAATGCAGTATTTGCATACATTACTTGCCTTTTCATTAAAGAATATGATTGATCAGTTTTGCTTATATTTAAGGTCAAATGAAGTTTTGAATGAATCAGATTAGCTATTCAACAGTAAACTGAGTAAGTAGCCACTGTCAAGTCATCATTACTTAACCTATACTCTGTAAATAGAGTGGATGGGAATTTGCAAGATAGTCCACCTTCCAATCTAACTGTTGAATATGTATACAGCGTTCAATATAGGAGAAACAGATTGATAATATGAAAAAGTAGTTTTTACTTAACTAGAAGGATATTTATATCCTAAATATATGAATTCTTTAGTTGTCTTTCGGATGTATATATCCTCTGTTACAGAATGGGAAAATAAACTTTTTAAATGCTGCAGACAGAACCAAAAGTCAAACTACAAGTTTGGGGGCAAATCATGCTAACACATGAAAAGGGGATCATATCTTTCATATACAAAAAGATGTTATAAATCACTAAAAATTGTAAAATTTTCCAAGAAACATGGGCAATGAATAGGTAAGTCACTGGGATATATTCTTAATAGTTGAGTTAAAAGGTCAAGCTTCAGAAAAATGTTCAGATTTTCAGTAAATCAAGAAATGTAAATTATGATGAGGTGCCAGTTTTTTAAATCCTAGATTCAGAAGAAATGTCACTACAATTTGTATAGTGGTTAGGAAATGTGCATTGCTGGTGGGAGGCTAGAGTGGTACAACTTTCTTGAGATAATCTGATGACATATATATATAAAATCTTTAAAATTTTTATACATTTTGGTTCTGTAATTCCTCTACTACAATGTATCCTTTGAAAAAATCAGAGATGTGCACAAAGATTTACAAAGATGTTTAATATACTGTTGTCTGTAATAGGAAAACTAAAACCAACCAAAAATCAGAATTAAGTTACAGGAGATTCATTAAAGAAATTATGGCATACATTAATATTATCCTATATAATCTAATCTAATAAAAGACAAAAAGGGTAATTAACCGTACCTCCGCTATGCTTCCCATTGGCTAATCAGGGCGATATGCAAATTAACTGCAAACAAAGATGGCGGCCAGCAGCCATGCAGCTGAAGCGAACATTAGGCTTGCTTGCTCCAGTGATGGAGGAAGCCAAGGTTCCCCTCTTGCCACGGCCCGGCTCTGAGCCCGAAAGCAACAATGTTTCAATTATAGAAGCTAAACAAACCCCAGATACCTGCTTTCAGCCGGCCTCAGAGCTGGGAGCGCCAGTTACAGCAACAATGTTTCAATTATAGAAGGTAAATAAATCTCAGAATTAAAAAAAAAAAAAAAAAGGAGAGGCTGGGAGCTTCAGTCGCTGGCCAGCCTGAAAACGGCCCTCAGCCCCTCACCCAGGCTGGCCAGGCACCCCAGTGGGACCCCCACCCTGAAGAGGGTGTGACCAGCTCCAAACAGCCATCAGCCCCTCACCCAGGCTGGCCAGGCACCCCAGTGGGACCCCCACCCTGATCTGGGACACCCTTCAGGGCAAACCAGCCGGCCCCCACCCGTGCACCAGGCCTCTATCCTATATAGTAAAAGGGTAATATGCAAACTGACCCTAACAGCAGAACGACTGGGAATGACTGGTCACTATGACACACACTGACCACCAGGGGGCAGACGCTCAATGCAGGAGCTGCCCTCTGGTGGTCAGTGCGCTCCCACATGGGAGAGCTCTGCTCAGCCACAAGCCAGGCTGATGGCTGCCAGTACAGCAGCGGTGGTGGGAGCCTCTCCTGCCTCCTCAGCAGTGCTAAGGATGTCCGACTGCAGCTTAGGCCTGCTCCCCGCTGGCAAGTGGACATCCCCCGAGGCTGCTGGGCTGCCAGAGGGATGTCTGATTGCCAGCTTAAGCCCAATCCCCCGGGGAGCAGGCCTAAGCCAGCAGGTGGTCATCCCCCTAGGGGTCCCAGACTGCAAGAGGGCACAGGCCTGGCTGAGGGACTCCCCGCCGAGTGCACAAGTTTTTGTGCACCGGGCCTCTAGTAAAACCATTATATGCAAATAGACCAAATGGCAGAATGACCTGTAGCTATGATGCACACTGACCACCAAGGGGCAGACACTCAATGCAGGAGCTACCCCCTGGTGGTCAGTGTGCTCCCACAGGGGGAGCACCATGCAGCCAGAAGCCAGGCTCATGGTTGGTGAGTGCAGCAGCGGTGGCGGGAGCCTCTCTCACCTCCGCTGCAGGCGGGTGGTAAGGAGCAGGAAGCCTTCCCTACTGCTCAGCAGCCTGGGGGGATCGGGCCTAAGCTAGCAGGTAGACATCTCCCGAGGGGTCCCGGAGTATGAGAGGGCACAGGGATCCCCCCAGTGCATGAGGCCTCTAGTTGAATATATAAAAATTAAAAATTGTATTCTTGACGAATATTTACAGATATGGGAAATATTTCTCAAATGTTAAGTTAAAAAAGTATGTTATAAAACAGTATGAACCAATTAAATTTTTTCTGTGTATCTAATAGAAAAAGATTGGATATACAGTACATCCAAATATAAACAATAATTATCTCTTGCTGGTGTGATTACAGATGATTTTCCTTTCTTTGTAGTTTCCTGTATGTAGAACATTTTTATAATAACCATGTTGATTCAATGGTTTCCCCCAAGGGTCCTTTAGAAGTTAGCTATTCCATTTATGTCACCAAACAACTATCCAGTGTCCAGTCTCGCAAAAGAAAGAACAGGTTTGCTCAAAAGTGGAAAGTTCAGAGTAGCTCCCTCTAGTGGAAATGATGAAAGTAACGGACAAGTTACTAATGTCCAATATTTAGCCTCAGTGTTTTTCCATCTAGAAAATGCCGTCTCACGCTATGCCCCAGTTATGGTTTATAACCACAACTTAATAGCATGGTAATGGCATTGCATTGCTTCCCTGCTCCTAAGAGAAGCCAGTGGGAATTTCTGAGGTCTGCCACCCAAAGCCAATTAATATCTCTAGTACCTGTGGGCTACAATCAGTAAACCTTGTTCCCTTTTCTAGGGGTCAGCTTGATCCTGGTGTGTATACCTTTTCAAGTATCAGATGAATTAGATTAAGGGATGGTCTATGCCTAATCAACCTTCTTTTGCCAGTTTACTTATCTCTGTTCCCTTGGAAGTCAAGGTCTACCTTGAAAATTCCCTGAGAAAAACCCTGACAATTGAAAGAACTGGACTCAGTATGCTGCATGTTCAGTCGTGATTCAGCACTAAGGAATGTTATTTTTAGATAGAATACAAAACTGAAACCCTGACATTCTATTTGTTATAGATCTCTTAAAAATATCTGTAGGCCCAGGCTCAGTTCCTTAGAGCATCGTCCTGGATGCATCAAGGCTGTAGGTTCCATCCCCGGTCAGGACACGTACAAAAAACCAGTGAATGCATAAATAAATGGAACAACAAATCAATAGTTGTTGTTTTTTTCCTCTCTCCCCCTTCCTTTCTCTCTCTAAAAATCAATAAAAATTGAAAAAGAATCTTTGTAAGTGGACAGGGTTAATACTTGATCATTTATATATACTCTTTGCATTTTAAAAATTCTCTAGTGTCCTGATTGCAACTTGAAATCTGTATAAATACTGCGGGTAAAATGTAGAACTCAAATTATAATTTAAAAAATCATTAGTGAAAACAAATCAACTATTAATTCTCTCTATGAAGTTGCTAAAAATATTTTTATGAATTTAAATTTTTCTTATTTGTTGTAATATATTATTTTGAAAAAGCTACATGAAACATTTTAATATAGAAGATGTGTATTTTTCTCAGTAGAAGTACTGACAATATTGTTGTTTTTCAGTCTCTCTCTAATATAAACACACACTTTTTTTGACATTAGGATATTTCATTAGCACATTTGTTTAAATATACTTTTCTGGGCTTTTTGAGTGTCTATTATATGTTTGTTTAAATACTAAAAGCACCTAAGATAGGTTCAATTAACTTATTATGTTTGAAATTTGCATACCCGATAATAAACAAACATTATATTAGCGGTTGGTGATGAGTATTTTCAGGTAAAGGACTTAGATGAGTGATGTCCAATATAATAGTCACTAAGGAATATAGTTATGAAGCACTTGAAATATATGTAGCTCAGGAGACAGAAGAATTAAATTTTAATTTTCTTCAATTTTCATTCATTTAAATGTAAATAGTCACAAGTGGCTAGTGGCTACCATATTAGACTGTACAGACTTAGATTTAAATAATTACCCAGAATTCAGAAATGGACCGGAACTAGAGATGGATTAGAACTAGGGTCTCACTCCAATCTTACACACTATCTTTTGTGGAGCACATACAGATATTTGTGAACGTGTAAGTATATTAGTGAGTTAGCAAGTATGACAAACAGGTCTTCTCTAATGTCACGTCTATTTTACATATAAATCATATTTTCTGTTATGTTGAGGTAAATACTGTTTAGGTAAATGCTATAAGGTAAACACTCTTAGCAAACTAGTAAAATGGAAATACTATCAAAGTCCAAATAAACGGCATTTTTTTTGGTCTCACTTTTATGTGCAAGAGACCAAAGAAATAAGTGAGACTTGTAAATCAGAAAAACTATTTCAAGACATAATCTATGACATTTCAATGAATGAATATATACAGATGTAAACCAATTGCCTGCATGTTTCCATTTGTGTTGGTCCTCTTTGACCACACTGTCTTCTTCAGCTTCCTGACCATCCTCACAGTCTCCCATCCTTCCTTCCAGGGGTCAGCAAACTGCGGCTCGCGAGCCACATGCGACTCTTTGGCCCCTTGAGTGTGGCTCTTCCACAAAATACCACGTGCGGGCGCGCATGTACAGTGCGATTGAAACTTCGTGGCCCATGCGCAGAAGTCGGTTTTGGGAAAGGAGATAGACGAAACAAGTATACGAGTGTGGATGGGAGGGTTGGAAGGGGCCGAACTCAGCGAACGTATCTCAATCAGACTGAGGACGTTTTTAGCAAAGGCCAGCTTAGGAGTACCCTAATTAAGTTAATAACAATGTACCTACCTATATAGTTTAAAAAATTTGGCTCTCCCAAGAAATTTCAATCATTGTACTGTTGATATTTGGCTCTGATGACTAATGAGTTTGCTGACCACTGGCCTAGTCCATTATCTTTTCTGTCACTTCTTTCTCTGTCCACTACTTAAATGTAGATGTTACCTTTGTTTTTGCCCTTGGTCTGGCCCTATTGCTTCTATGATTTCTGTCTTCTCATTGTTTCAACTCTCATTATGTTGATATAATTACCCAATTGAATGTACTTAGCATATGGAAAGGTAATCAACAGAGAAAGAGAATAAAGTTCATCATGTGAAATGTTAATGGCCTTTAAAAACACTGTGGGTTTTTCCTCCAACATTTGGAATTCGATGTGGATTCAAGAGGTTTAGGAAGAAATCTTAGAAAGCCTTATTTTTCCCCCCTTTTTCTTTTTGGTCCAGTATGTAGTATAAAAATAATTTACATAACTGATTTATACATAATCTTTAAAAAATTTTCCCAATTAAAAAGTATTTATAAGTTGTCTTCATTTGAAAAGTAAATAATAGATTTTATTTTGAACAAATTCAATATTAATTCCCTTATGAGAACTAGAAAAGTTGCATACAATCCATACTTTTAAAAGTAGTTGTGCTTAAAATAAAAATCCATCATGTGGTATACATTTCCCCCAAACTCATTAATTCATAAACCTATATATTTTTATTTTCTATCTTTATTTTTATTTTCTATTTTTATTATCTATCATTGTTTTCTACCATTGTCTTTTCAATAGCAAATATACAGAGTTTCAGCTACATTATAATTTAAGTAGGCTTTTGTTGGAGGGCCATTGTTTACATAACTCTTTGTAAAATGGTTTCTATGGAGAAATGAGTTTCCAAGATGAAATTTAGAATCCTTGGCTCATACTTCTGCTGCTTAGCAAGAAAGGAAGCAGCCACTACTCTACCATCTCAGGTATCAAGGAATCTTTTCTCAACCACACCCTGAAGCAGAGGGCTGGCTGGCATTCCTGCTTTCTCCTGGGTATCAAAAAAAAAAAAAAAAAAAAAAAAAGGATTCTGGGAAGAAAAGTAATTTATTCCCCATGCAACCTCACTACGCAATGAAAAAAGAATTCTGATATGAAACTAGATGACAAAAAGATACGAAATATTCTTAAATCTGGGATTCCTGAACTGGTACATATGTTTATGTAGGAGGAGTGGTAGTTGTTTCCTCTAAATCCACATTATCAAAAAACAGAGACATTACTTTCAAGTGGTTTTAACTGCCTCTCCGTTTTAATTGGCATTTTCTTCCTATGTATCAGAGTATAAAATTAAACACGGTTTCCAGTCGACATTAGTCAATGTAATTATGAATAAGAGTGGATATTTTGAGGTAATTCTGCACTGGAATACCTTAACCTACGGGAATGATAATTTGTTTCTTCTGCCATCCTTAAATATTATATGTGAATAGATGACAGTGGTTAATCCTTCAAGAATAAGGCAGAGTTTTCGACATCACAATAATCTTGAAGATCTACACATGGTAAAATTTCCTGTGACATTTCTAACTTAAAGATAATTGTGGAGACATTAAAGCCCGAGGCTGCCTATAGTCCAATATGACTGCACACATTTCTCTTTCATAAAAATTTCTTGCCCTTTTCTTCCTACTTAGCAGCTTTATTACCATCCCTGAATTGTTTATTTTTCCTAACACTAAATACGGGAAAATTTGAACATTTCACTTTCAATCTTTGTTTGTTCCTCTCTTTTTAATGGAAATATTTTTCTTAGAAATACAATCCTTTCTATAGAACCTGCACTTCCAGCTTCTACTTGGGTGCTTCCACTGGGGTAGCTCATCAGTAACTCAAACATAGCATTTTAAAATCCATATTCACCTCTTTTCACTCAGCAACCAAACCTCTTCTGACTTCTCAATTTCTTAAAGGGTGTCACTATTTTCGGTCATCCAAACTAAAACTTTTTATCTTTGGTGTCTCCCTCTCCTGTTCCCCATATCCACTAAGTTGCATAGTCAGTGCATTTTTGCTTCATGTCTATTTACTCCTTTCTTTTTCTCTGTCATTGCTACGTCTCATTATCTCATGCCTAGCTGTTACTGTTCTTGAAACAAGTATCTCTATTTTCACTGTCTTTCCCTCCAACTTATCAGACATAATACTTCCCAACAATCATCTTTTGGTTGCTAAATTTTCTGGGAAAAATAATACACTTATTAGAGTAGGTCTTTTGTCTTTCTTATTTATCTAGTTATTTAAAAACATGTATGTGCCCTAACTGGTTTGGCTCAGTGGATAGAGCATTGGGCTGCGGACTCAAGGGTCCCAGGTTCGATTCTGGTCAAGGGCATGTACCTTGGTTGTGGGCACATACCCAGTGGGGAGTGTGCAGGAGGCAGCTGATTGATGTTTCTCTCTCATCGATGTTTCGAACTCTCTATCCCTCTCCTTTCCTCTCTGTAAAAAAAAAAATAAATCAATAAAATATATATTTAAAAAAATGTATGCTTTTGGTAGGACATTCGGTACCTGTTCCCTCTCATATCAAGTTTTACACCAAAAGTTAATGAAAAAAGACAAAAAAAGGAGATACTATTTATCACCCTCCCCTTTTTGCCTTAGGGGGAAATCTGGGTATTAGGTGCATTTTTAAAATTTATTTTTATTTCAAAATATTTTTTATTGATTTAGAGAGAAAGGGAGAGAGATAGAAACATCAATGAGAGAGAAAATCAACATCAAATTGGCTGCCTCCTGCATGCCCATGCTGGAGGTGGAGCCCCACAACCTGAAACCCAGGCGTGTGTCCTGACCAGGAATAGAACCCGTACCTCTTGGTGCACGCGATGATGCTCAACCACTGAGACATACCAGCTGGGTGAAATGTGCATTTTAGATTCACCTCTCTCAGCAGAGATGCAAACTGCTACATGCCTGTATTTTATGTAGTATAACACAAAGCTGAGAGAATGTAAGTGGCAAACTCTGGGAGATTTATAGGATGAGAAGGAGCAAGTGGACTGGTCTTCTGTCTCTTGCTTTTGGTCTGTAACAGAGGCTACAATGCCTCTTGATTTTCTGATTTAATCAAAATAGACATGTGTTGAATGATTATAGTCTGAATTGGCTCAAATTATGACAAAATTATGAGTTGCTGTAAATCCACTGCATTCCATACATCTCAAATTCCTTCTTAGTATTTAATCCTTAGCCAAAACGATTTGATTTGCACTGAACATGTTGGACACACATGATCTCAGTTACAGTGACCCTCTCTGAGAACTGGAGTTGAGGGAGAGGAAATTTTTTAAGTAGTACTTTTATAAAATGAAAGCATTTTATTTTACGGTGAAAAATAAATTTTTCATTCTACGGTGCTTTCATTTTACGGTGAAAACTAATTAAAAATAATATACCTAGAAATGTCACACACTTAGCTTAGGGACTTCCCCCTGTTTTGGAACACATCCGTATCTAAACAACACCGCCTTTGAGTCAAGAAACTTAACTGGTGGAAGAGACTGTCATTTCCTGGATACATTCACAATGTGATATATCTTGTTATGCGTCTGAGTTACTTTTCTTATTCATTCTGACACAAAAACAAAATAGTTCTTAAAGGGAGAGAGAGGGGCAACGAAGGGGGGCGACTAGGGCACGTCACTGAGCCTCTATCAGGAAAAATGAGTCCTTATCATAAGGAAAAAGAATTAGTACAGAAAAAGATTAAAACTCATGTAAGGAGCTTGAACAGACTGCTTTAAAAACACTATGGCTTTTTATAAAACTATTCAAAGGAAGGACCTGTCAATAAGGAGTCTCTGACCACAAAAAAAACCAAAACATTCGTTCCCTCTCTCCCACTTACACACACCGGGGACGATCAAGATTCGAAAAGGAACAACTGGTTAAAATGGTTGCGAAGTATTTTCTTCCCCATCCTTCTCACACTCCTCCTGTCAGCTCTTTTATTTTCCCCGAATAACTTCCTGTTCCCCCTTCTGCTTTCCTGGACTCCATGCCCCATTGTAGTCTGAATTCTCTGGGCACGGCCACCGGCACCAAAGCGGACACAGCCTTACGAAAGGAACCAGGGGGCGTTTTCCGAAAGCAAACCCGCGGCGCCCTGCAGAAGGCAGCCCGGGGGGAGCTGGGGGCCCCGCCGCGCGGGGGGAGGACGCCTGGGC
>NW_005871156.1:1950047-1950867 GCF_000147115.1 Myotis lucifugus
GGCTAGGACTTCCAGTACTATGTTGAATAAGAGTGGTGAAAACAGACATCCCTGTCTTGTTCCTGTTCTTAGGGTAGATGGTTTTAGTTTTTGCCCATTGAGTATAATGTTGGCTGTAGGTTCTTGATATATAGCCTTTATTATGTTGAGATATTATCCCTCTATTTCAACTTTGCTGAGTTTTTATATAAAAAATGGGTGTTGGATTTTGTGGAATGCTTTCTCTGAATCTATTGATATAATCATGTGTTTTTTGTGTTTTATTTTTTTTATGTGATGTATCACATATATTGATTTGTGACTATTGTACCAGTCTTGCATCCCTGGGATATATCACATTTGGTCATGGTCTATGATCTTTTTAATGCATTGCTGGATCCAATTTGCTAATATTTTGTTGAGGATTTTAGCATCTATGTTCATCAGGGATATTGGCTTGTAATTCTCTTTCTTTGTAGTGTCTTTATCTGGTTTTAGAATTAGGATAATGCTGGCCTCAAAAAAAGATCTCGGAAATATTCCTCCCTCTTGAATTTTTTGGGATAGTTTGAGGAGGATAGGTGTAAGTTCCTCTGGGACAGTTTGGTAAAACTTCCTCAGAGGGGCGGCCTGGAGGCTTTCGCGACGTGGGCGCGCCGAGCAGCGGGTCCCAGTCCGCACCCCGATGGAAAGATACCGTCTTCAGGAGCAAACCGAGTCCCTTCAGCCAAGGCTTGGGCTTTTTCTCCCTTTTTGCACGGCGTCTGGGTGGGAAAATCACGGTAACCCCTCATGAGTCCAGAACCATGCCCCAGAACCTCCCCCCACCGATCTCAAGCAG
>NW_005871156.1:1952776-1955248 GCF_000147115.1 Myotis lucifugus
TGCGTTTCACCCTGTGTGCAGAATTTAGGTAGCGTTTCAAAATAGAGTGATGGGTTAGTGAAGACATTCTGTGGATTGCAACGTGTAAACTCCATTTGGCGTGATTGGGTGAGAAGAAAGTGACGTTAGAATAGTCAAGTAAGTCAGCTTTTATTTAAAATACAGGTCAAGTGATTTAAGTACTTACTAGCTACCTTAAAATCCAACCTAGGAGCGGACTTAATACATGATCAGTGATGTTGATACGCATAAGCTTTTCCCTGCCAGCTTGGGAGGCGTCTTAGGCAACTTTGGTCACAAGAATAACAAAAAATGTATGTAGGCTTTTCCAGAAAACATCTTCGTTCAGTCATTCATATACAACTTCCTTATACATGTATTTTACTCAAAGGTCAGGATCTTGAAGATCTTTGGTGGATTGCAGGGAATATTTTTACCTGTATTTATAAACTAAATTTTCAGGAACAATCATCTAGCCTTTTGTTGTTTGTACATTATATAGCAAAATGATCTAGTTTGCAAGTATTTTTCTTTTCTTGTAGTGTATTCCCCTAACAACCCCCCCACTCCCACCTTTTTTTTTTTTTTTTTAACCACAGGCTGAATTTGGGAAATCATCTTTTAGCTCTTAAATTTTTTATCTTCCCAGTACTCAGTGTTTTCTTATATTTTAAAAAGATTTTGAGATTTACCATACAATATTGTTTTCTTCCAGGTCATCATTTCCCTCTTCTTTCAGGTTTTCTTTTCAGTATTTATTTTCTGATTACTTGGCTCTTTTTTCTACCATCCTTTCAATATTATCTTAGGATCTACATTACTTGTTTTGACAGTGGCTTCCCAACTTTAGTATTATTTTGGCCAGTTGAACACAGCACTGGTTTCAGAATGGCAAGGCCAAGTATCTATAGCTCAGCTCTGCCATATGGGATATTGATTAACTCGAATGAATTGGGCTTTGGAGTGATCTGGTTCATTTTCCTAGCATACAATTTTGAAAATTTTCACTCCCTTTTGAAAATCTTTATAACTCTTACTGAGTATCATGAACATAGTTACATTTACATTTTTGTCAACATTTTAATTTATGAATTAATTTATGAGTATCAGTGATTAAGTAAGGGGAAAGTAAAAGGCTTATTAGGTTAGATTGAAACAGTCAAGAATCTTGACATGTATTAATTTTAGTTGCTGTCTTAAAAGTACTTTTTCTTCTGAAAATTAAACCTCTAATTGAGTTTCATTTTTTTATTTTTTAAATCCTTACCTGAGGATATGTTGTGGTGTTTATTTTGTTTAATTTTAGAGAGAGAGGAAGAGAGAGAGAGAGAGAGAGAGAGAGAGAGAGAGAGAAACATCAAATGGTTGCCCTGACTGGGAATCAAACCTGCAACCTTTTTTTTCTTTGGTGTATGGGACTACACTCCAACCAGCTGAGCCACCCAGCCAGGGCTCTAGTTGAGTTTTAAACTGCTGAGCACTTGGGGAGGAATGGTGATTATGTATCTGACTACAAAACAATGAGTACTGACCTCCTGGGAATTTCCCCCAAATCACTAAGGGTCAGTTGCCTTTGATAAAATAAATAAATAGATGTTATTGAAATAAACATATATCTTCACAATTCTCTAGGTAGGCATGTATAGTTTTAGAGTACTTAAATGTTACGTGTAAAGTAATGGAAAAAGAATAAAAATAATCAAATAGAAGAATGTTTAGGTCGCTGTGATTAAAAACAGTCTCTGAGTAATTTTTAAAGGAGTAAATTTTGTAGAGGCATTTTAAGAAACCTCCTTAACTTTTCACATATCAGAAATAGTTTTTACTATGTGCTTAGTATAATTTAGAAATATGACCAGGCTTTTTGTGTCTGTTCTTATTAGACTGGGTAATATGAATTTTGTTTTGGATGAATATATGAACCTAGTGCATAAGTAATTTGCTACTTTAAATTTTGTTACCTAGAGCAACCTTGCATATAATAATGATCTTATGACTTTGTGTTTTTTACCTTTTTGTTAAAATTATTGCCATGATACATAAATAGAATTTAAAACACATTTATTGCTGTTTACATTAACTGTACTTAGAATTGTACATCACATAGTCTATCTAGTTCAGATTCTCTGACAAAGAAAGAATAATCATAAAAAAATCAAACAACATGTCGTATGGCCAGCAGAATTAAAATTCACATCAGTCATGAGGAAAAAATTTCTCCACTCATGTTTAATTTTCTCATCATAGTGGATGAGAAAATTAAAAAGGCTCAGAGTTCAAGGTAAAGAAGCTGACTTAAGGGTAGGTCAGTAACCATGGGGGACAGACCACTGTTGGAGGACCAGGCATCTGTCATAGATAGTAAGGCAAGCAAAAGTACAAAGCCGTATAAGGAAGTCAGCTTGGGCCAGAAGGATTAAGCGAGTTAAACAGACTATGGGCCCAGAATCTGGGCAAGCATAAGGGATTCAG
>NW_005871156.1:1957168-1961491 GCF_000147115.1 Myotis lucifugus
GTATGGCACCCAACTTAAAACTTATGAACTGTTTGTTTCTGGAATTTTACATTGAATGTTTTTAGACGTTGGTTCACCACAGGTAACTGAAATCAAGGAAAGAGAAATGTGGATGAGGGGAGACTACGGTACTTTTTTCGAGAGATCAGTTAGTTGGTAGTGTGGATAATAAAATAGGATAGATGAATCTGGACATGGGGATGATCAAGAAATTATGGTAATTCATGTGAGAAATCAGGACTTGAAAGGAGGTAGTAACAGTGCATATGGAGTGGAGGTATGAGAGACATTTTAGGAGGGAGGAGATAGGACTTGGTGGACTACTGGGATTATGGGGAAGAAAGAGGGGGGAATCCTGTTGTGGCTTCTGGCTTGGGTGATTGGATAGATGGGAGTGCCCATGCATTCAGCAAATATTTATTGAGCATTTTACTTCCATGGGAAGTGCTTTCCCATCCCTCAAGAAACTTCCAGTGTGCTGTGATTGACTGGATTCATCTCTTGTCTTTTCTTATATTTTGGTAATTAACATTTAGAATGCTAAACATTCTAAGTTCAATGGGACAAGGTGCTGTGAAATATTAACAGTTCCTGCTGCATAGATACAATGGCCCAGGAGATAGCAGAAGGAACCTGATAGTCTAGCCATAGGAAGGGGCAACATATTTGAGCAGTGATTCTCAAAATGTTGATCCCGAGCTGTTGATGCAGCATTAGCAGCATCTGGGACTTGTTAGACATAACACTTTGTCTGCCTAGAAGATATAGGACAATGAAATTTGGGAGAGTGATGATTTCTATTTTGGACATGTTGAATTTAAAGTAGTCATAGGACATCTGAGTAGATATGGCCAACAGGTAACTGGCTATATCTGAAGCTAAGAAGAGAAATCTGGGCTTGGATTAAGGATTTGAGCATTGTCTTTGTATTTATATTAGGTAGTAGTTGAAGCCATGAAACTGGATGACATCCTATAAAGAATATAAAATGAGAAGAGTGCAAACCTAGAAGAACATTGCATTAAAGAGTCAGGATGAGAAACATGTGAAGGCTGTCTGAGAATAAATAGCTAGAGGGATAGTTGGATAATTAGCAGAGTGATGTCAGATCTGAAGGAGTCAGCAGTGTCTAGATATTGCAGAGATGAGGAAAGAGGAGAACTTAAAAGTGTCTTTAGGAGGGATCAGGTAACTTTGGGAACAGTACAAAAAACCCACACCATTTTGTACTGGTAGTAAGGAAAGCCAGGATGCTGTGAGTTGAGTATAAACTGTTGAGTATAAACTGTTGAGTATAAACTGTTCCTTGAAGCTTTGACTACTAGTAGAGAAGATGAAAGCTACAGAATTTAGGTTTGAGTAATAATTTATTTGGAGATTAAGGGAACAAGCCAGGAAAGAAGGTGCAGTTGAAGATTCAGAGGGATAAAGATGGAATTATTGATGGTTTGAGCAAAAAGGCAGGAAGGCATATAACTCTTTTTAGACAAGATTTTTCTCATCTGTTAACATGAGGGAAGGAGATAAAAATGAAAGCTATTACAGAGGACATAATCTTTAAGACAGTAACTCAGTTAAGTTTTGGGTAATGAAAATAAGATTTCAAGGGAATTTAAACAAAATGCAGAGGCCTTGTCTTTGTCTTTTCATTGTTATATTCCAAATACTTGTTATATTATAGATGGTAAGTAGTGTTTGAAGAAGGAATTGTGAATGAATAAATAGAATAAAAGAGTAAGTTCTAATGAGACAGTGGAGGCAATGAGTATTTTTTTTGAGACATTTGTGAAGAAAGGAATAAAGAAAAAGTGTTTTACAGTTGGAGTAAGTTTTTTTTCTTAGGATTGGCAATATAGGTATTTAAAATTAGAAGAGAAGCCAGGAGAGGGAGCTGTAAGAAATGATGATTAATAGAATGAGCCCTAGAAGTGGTGGAAAGAGGGATAAAAGGAAAGGAGGGACTTCAAAAGAGAGGGCGGAAATCAGGGTGAGGAGAGTAGGCCATGGCAACAAATATCCTATAAAATAAAGAGGTAATATCCAAATTGACCATCACACCATCACAAGATGGCTGTCTACAACCAGGCCAGCAGAGGGGTTAGTGAGGGACGACCAAATGACTGAACAAGCAGGCTGCGTGGGCAACCAGGCCGGCATGGGGGTTAGTGGGGGACGACCAAACAACTGAATGAGCAGGCTGCGTGGGGCTACCAGGCCGGTGGGGAGGCCGTGAGGGGCGACAAGGACAGCAGGGAGGGGGGCAGTTGGGGGCGACCAGGCCAGCAGGGGAGTGCAGTTGGGGGTGACCTGGCTGGCAGGGGGGCGTGCAGTTAGGGGCAATCAGGCCGGCACACAGAGGCAATGAGGGGCGATCAGGCCGGCGGGGGGGCATTTAGGGGTGACCAGGCAGGCAGGCAGGTGAGTGATTAGGAGCCAGCGGTCCAGGGATGTCCTGGATTGAAGAGGGTGCAGGCTGGGCTAAGGGGGACCACCCCCACCCCCAGCACGAATTTTTTTGCACTGGGTCTCTAATGTTTTAATAATGGAGTTCATACCAGGTGGCCTAAATCACCTCAGTAACTTGAGATAGTTTAAGGCAAGATTAACTGCTAAAGTTGAGATTGAGGCAAATAGGGTGAGATTTAGTATGGAAAAAGAGTATAATATCAGTTGTGGGGGATTTGGTAGACAGGTTACAGGGTATTAAGTAAATATTACTAAACTAGAGGCCTGGTGCATGAATTTGTGCATGGGTGGTGTCCGGCCTGCCCACCCTGATGGGGGCCCATGGGGCCGGGCTGGCGGGGGGAGGGGCCACGAGTGGTTGGCCGGCCCCACCCTCAATCCGTCCCGGATCAGGCTGGTTGGCTGCCACAGTGCATGTCATAGGCACAGGTCATTCTGGTGGTCCCACTGTTTCGGTCGTTGGGCTTTTATATATTTAGACTAGTAGCCTGGTGCACGAAATTCGTGCACTGGGGTGGGGGGGGGGAAGGAAGGGGCCCCTCAGTCTGGCCTTCACCCTCTCCAATCTGAGACCCCTCAGGGAATGTCCAGCTACCTGTTTGTGCCCACACTTTTAATAGATAACAGCTCCATTGTTGTTTCTTTCTTATGCTTAAAACCATTGGAATTAGTAGGTATTCAAACTGTGTATACATCTTGGGGGGATACCCTGTATATCTCTAGTCAGTGGTGAAATAAACCAACAGCAGATTTGGAACCCCCAGACAGGGAACTTTGCTCACTCCCCACATGTCTCCCCACTTCACTTTCCACCTTCGTGGGCAGTAGGAGAATCAACGTTTTCTCTCATTAATTCGGAAAAGCACATCCTGTCACCCACTGCCCGGCAGGAGTGAGCTAGGCCCCAAGCAAGCGAGGCTCAGTCAGGGCAGCCTTCACTCCTGGGTGCTGGCACCCAAAGTGCACATTCCTCTTCTACAGTCGCCCCGACTATCCCACTGTTTCACTGAGAGGACGGAATTCCTCTCCGCCTCTGGGTTCTTGATCTTGAACGCTGACCGAAGGCACCTCAGCGAGGTCCGTCCGTGCCCACCAGGTGTGTCTATCTGCACCTGCTCCTGCCTCAGCACCTGCATTAACCCCCCAGAGGTGATCTCGTAGCTGCACTGGCCTCCGTGGGAACAGGGCATCACCACTCCGCCCTCTCACTGTCATCTCACAGGCGCCCACTCTCAGCACCCAGAACACCCAGACACTCTCCAAAGGACGTGAGCGCATCAGAGGGGATGTGTGCACATCCTGTGGGGGTGTTAGGCATGCCGGGTTGATGGAAGTGCGGTGGAGAGGCGGGGGGAACTTGTGCACGCCTTGGTTTGCAACTGTTGCAGGCATGGGAGGGTGACAGTGTGCTGGGGGATGTTCGCACACCAGAGGCCACTGGCTTTGCAGATCCACAAACCCCCGTGGTGTGGCCAGGAGGATGTCAGTCTGGCCCGCCACGGTGGCTGTCCCTGTGATCCTGCACCTTCTGGGCCAGGAGGTGGATCTTGCGCAGCCACTCCTGGGCGCTGATGGCCTGCAGGCTCTACTTCAGCTCAGTCTGCAGGCTCCGCTTGGTGCGCTCACAGCTGTCACCACCGCCATGTGGGGAGTACAGGCCGCCCTCCGCCGGCCTGCCTCCCCTATCCAGAGGCTCTCTGCACTGCTCACCTGCCCAGAGTGACTGGGGCTGGGCGGAAGCCAGGCATCCTGCCCTGCCCAACCCCGGCCGATCCGCCCCTGTGCGAGCTGCCGCCCCCCCCCCCCCCCCCTGGGGGGGAAAAAAACCGGGTCCCCAAACCGGGAAAGGGTAAAGGG
>NW_005871156.1:1961591-2000867 GCF_000147115.1 Myotis lucifugus
GGGTCACAGATCCGGTCCCAGAATGCAGACAGCCTAAAAGCACTGCGCCCCCGCCCGGCAAGGTTCACAGATCCGGGTCCCCGGGACCGCGGACAGGCTTTGCCCTCTGCTTGCCTGCCTTCAGTATGCAAATTTAGCCGCCATCTTGTTGCTTCAGGGTGGGGGGTCCCCACTGGGGTGCCTGGCCAGTCTGGGTGAGGGGCTGAGGGCCGTTTTCAGGCTGGCGGGCGACTGAAGCTCCCAACCTCTCCTTTTTTTATTTTATTCTGGGATTTATTTACCTTCTATGGCTGTCACTGGAGCTGAGAGCCGTCTTCAATTCTGAGGCTCGGCTGCAGCTCTGAGACCTCGGCTGCTGAAGCAGTTACTGGGTTTGTTAGGGTTCTATAATTGAAACACTGTTGAGGTCCTGCTGGCTGAAGCCCTGCTGGCTGAAAGCAGGTTTCTGGAGTTTGTTTAGCTTCTATACTTGCAACATTGTTTCTTAGAGTGCAAGCTCAGAGGCCGGCAGTGGCAGGCGGGGAACCTTGGCTTCCTCCATCACTGGAGCAAGCAAGCCTCCTGTTCGCTTCAGTGCCTGGCTGCCGGCCGCCATCTTGGTTGGCAGTTAATTTGCATAAGGATATGCTGATTAGCCAATGGGAAGGGTGTCGGGGTTATGGTCAATTTGCATGTTTCTCTTTTATTAGATAGGATAGTAGGTGGACCAAGATGAGGACAGCAGTGGGTCAGTGACCTAGGAAATGAGTCTGGGAAACAGAAGTTTTAACAAGAAAAGAGCTTACTGCCCAGCCAGCGTGGCTCAGTAGTTGAGTGTCAACCTGTGAGCAAGGAGGTTGCAATTCGATTCCCAGTCAGGGCATATGCCTGGTTTTGGGCTTGATCCCCAGTGTGGGGCGTGTAGGAGGCAGCCAATTGATGTTTCTCTCTCATCATTGATATTTCTCTCTCTCTCCCTTCCTCTCTGAAATCAATAAAAGCATATTTTTAAAAAGAGCTTACTGCTTTGTCTTTGCTTTAGTAGCTTCTGAGCAAATTGCATGGATCTAAAAGGAACCATTTTCTGAGTTCACGGGGAAACATACAATTGTAGATTGATATTGTTAAAAAATTTTTAAAGTTCTTTAGGCACTATTCATTTGCTTTAAAAATTAAACCACATGCCCTAACCGGTTTGGCTCAGTGGATAGAGTGTCGGCCTGCGGATTGAAAGGTCGCAGGTTCGATTCCGGCTAAGGGTATGTACCTTGGTTGTGGGCACGTCCCCAGTGGGAGGTGTGCAGGAGGCAGCTGATCGATGTTTCTCTCTCATCGATGTTTCTAACTCTCTATCCCTCTCCCTTCATCTCTGTGAAAAATCAATAAAATATATTTTTTAAAAAATTAAACCACATTGAAAAGTGTAAAATGGAAAGTAAATCTTACCTGGTCACCCACTTGCCCTTGTATTGATCACTGTTGTGTTTCTTGTATATTCTTCCCAAAAGGGAGTTGTTTTTTCTCTCCATTTTTTTAAAACTTATCTCTGTGTGTGGATTTATTAACCTTTTTATAATTTAGTTTTTATTTAAAAAATTACAAAGGTCAGACTTGCAGATTTTAATGATTCCATGCTCTAGTTTTCTCATTACAGTCAGTTTATTTCAAGGTTTTTAATTGTATTTCAAATGTAAGCATTAAGTCAAAAACAATTGAGCATAATTTTTCTAATCAGGTAACAGTTTCATAATGATTGAAGTTGGTACTTTAAAAAGGGTCTGTACTATAACAGTATCCTTATGAAAATACTCATAAGGACAATAAGATTTTACTAAAACATTGTACTTTTTTCACTTATAACCTTACTAAGCATTAACTACATGGGTAACATTTTCTGAATATAAAAAGGAAACAACCTTAGAAGTGTAGTGGATAAAGCATCTATTTTATTTCAGGTTTGCCAGATTAAAGCTTCTTCCTCACTTTTAACCTTCCAGATAATTATTTTCTTCAACAGCCTACAGCTACTCTCTCCCTTTCTGTGTTTTCTCCTTGGACTTCCTCTTTGTGGTCATGAGTTTGACAATATAATTAAAGCTAATGTATACATCTGGCACAGGAATAAAGTTTTGAAATGAAATGTGACTGAAATATGGTTCTGTGTTTGTCTTTGGTTTTGATAAACATTTGAAGATTTCTATAGGAAATCCTTTAAAATTTAGCACTGATAATTCAACAAGTTATAGGTTTTTATGGGTTATTTTCTCAGAGGTTTTGTTTGTTTGTTTGTTAGTTACAGCCCTTTCTCAAGAGAATCATAAAGAGGGCCATGCTAATAGTCCTATTGCTATCCCAAAAACATTTCTGTAAATGAAATACCACTTTGACTTGATTTTCTGGTAGCATTATTAAATTCATCTGTGCTCTAGCCAGGTCTCTTGTGTTTTGTAAACAATACAGAGTATTTATTTTTATTTGCATGTTAGTTTTAGGCATATATTTTAACACCTGGCCACAAGAGAATGAAGCACAGCAACCCACAAAAGGATCAAACCTTTACCATTAGCGTTATTAGACCTATTAGCATTTAAAAAATACATTGTTAAAATTGATTTTTAGAGGTAGAGGGGGAGAGAAAAGTATCGACGTGAGAGTGAGGAATGGCTCGGCTGCCTCCTGGACATTCCCTACTGGGAAGTGAACCTAAAACCTGGCATGTGCCCTGACCAAGAATCAAACCAATAACCTTTCAGTGCATAGGACAACACCTAACTAACTGAGTTACACTTCCCAGGGAATATTAGCATTTTTATCCTTTTTAAAAAACAAATATTATTTATTGACTTTTACAGAGAGGAAGGGAGAGGGATAGAGAAGTAGAAACATTAATGAGAGAGAAACATGGATCAGCTGCCTCCTGCATGCCCCCTACTAGGGATTGAGCCCATAATCAAGGTACATGCCCTTGACTGGAATCGAACTCAGGACCCTTCAGTCTGCCTAACATGAGGGACTTGAGAGGCACTCCAATATAGCCCTTGTAATAAGTGGATTAAAAAACTGGTACATCTACACAATGGAATACTATGCTGTGGTAAAAAAGAAGGAATTCTTACCATTTGCCCTCACCCTCCTGGTGTCTGTGTCCATTGGTTAGGCTTATATGCATGCATACAAGTCCTTTGGTTGATCTCTCCCCCTGACCCCCACCCTCCCCTACTTTCCCTCTGAGGTTTGACGGTCTGATTGATGCTTCTCTGTCTCTGGATCTGTTTTTGTTCATCAGTTTATGTTGTTCATTATATTCCACAAATGAGTGAGATCATGTGATATTTATCTTTCTCTGACTGGCTTATTTCACTTAGCATAATGCTCTCCAGTTCCATCCATGCTGTTGCAAATGGTAAGAATTCCTTCTTTCTTACTGCAGCATAGTATTCCATTGTGTAGATGTGCCACAGTTTTTTAATCCACTCATTGCAAGGGCTATATTGGAGTGCCTCACAAGTTCCTCATGTTAGGCCACTGTATGTGCCTTTTTATGTCTTTGTAGCACATGATTAATCAGTTTGTAGGTGTTTGGTTGTTATCTGTCTTCCCATGATTTAATGTGAGCTTGCTGAGAGTGGGCCTTAGTTGTATTGTTCTCTACTCTTACTCTAGAATATATCCCCTGCTGCCAGCATAGGCCTGTACATATAATAGTAATTGTTTGTTTATTCTCACAGTTTCATTACATCTTAGGTAATGATGATTCATATTTTGAGCTCACATCATTCTCTTCTGCTTCAGTCGATGGATCACATTTTTTACTGGATTTTTATCTAAATAAGGGTATCTGTAAGAAACCAAACTCAACATAACTAAAATTACATTCATTATTGTCTTCTTACTAGTGCTTCATCATTCTCTAGTTTTTCTTAATGGAAACCCTATCTATCCATTCATTCCTATCTGGGAACCTGGCATTCCTTTTTCTCCCCTTTACTACTACCTAAATCTTTTTTTTTTTTAATATATTTTTATTGATTTCAGAGAGGAAGGGAGAGGGGGAGAGAGAGAGAAACATTAATGATGAGAGAGAATCATTGATTGGCTGCCTTCTACACACCCCACACTGGGCATGTGCCTTGAACAGGAATTGAACCATGACCTCCTGGTTCACAGGTTGATGCTTAACCTCTGAGCCATGCTGGCCAGGCACTACTACCTAAGTTGTAAGCCAGTGATGGCGAACCTTTTGAGCTCGGCGTGTCAGCATTTTGAAAAACCCTAACTTTCGTGCCGTGTCACATATAGAAATTTTTTGATATTTGCAACCATAGTAAAACAAAGATTTATATTTTTAATATTTATTTTATATATTTAAATGCCATTTAACAAAGAAAAATCAACCAAAAAAATGAGTTCGCGTGTCACCTCTGACACGCGTGTCATAGGTTCGCCATCACTGTTGTAAGCAGTCATTAGTTGCAGTCTGTACTAAAAGAGTAAAATATAGAAACATGGCCTGCCTGGTGTGGCGTTGGGAGGCTCAGTCATTTACTTGAGGGACTTTTGAGACATTACAGTCTGGCTCACATACTGTTGATGAAGAGGAAAATAAATGTATTTATAACGTTCCCAGCATCTTAGTGCTTCGTGCCATGAATTAGTGGCAGCTGAATCCGAAATATATTAACACAGTTGAAAGCAGTGAACTGAAGAATGCAGTACTGTATAATATCCATATAGCCTACATTTTTTCTCGTTACTCAATTTGGCCATGTATTAGTGTTAGAAAAATTAATTTCACAATTTCCTCAGATGTTTGTGCATTTTTCCTTTGTTTTTATAACTTAACTTGAAATACACCATATTCTTTTTCCTGATACTTTGATTGGTACCTTTAAAAAGTTCCATACTTAACATCTTTCTCGAATTATTTAGACACTAGAATTCTATATGCCTATTGCATTAGCTTTCTAAAGTCTTCAAAAACTTGACAGGTTTACTGAGACCTTTCCCCATACACAAGTCACCCCTAATACCACCCAGAAACTGCCAACTTCATATTTTAGTGCTTATCTTTCCACAGATTTTAAAAATCCTCTTTCTACAAATAAAAATTGGTTCAAACTGCAAAAAAAAAAAGTTCCATACTTCTTTAGTACATCTTTATGTTAATATGCTTATTAGGATTTTTGTTGATTTTGTTAGTACTCTGGTTACTGAGTTGCTTAGGTTTTGAGTGTCTGCTTCCATCTCTTTTCCTTAAGCCATGTTATTTTTAATGTTGAGAACATGAAGTTTTTTCAGGAACATAAGTATCATGTTATAGCAAACATGTCCTCTCATTTAGATGCCAACTGCCTCTTGAATCAGCTTCTTTATTCCCATTACCACTGGCATTGTTGCAGTTCCATTTACTTCTCATCAGGACTGTTTCTATAACCTATTTAATGCTTTGTGTGTTTTTTTGCCTCCAGTTTCTTCCTTTTTTCCTTCTGTCCTTAGTATTAGCACCAGAGTTTTTCTTCTGAAGAGGAAATTTAGTGTCACTACTTTATTTAAGTCAGTGCTACTAGAATTAATATTCTAGAATTAAAAAGTTAAGCTCCTTTCATGGCACTCATGTTCTATTCCTTATTTCTGGCTATCCTTATGCTATATCCAAGTCATGTCACTTGGTTCTCAGATGCCTCATCCTTTTTCAAAAACCCACCTCCTCCAGGCAAGTAATAGCCATTTGTAAGTAAATTATATTATAGTGCATCATACGTTTCATTGTGTTTAATCGCCTTTCCTCCTAAACTGTGGGCTCCTTTAGAGCAGGGGATGTGTTTTTATTCATCTTTGTAAAGCCAGTTCCTATTGTAGTGTCTCTCATGGAATTTAAATGTAAGTGATGGATGGGTGAGTAGGCCCTTGTCCTGCTGGCTTGGGAAGCCAACAGAGAGGTGCAATTGAGTTAAGTTATATTTATCATCAGCACTGTAGGCAAAAATGACAAAACTGAAGCTGTCCTACTTCAGGCACATCGTGAGGATGGGGATTCTTTGAAAAAGATAATAATGCTGGGAAAAGTAGAAGGCATCAGGAAAAGAGGAAGGCCAAGTAAGTGATGAATTAGTTCCGTAAAAGCAGCCATAGGCCTGAGTCTGTATTAGAGCCATTATAAGGTGCTAGGTTTATTCTGGTCACTGTGCTTGCCCATTTTGAACTTAACATGTAGCAGCTATTTGAGCATTTTATTATTCATTGTAATTAGTACTTTACTCATCAAATAGAGTTGTGTAATGTCAAACAATTGTTTAAGTGCTGAAAGAATACTGTAATTATTTTGTTGGTTATGTTGCTTTCAGTGAATTTTTTGATACCATGAGATATAATATGATGTGATGAAACATGTATGGAATATAGAATTGGAAGACTTACATCAGAGTAACCTACATCTATAAAATGGCCATAAGACTGTCTGATTTAGAGTTCTTGTGGGTATTAGGTAAGATAAAGTGCAAAATTCTGTTTAAATTTCTGAAAGTCAAACTACTAAAAAGAAATATGTAGTATTCTTGGCAGATCTAGAATTCATATACTTCATTCTAATTTCTGTGTAGCTAACAAAGTAGAAAATATGTCAATGTTTTGGGTGACAAGTAACAGAAAACCCACCCAAAAGTGGTCCAAAAATAGGGAATGTATTATTTCACAAAATGAGAAGCCCATAGCCAGAGTTGGTCCAGCTGTTCATCAATTTCATCAAGGACATAGATAGGTTTTGGTTTACTTTAAAGCTGGGCATATCAGGAGAGAGTTGATGCAATTTCATATACTAGCATCTGTCTGAAGAGATCACTTCCTCAAATTTCTCTTGGCTTTACAAAGATGAATGAAAACACATTCTTAATATCCAAAAAAAAAAAAAGAAAAGAAAAAAGGAAACAGCCTAAATGTCCATCAACTGATGAATGGATAAATAAATGTGATATACCCATATGAGGAAATAGTTTTTGGCAGTAAAAGGAAGAATTTTCTTATAAGTCTCATAGCCGGTTTTTTCCTTAAGTCCAATTGTATTCTCCATGTGTTCTTGTATACCAAAAAAGATAAAATTCCTTACTCTGGCAGTTAAGTTTTTGTTTTGATTTTCAGTTTTATTGAGAAATAATTGACATATATCAGTATAAGTTTAAGTTATACAGTATGATGGTTTGATTACCACAGTAGGTTCAGTTAAAATCCATCCATTTCATGTAGAAACAATAAAAAGAAATTTTTTTTCGTGTGATGAGAACTCCTAGAATTTACTTTCTTAACTTTCCTGTATGTCATATGGCAGTGTTAACTATAGTCAGCATATTGTACATTACATCCTTTGTACTTATCGCATAACTGAAAGTTTATACCTCCAGGGCAGTTAAGTTCTTAAAAACTGGTTCTAGCTTACAAGAGGTTAGGCCTTATAGAAAGTAGTAAAAACCTCTTCAGTGTTTTATTTCATACTTTGCACAATATTTTATTTGGTACTCTGATGGGATTGTAGGTACTGAAAATTACATTTGGTGTCTGACGGTATACTTTATACTGTACCTCTTCCCTCACCAGTTCATAGCTATTACCCTTGTATTGTCTGTCTTTTCACAAAAAGTATTTTCTGTACCAGGCTAACCATAACCAAAATTCTGCTACTGTTCAAAGGATATCATCTCCCATGCAGCCCTTTTAATTGAGGGAAGTCTGCTCGTTTTAAGTTAGGGGTGGGTGGGAGTTGTTGGCATTGTGATAGATTAGGAGTTGGGAAACCTTTTTTGTAAAGGGCCAGATAACAAATATTTTAGGCTTTGTGGGCCATACAGTCTTTTGCAAATTCTCACCTCTAGCATTGTAGCTTGAAGCAGCTATAGACAATACTATATAATAAAATGCTAATATGAAAATCAACCAAATGTGGAATGACTGGTCACTATGATGCTCACTGACCACCAGGGGGCAGATGCTCAACACAGGAGCTGCCCCCTGGTGGTCAGTGCATTCCCACAAGGGGAGCGCTGCTCAGCCAGAAGCCAGGCTCATGGCTGGCGAGCGCAGCGGTGGTGGCAGGAGCCTCTCCCACCTCCAGGATAGCGCTAACAATGTTCAACTGTTGGCTTTGGACTGTGAGAGGGCGCAAGCTGGGCTGAGGGATGCGCGCCCGCCCCCCCACCCGCCAGTGCATGAATTTTGTGCACAGCTTGTATATAAATAAACAAGCTGTGGCTGTGTTCCAATAAAACTTAAATTTACAAACACAGGTGGCAAATTGTTTCTAAAAGCACAGACAACAAAAGATTAAAAATAAATTGAACATCACCAAAATTCACAATTTAAGTACTTCAAAGGACACCAAAAAAATGAAAAGACACCCACAAAAATGGGAGAAAATTTTTGAAAATCAGATCTGATAAAGGACTTCTATTCAGAATCTATAATAATAAAAGCATAATATGCTAATTAGACCAGACGTCCTTCCAGACAAACTTCTCTGAACCGGGGGGGGGGCGAGCCCCTTGCACAAATTTCATGCATCAGGACTCGAGTACAGTGGTTCTCAACCTTCCTAATGCCACGACCCTTTAATACAGTTCCTCATGTTGTGGTGACCCCCAATTTCATTGTTACAAATTGAACATAATTAAAGCATAGTGATTAATCACAAAAACTATGTAATTATATATGTGTTTTCTGATGGTCTTAGGCGACCCCTGTGAAAGGGTCGTTCGACCCCAAAGGTCTCACGACCCACAGGTTGAGAACCGCTGCTCTAGTATGTAAATAATTCTTAGGATTCAGGAACAAAGACACACCCAACTAAAAAATGGGTAAAGAATCTAAGTAGACATTCTCCAGAGAAGATAAACTAATGTTCAATAAGCACATAGATGCTCAACATCATTAGTCATTAGGGAAATGCAAATCAAGCCACCTGAGATACCATTTCACACCCACTGGCATGGCTGTAATACAACAAGGTAAGTGTTAGGATATAGAGAAATCAGAGCCCTCATAACATTACTATGAAAAATGCAAATGTTGTAGTTGCTTTAGAAAACAGTTCTCAAAATGTTAAACAGAGTTACCATATGGCCTAGTAATTCCATTCCTAAACAATATATACCTGCAGAAATGAAATAAAAAAACTTGTACATGAATGTTCATAATAACATTATCTTAATAGCCCCCCCCAAAAAAAATAAATGAAACAGTTTAAATGTTTATCAGCTGATGAATGGATAAATAAATGTGCTATATTCATACAAGGAAATAGTTTTTGGCAGAAGTATTGATTCTTGCTATTATATAGATAAACTTTGAAGTTACTCTGCTAAGTAAAACAAGGAGCACACAGTGATTATACGTAATGTCCAGAATAGGCAAATATATATAGAGAGAAAGAATATTGGTTGTTTAGGATTGGGGTGAGGCACGGAAATTGAACTGCCAGTGGATGCAGTCTTGCTTCTGGGGTGATAAAAATGCTCTAAGTTTGATTGTGGTAATGGCTGCACAACTCTGGGAATGTAACATATAGCATGATGACAGTTAATGATAATGTATTGCATATTTGAAAGTTGCTAAGAGAGTAGGTCTTAAAAGTTTGCATCACGAGCCCTAGCCGGTTTGGCTTAGTGGATAGAGCATCGGCCTGCAGACTGAAGGGTCCCGGGTTTGATTCTGGTCAAAGGTACATGCCTGGGTTGTGGGCTCAATCCCCAGTGGGGGGCGTGCAGAAGGCAACCAATCAATAATTCTCTCTCATCATTGATGTTTCTCTCCCTCACCCTTCCTCTCTCAAATCAATCAAAATATATATTTTTTAAAAAGTTTGCATAATGAGAAAAATTATCTTTGTAGATGTATGGTAACATGTTAATTGTAATTAATTACTGTGGTGATCATTTTGCAATATATACAAATACTGAATCATGCTGTACACTTGAAACTAATATGATATGTCAATTAATATCTCAAAAAAGATACAACAGACAAACCCCAAACAACCCCAAGAGGGTGTAGACCTGATTTTGCCTGGGGGCCATCATTACTTATTAACTCTTGTGCAGTCATTTCCTTCTATCTGACTGCACTTTTCTTTATTTCTTCTCATTGCTATCATCTAAAATCTTTCTAAATGCTCTAGTTTTTCATTCAGAATTTAGATTTCTGTGTCACATTTTCCTACTAGGTTCCATCATCACTTTAAATCGTTATGGGCATCCTTGTTTTAGTGTTCCCTGACCTCCATTTTACTAACCTACTTCTGTCTGCTTCCACTATTCCTGTGGCCATAGTCAAGATGGTCTCTTACCATTATCCAGAACTGTTCCACTGCTAGGACTTCATTTGCTCTGTTTTGAGATTATTTTCTCAATGATAATGATTTAAAATGCTATGTCTAGAATTTTCTGTTGTGTTTTGGGATTATATGTGTTTTTAAATTAAAATATAGTACCAAATTAGTATTGTTCCTACAGGAAGTTATTGGATAGTTTTCATGTAATAATATTTTATATTTTCCATCCCTTTACTCCTCCTCTTCTCAACTGTCTCCACCTATCTCACACCCTCTTACTGTCATGTTTCTGTGATTATGACTACTGTGTTAGATACATGAACAACACATTTTAAGTTGCTGTGCCAGTGTGAGTTGGCAGTGACAAACCACTTGAGTTTAAGTGTTCTAAGATGAAAAGAAAATGGCTCCAATACCTTATTGCTTTTCCTGTATAATATAGAAAGGGTGTGGCTATATGATATACTATTGGCAATAATACTATAGGAATCACATTAGCTTGAATTCAAATTTGGTCTCTGCCCCTACCAGCTGTGAGACCTTGTGCAAGCTGCTTACCCATAGCACCCTTGTTTATCCAGAAGATTGTTTGGAGAATAAATTAGATCATGTATGTAAAGTCTGTAACAGAGTGTCCATTATCATTTTCTTTTATTCAGTGAGTTTTCCTTTGTCCCATTTATGTTTGTATTCACAAAGATAATTTTTAAAGATTACTTTCTAGATCCATCAGTTTTTATCTTTTAAAAAAATCCATTAGAACTTGACAGAGGAACAACACTTACTGTATTACACATTTGGTTTGAACTAAAGTAAAGTAGTTACTGAAATTTAAATTAGTATATATGAAATGTCTGAAGGATTTTAGGACTTTGTGTAAAGAATTGTTTTAATACGAAGAAAAGTAATTTTATTGTTAGAATAAAACCAGATAATAAGAGCCAGCAGGTGTGCTGTTTTTACATTGTTTTTAAAGAGCTCTCTGCTTTAATAAAGCTTTTGGCATGTGTCTCTTGCTTCTGGAGAGAGATTTTGTACCTTTAGGAATGAAATCTTCTTAAATCCTTGTCTTTATTAATTGCTTACAGTGTATAAGCACATTGTAAGATATCATTCTTAACCTTTTTGGACAACTACTCTGTCTTTTAAGAGTTTTCTTAAATGTTGGAAGCCTCATTCCTGGAAAAATTGTTGGTTGGCATAAAGAAGATGGTTAATTGGCAAATGGACTATGTATAAAGTTCATATACCAATTGTTTGGAACTCAAAACATTTTTTCAAAGAAATAACAAAGAGGGATAATAAAGAGTTACAAAAGCATACTTTGGAGATAATTCAAAATATTTTTTATATATAGTATATTGTTTATATATAATGTTTTCTATATATTATGCACTGAAGGATAGTGAAAAAAAGTGCTCTTTGCTCTTATGGAGCTTACAGTGTAGTAAGGTAATCATAATGGGAAACTGATTCTTTAAAAGCAACTCCTCTTTGCTTTTAACTTAAGTCTAGTTAAGGTAGAATCTTGTTCCATCCACAGCCGCATTAGTTGTGTGACTATTCAGAAAATATTTTTTTCTGACAGAGACCAGAATAATTTGGTCCATCTTTGTGTGTTCATAAAATAAGGAAGTACTTACAACTGTGTGTTATAGTAAATCGGCAGCTGATTTTTAAAAATGCCATCCCTTAAAGTCATTTTAAAGATAGTTTTGTAGGGCTAGTGTTGGTAATTACTCTTACATTAGCAATATGCATAAGTTAGAGTTATTATTGATCAAATTAAAGTTATACTTGGCTTTTAATATTATTTAATAAAAAGGGAATAATTATTTTGTTCCTTTTGTGACTCTTAACTCCTTCCTACTTAAATTTTTTCTTACATGATTTCTAAAACTGTATAAGAATATGAACCATAATTGAACCAAAGTAATATGTTTCGTTATAGTATAAGAAAACTAAAAGAATAATATAGATTATGATAAATTCATAATAGAAGATTAAACTATTAGACTAGAACCATAGTCTACTGATTCTCTTCCAGTATTTAGTCATTCCTTTGTATTTGGTGAATTTCTCTTGTATTAGTTTTCTATTTTAATTTCATATTCCATTTTTTATGAATTCTTCTTTGAGTGCTGATCATTTCCAAAGTCATTTTCTAATATGATCTTTTCTTTTTATTTATTTACTAGTGCTCCGGTGCACAGATTCGTGCAAATTGAAATGAAATTAATTAGAGGGTGGCCAGCGGGGTGGGACTGGGTGAGATGGGCCGGGCACACCTTGGAGCCAACCTCCCATGGTCCCTCCCCAGCCAGCTGGCTGCACCTGGGATGGCGCTGAGGCTCGAAGGGCATCTGCAGAGAGAGCGGGGTCCCTCTGGCAGGTGGGGTCCCTCAGCCTGGCCTGTGGGGATCAGGCTGAAACCAGCTCTCCAACATCCACTGAGGGGTCCTGGATTGCAAGAGGGCAGTTCTCGGGTGACGCACCCTGGAATCAAGCTCCCTCCTCTCTGGTTCCGGGGTGTGCGTCACCCAAGAACTGCCACTGCTAAGTCACCACAGCTCTTGCTTTGAGCATCTGCCCCCTGGTGGTCATTGCGCATCATAGGTACCGGTTGGACGGTCGCTTAGCCTTTTATATATATCAGTGATGGCGAACCTTTTGAGCTCGGCGTGTTAGCATTTTGAAAAACCCAAACTTAACTCTGGTGCCGTGTCACATACAGAAATTTTTTGATATTTGCAACCATAGTAAAACAAATACTTATATTTTTGATATTTATTTTATATATTTAAATGCCAATTAACAAAGAAAAATCAACCAAAAAAATGAGTTCGCGTGTCACCTCTGACACATGTGTCATAGGTTCGCCATCACTGATATATATATATATATATATACTAGAAGCCCGTTGCATGAAGATTCGCACAATAGGCCTTTCTTCCCCTGGCTGCTGGCACCGGTTTTCCTCCAGCACCCAGGACCCAGGCCTTTGGTCCGCTGTGACCGCAGTGAGGCTTGGCTTCTCTGCTGCGGCTGCAGTGGAGAAGCCCAAGCCTCTTCAGTCTTCAGTCTTCAGTCTTCACTCTGGCCGGAGCCTTCGGTCTTCGCTCTGTGCCTGCGTATGCAAATTAACCGGCATCTTTGTTGGGTTAATTTGCATAGTCACGCTGATTGGCTGGTGGGCGTAGCGGAGTGACACCAGTTTGCATGTTTCTCTTTTATTAGTGTAGATAGATTTTTAAAAATAATTCTTTATTGTTAACAGTATTACATATGTCCCCTTTTTCCCCCAATGACCTCTTCTGGCCCTCCCCCTCCCTACCCCAGGACTTCACCACCCTATTGTCTGTGTCCATAGATAATGCATATATGTATATGAGGTCTTTGGTTGATTACCTTCCACCCACCCTCCCCTGCCTTCCCTCTGAGATTCTGTTCTCTGTTCCATGCTTCCATGTCTCTGGATTCACTCTGTTCATCAGTTTATTTTGTTACTTAGATTCCACATATGAGTGAGATCATGTGATACTTGTCTTTCTCTGACTGACTTATCTCACTTAGTATGATACTCTCCAGGGCCTCTATGCTGTCTCAAAGGGTAAGAGAGTCTTCTTTGTTACTACTGTGTGGTATTCCATTGTATAAATTACCACACCTTTGTTATCCACTCATCTACTGATGGGCACTATGTCTACCTGGATGCCCATGGCCCTCTACAGTTTCAAAACTATATGTTTGAGGAACCAGAGAATACTCAGTATTTATTACTTGATTATGCCTAGCATATTGCAGTGCACACGGATGGGCATTTCCCCCTCTCCTTCTCACTAATGGTTCTGTAAAAGGGTATAAATAGTAGGTTCTTGCCCTCTTTACATGTAGAAAAAAACGTTTCAGAATATTAATAAGCAATATAAAGATACAAATTCATATAGTAAATATTAACTCAGACAGCTCAGTAAAAATAATCAAGTGTGCACGGAATTAGTCATAGTTTAAAATAAGAGATGATGAATTACATTAAAATTAAGAACTTTTCTTCATCAAGTGATACCACTAGCCCAGGGGTGGGCAATCCCTGGCACGCGTGCCTAACATAGCACGCCAGTAACTTTTGCTGGCACACGAAACCCTCTCTTATAATCTTCCATTTACAGTTTTTTCTTTTTAATATCAACTTTTTTATTTTTCAGATAAATTCAGTTTAGGTGCATCTTAGATAAATAAATAATTTTACATAACAAGTTATCTTAAAGACCATAGACATGGATTGACGAGAGAGGGGAAGAGCAATGTCTATGCCTCTGCCTTAACTCTCCCTGCCTTCCTAGATCCGAGCAGTGTTTTGGTTTCATCCACATACGCTTGTGAATCTTTGTTCTCAGTGATGAATTTTGTTAAGTCTCGTAATAGGAGTAGCCTGACAGATGAAAGTAGTAGCTCGTGCATATCTCTGAAGGTCACGAAATATAAACCTGATGTAAAATCTCTGTCATCAGTGATGCAGCAGCAAAAGTACCACTGATAATATCAAACGGAGTCATAAAGTTTTCTGTCGGACTATCAGTGTACATGTATACATTAAAAAATAAATGTGTTTTTCATCATCATATACTGTGTTTTTGTCGCTCGAATGAATTTTATTATTTCTTCAAGGTTCTTCACATACGTACACCTTACGAGATATCAAGTAGGCGTAACATGTTCTCACAAAATTGGGGTTGGCACGCAGAAGAATTTTGAGTCAGATTTTGCTGGTTTTGGCACGCACTCACAAAAAGGTTGCCCACCCCTGCACTAGCCATTCTCAACTAAAAGGACCTAGGGCTCCTTGGAGAAATAGCTAATTTCAGGACTGGGGCAGAGAAAGCATAATGTCTGCTTGGAACATCTTGTGCCAGGACTAATGAGCGCCCAGAGAATGATGGGGACATATTAAAAGGACACAGGAACCAGACTGAAGGGAAGGACTCACACTGGCCAAATGTGGGACAATTTATGCATCAAATTTGATGATAATAAAAGATTATAACCATTAAAATAAAGTCCATAAGTCCACACTGTAATATATACAGAAATGAAGGAGAAAAGAAAGCCTTTCCCTACAGTAGAAAGCCAAATAATAAATGTTGAAGAAATGAAAGAATTAGAAATCTACCATATGGCAATTGTATGAGTTAATCTGTTGCTCCATAACAAATTACCCCAAAGTGTAGTGGCTTAGAATTACACACATTGGGGTGTGTATGAAGGTTTGGGGAAGGATCCACTTCCTCACTCATTGATTGTTGGCGACATTCAGTTTCTTGTGGGCTGTTGACTGCAGGCCGCCCTCAGTTTCTTGCTGTGTTAGCTTTATTAAAACATGTAAGCTAACAAAGCAACTCTTGGCAAAATAGAAGTCAGTCTTTTGAAACCCAATCACAGAAGTGATAATATTGTCATATTCAGTTTGTTAAAAGCAAGTTACACAAGGGAAGGGGGTTGATTATACAAGGCTGTGAGTACCAGGAGATGGGGATCATGTTAGAGGCTGGTTATACCAGCAGTCATCATAATGTAATTAACTGAGACAAGAATCATCAATAGATGTTAAAATGAATGGGCAAAAGTTTTAGGAGTAACTTGGATATTTACATAGTCTAAAACTAACTTCCCATAGTATGCTTATTAAAAACAAAGGGGAAAATTAACTTTACAGTGGAGAAACCTGGCAGACCTTAATTAAGTAAAGTTAACATTACCAGTAATGTGAAAAATCAACATTATCTCCATCCTGATATCAGAAAAGAACATACTACCACCTCTATGATATTTTACCTTAAGGGTATAATCTGAATCTAATCAGGAGGAAGTATTAGGCAAAACTATTGAGGGACAGTCTACAAAATAACTAGGCAGTACTTTCTAAAAAAATCAAAGTCATGAAAGACATAAAACAGGCTGAGGAGTTAATTGTTCCAATTTACTATTTGGAATTAATGCCAAATAGAGACATGACAATTGACTACAATACATAATCTAGGGTTTTTACTTTTTTGCTATAAAGAATGCTATGGGGCATATTTATGTATTACAGAGTAATATAGAGTATTATTATGAAACCATAATAGAATATTAGCACTATTAGAATAGATCCATAGTGTACTGGTTCGCGGGCACATCTCCAGTGGGAGATGTGCAGGAGGCAGCTGGTTGATGTTTCTCTCTCATCGATGTTTCTAACTCTCTATCTCTCTCCCTTCCTCTCTGTAAAAAATCAATAAAATATATTAAAAAAAAAAAAAAAAGAATGCTATGGGGCATATTTATGTATTACAGAGTAATATAGAGTATTATTATGAAACCATAATAGAATATTAGCACTATTAGAATAGATCCATAGTGTACTGGTTCTGTTGCTATATTGAATTGTTTTCTTTTTTTATTGGTGAACTTCTCTTCAAATTCTTTAAATGTCAGTATTCCCTATTGGCAAAATTTAAATCAAGATCTTTAAATTGGATCAGCTGTTTTTCTCAGTAACACTAAAACATCATTTGTTTTGCTCACTGTGTTTACATTTGCACTGATGGTGCAAAACCAGTGGCTGGTAATACCAATGGTTGGCAACATGCTGAATTAGTAGTTCTTGAGTTTTTCACTGCCATGCAATTGCAGTTTTAAAAAACTCCAGCTTCATGTAAGAATATCCTTGGTAAAGCAGTAAAAAGTATGTTATTACATCTAATCATTGTGTATATATATCTTACTATTCCGAATGATAACATGATTTCTTTACAAAGCACCACTTCTGCATACTGAACTTAAGAGGATTATTTTGAGAAAAAACAAGTATGTGATTTTCAAGGTGAACTAGCTGCCTTTTTCATAGACCACCAAAACTTACTTGAGAACATCTGACAAAATCTGGTTATTCACATTTGAATATTGGCAGACATTATGAGCAGTGAGCCTGTCACTTCAATGAAAACAGTTGATAGACATGAAACATGAAAAAAATAGAAAATTTTAGCAAATAAATAGAAGATATAAAGAACTGAAAAATATAATAACTGATAGAGTGGCTCAGTGAATGGCAGAATAGAGCATCTAGAACAAAAGGAAATACCTAATCTGGACAACAGAAAGAAAATAGATTGCAAAGAATTATCCACAGAACTTCAGAGAACTGTAGGATTATAAAAAAGATTTAACACTTGTGTCATTGGGTTCCCAGGAGAGAAAGAAAAAGAACAAGGTTGAAAAAGTACTTAAGGAAATAGTGGCTGAAGATTTCCCAGATTTGGCAAAAGATGTAAATCTGCAATTTAAGAAGCTGGTGAACATTAAACAAAATAAACCCATTGAAATTTATACCACGATACTGCAAAGTTAGACTTCTGAAAACTAAAGACAAGTTAATGTTGAAATCAGCATAAGAGAAATGAGATTTTATATAGATAGGAGAAACAGTTCAGATGACAGATTTCTTATCAGAAACCAAAGGAGTCAGAAGGAAATGACACATTTCTCAAGTGCTGAAAGAAAAGAACCAGGACCTTTAGCCCCAAACCCTATATCTAGAGAAAACACTCTTCTGGAATGAAAGGGAAATCAAGACATTCTCAGATGAAAGAATTAAGGGGATATGTCTCTACCCTACTTAGCCTAAAAAATTGCTAAAAGAAGTTTTTTAAAAAATGAAAGAAATGATAAACGGATCTTGGAAAGAATAATTCAAAGTGTAAAAGTTTGGCTGAGTACAATAGATTTTCTTTTGCGTTTTCTATATTATGTTTGACAGTTAAGCAAAAATTATAACACTTGTGATGTGGTTCTAATAGTATGTAGAGGAAATATTTAGGATAGCTATAAGTGGGGAGGGTAAAATGATGACAGTAGTATTCTGTGAAAAGTTAAGTTTATATAATGTAATACATTGAGCAACCATTAAGAAAACTACATAAGGAGATATACTTAAAAACACTAGGTAAGTCAGAAAGGGATTTCCAGAAATATTCAAGTAACCCACAGGAAAGCAGGATAAAAAAAAAACAAAGAACAAAAAGGAAACAAATGGCATATTAGCCCTAACATACTCATAACATTAAAAATAAATGGTCTAAATATACCAATTAAAATACAGATATTGCCCAAGTAGATTAAAAACGTGATCCACCCCTGTGATGTCTACAAGAAACTTCAAACATAACGATATAAGCATATTTAAAGTACAAGGAAGGAAGAAGGTGTATCATGCAAACATTAATCCTAAGAAAGCAGGAATGACTATATTGATACCAGATAAAGTAGTCCTCAGAGCAAAGAAAATTACCCAAAACAGTAAATGGCCATTATATAATGACAAAAGGATAAATCCATCAAGAAGACATAGCAATCTTAAATGTGCTTGCATCAAACAATAAAGCTGCAAAATACCAGTATATGATGCAAAAACTGATAAAACTGATTGGAGAAAAAGAGACATGTCCAGAATTATAGTTGGAGACTTCAACACCTGTTTCTCAACGAATGATAGAACAATTAAGCAGAAAATCAGCAAGAATATAGAAGTATTCAACAACAATCAACCATCTACACTAATAAAAGAGAAACATGGTAATTGGCGTACGACCGCTACCCTTTTCATTGGCTAATCAGTGAGTATATGCAAATTAACTGTCAGCCAAGATGGCGGCCGGCAGCCAGGCAGCTGGAAGCGAACATGAGGCTTGCTTGCTGCAGTGAAGGAGGACTCCAACGTTCCCCGCCTCTCTTGCCGGCCTCTGAGCTACAACTCTAAGCAACTATGTACTATGTTGCAAATAAGAAGATAAACAAAACCCCAGAAACCGGCTTTCATTCAGCCGGGCTTTAGCAACATTGTATCGATGTTTTCAGCAGCGAGGCCTCAGAGCTAAAGCTGGCCCAGAATAAAAAAAAAAAAAAAGAAAACAAGGAGCAGTTGGAAGCTTAAGTCACTCGCTTCTGGAAAACAGCCCTCAGCCCCTCACCCAGACTGGCCAGGCACCCCAGTGGGGACCCGCACCCTGATCCAGGACACCCTTCAGGGCAAACCAGCCGGCCCCCACCCGTGCACCAGGCCTCTATTCTATATAGTAAAAGAGTAATATGCCTCCCAGCACCGGGATCAGCGGAGCAGTGAGGCTCCCGGCACCGGGATCAGCATGACAGGGGGCAGCGCCCAAACCCCCTGATCGCCCTGCAGCTCTGTGTGTTACAGGGGGCGGGGCCACAACCTCCCTATTCTGCCCTGCTCTGTGGCTGATAGGGAGGGAGCTCCCCCAATCCCCTGAATGACCTGCGGCTCTGTGTTTGACAGAGTTGCAGCGCGCCCAACCCCCTGATCGGCCCTGCTCTGTGTGTGACCAGGTAGAGCCCATTACCTCCCCATTGGCCCTGCCCTGAGTGTGACAGGGTGCAGCGCCCTAACCCCCTGATGGGCCCTGCTCTGTGTGTGACGGGGCAGCGCCCCAACCCCCTGATCGGCCCTGCTCTGTGCGTGACAGGGGGCAACGCCCCAACCCCCTGATTGGCCCTGTTCTGTGAGTGACAGGGGGCAGCGCCCCAACCCCCTGATCGGCCCTGCTCTGTGCGTGACAGGGTGTGGCGCCGCAACCTCCCCATCGAGCGTGACTGAGGGTGGCATCGCAACCTCCCGATCCACCCAGCTCTGTGCATGACGGGGCGGCGCCCCAACTCCCCAATCTGCCCTGCTCTGAGCCTGACCAGGGGCTGCACCTAGGGATTGGGCCTGCCCTCTGCCACGCAGGAGCAGACCTAAGCCAGCAGGTCGTTATCTCCCGAGGGGTCCCAGACTGTGAGAGGGCACAGGCCGGGCTGGGGGACCCCCCCCCCCAGTGCACAAATTTTTGTGCACCGGGCCTCTAGTTAGTATATAATTGACACTTATAGGACACTCCACCAAATTATGCTGTATACCACCTTTTCAAATGCCTACAGAACTATACCAATAAGCTATATACTGGGCCATAAAAACAAACCTCAACAAATATAAAAGAATTGAAATCATTCTGAATGTGTTCTCTGACCACAGCAGAATCAAATCAGTAATAGAAACATAACTGGAAAAATCTCTGAACAGAACAACTAAATAATCCATGGTTCAGAGGAAGTCTCAAGGGTAATAAAAATATTTTGAACTCAATGAAAATAAGAATGCATCCAATTGAAGTTTGTGGGACATGGCTAAAGCCATGGTAAGAGGGAAATTTATAGCACTAAATGCACATTTTAGAAAGAAAAATATTTGATTATCTAAGCTCCTACCTCAAGAACCTTAAAGCAAAAAAGCAGCCTTGGCCAGGTAGCTCAGTTGGTCAGAGAGTCATCTCAATACGCAAAGGTTGCAGGTTCGTTCTCCGGTCAGGGCACATACAAGAATCAACTAATGAATGCAGATTGATGTTGCGCGCTCTCCCTCTTTCTCTTCCCCCTTCCCCTCTCACTTTCAAATCAACAAATTAAAAAAAAAAAAAGCCAAAAAACAAAATTTACCCAAAGCAAAGAGGAGGAAAGAAATAAATGAAAGCAGAAATCAGTAACATTGAAAACAGAAAAAACAATGGAGAAAAATCAATGAAAAAAAGAGCCAGTTCTTCGAAAAGATCGAATTGACAAACCTCTAGCAAGATGGAGAGGAATAAAAGAAGTAAATTACCAGTATCAGGCAGGAGTGAAATGGAGGATATCACCATAGACCTTGCAGACATGAACACCAATAATAAGGAAATACTAAAAATAACTTGGTAGAAATAAATTTAACAACTTTGATGTAGTGAACCAGTTCCTTGAAAAATACAAACTTCAAATGTACTACATCTCACCCAGTGTGAAATAGATCATTTGAATAGCCCCTATTGCTTTGATGGCAAAAAAAAAAAAAAGTATTTCCCCCCGGCCCCCCCAGTAGATTCGTATTCCCATATCATTACAGATGGGTAAATCCTTAACAAAACATAAGCAGATAGAATTAACCAATATGTAATTTTGCAGGGATGCAGGGCTGGTTCACTATTTTGAAATGCAGTATAAATAATCTGCCATATTAGCATGCTAAAGAAGAAAAATCACATGATTGCATCAGTTGATGGAGAAAAAGAATCTGATAAAATTCAGTACCCATTAATGATTTTTTAAAAAAACAAACATTAAAAAACATATATATACAAAAGGAAATAACTCACTTGGATAAGGAACATTTATAAATACCTACAGCTAATGTATACTTAATGGCAAAGACTGAATGCAGTAACAAGGCAAAGATAATATGCTCTCTCAAAGATAATATCACTCTTTAAACATAGTGCTGAAAGTCCTAAGCAGTTCAATAAGGCACGAAAAGAATACAAAAGGTATATAGGTTGGAAAATAAGAAAAAATGTCCCTATTTGCAAATGACATGATTGCCCATATAAAAAATCCTGAGAAATCTACCCAAAAACCCCCAGAATCCCACACACCTTAGAATAATGAGTTCAATAATATTTCAGGATACAAGATAAACATTCAAAAATCATAATATTGAGTAGTAGAGAAAAATAGGATTGGTTAGGTTATTGGTTATTTAATAAGTACGTTTTAAACTAAAGTTGAATAATAGGTATGATTATTTCAGGGCCCATTATGCAATAAGATCTTTAAAATAGTTAACATATATACCTTCAAACATCCCCTAGATGAGTTCAAGCAAGGGTGTAATTTTGGCAGCATTTATTAAGCTAGAAATTTTTAGTTTTTTTCCCCCCTCTTAAAATCATGTGAAAAGTACAGTTTTTTACTTTTGTTGTATTGGAAAACTAGTCACCGTTTTTAAAGTAATATACTGTTTTAATATTCCTGCCATACGATGAGCATTATAACTAATTCTTATAGAGTGTCCACAAAAAAACTATCTTTTGCCAGATTTGTTGCTCTAAGGTCATATTTGATTTATATTGCGGACAACTTGTGCTTCTGAGGTTTATTGTCTTTTCCTTTTTCACACTGATGTTTGTACTGCCTGTGAAAGAAAATAAAAAATAAAGTATACTCTACAGTATTTGGGAAACTTTTTGTCTCTTGGACCAACAGGGTCCTTTAAGGAGTTTCAGTGTTCTCTCTATCTTCCTCTGTCTTACTTTTCTTTCCATATTTAAATATGACTAGCATCTTCTTTAATAGTAAAACAACTTAATACAGCTAGAAGGACCCCTTGTACTCATCTAGTCTAAGTTTCTTATTTCCTTCATGGAGAAGTCAGCGCCTAAAGAGATGGGTACTTGTGGACTCAAAGCTTGATAGAGACAGACTTGTCCACGGAATGCTATTGATATCAGCCATTTCTATGTTTTGCTTCTGCCCTTTGATCTTTTCACTTTCCCCCAAATTCACCTATCCAGTTTCATACTTTGTTTTCTAAGAACAAGGGATATCTGTTCTAGAACAGTTATTAAGGTGGTCATTGATTTTTACCATAGGAAAAAAATTGATTGATTTCATTATTATAATTCAATTAATTGGGAAGTTGGCAAGCTTTATCTTTCAGCAGATAAAGACATTCGGATATATTTAACTTTTTCTTCAAGTCAATATTCAGTATTTTAAAAATTTTATTAGGTTTGGTACACACTAAGTCAGTAAGAATAGAAAAGTATTTTCTAAAGAAAATTTCTGGCAAAGAAATGAAAATATTTTATCTTATTTTGTTTAGAGTTAATTTGATCTTAGAGTGTCAAGATATGAGAAAAAAATAAAATTTATAAGTGCATACTGTAAAGTTTAGAATATTTTCTAAGGCATGCTGTCAGAATATTTAGATATTTATCTTTATCGAGTAGACTTAAGAGATGACAACATTGTCTTATTTGGTTATAGGCTCTCCTTGTGAACTATAAATATTACTTCACTGTTAAGAGTACTGCTTATTTAAAGTGTATGTAGACCAAATGCTCAATAGATGCTCATTATGAAAAGTGAGCATCAAGGAAAGTGAAAATCTAAAGTTCTTTAGTAACTTGACTTTTAAGAATTTCTTGAATCTGGCAATAATGCCCTTAATCTAACCATGTTCTTTAACACATTGGTGCTTAAAATGCTAATTAAACCAAGTTCCTTAAGGTTATCTAGAGCAGTGACAGCGAACCTATGACATGTGTGTCAGAGATGGTGACACACGAACTCATTTTTTTAGTTGATTTTTTTTTTGTTAAATGGCATTTAAATATATAAAATAAATATCAAAAATATAAGTCTTTGTTTTACTATGGTTGCAAATATCAAAAAGTTTCTATATGTGACACGGCACCAGAGTTAAGCTAGGGTTTTTCAAAATGCTGACACACCGAGCTCAAAAGGTTCGCCATCACTGATCTAGAGTTTTACATGCACCTATAAAATTCTTCCTTGAATAAATTTTAGGACATTGTTAAATCTGGCAGGGGATATCAAAAGATAAGACAACTGTTGTCTTCATAGAATTTAAAATCTGAGGAGGGGACTAACTAAAGGATGAAAGAATCATAGTGGTAAAGATTACTATTACTAAGTTTCTGGCTTCTCGTGGTTCTGCAAGAGTAATCTGAAAAATATATATTTGCTGCCTTGAAATGTATAGGTATCTTATAAAAACTATATTATTATTTTAAAGAAAATGATATTTTTATCTTTCTTAACTGAAGACTTTAAGTGTTATGAAACAATTCCATTATACTTGGACTCCTTGTTGAGTCTTTAAAAAATCAGCTTTATTGAGATATAGCTTACATATAATATATTTTAAGTGTACAGTTAACGTGTCTTAACATATGTATATCATTTTGTAAGCACCACCACAATTAAGATGTAGATAATTTCTTTTACCCTAAAATATTAACCCAGTACACCTTTGCATTGAACACACTCCCCTCCCACCCGTCACACACACAACCCCTGATATTTCAATAACTGTAGCTTGCCTTTTCTAGTATTTGTAAATGCAGTCATGTAGTATGTAACCTTTGTATCTGGCTTTTTTCACTTAGCATATTGCTTTTGAGATTTATTTATGTTATTGTGTATATCAGTAGTCTTTTCTATTCATTACTGAGTAGTACTCCATGTCTTAAGACACCACAGCTTGTTTGTCCATTTGACAGTTAATGGATATTTAGATTGTTTTCTTGTTTGGGCTAGCCTATCTAATAAAAGAGGGAATATGCTAATTGACCCTCACGCCGTCGCAAAGATAGCGGCACCCACAGCCAATAAGTAGAGAATATGCTAATTGACTGCCCCGCACCCAAAGATGGTGGCACCCACAGCCAATAAAGAGGGAATATGCTAATTAACTGCCCCGCACCCAAAGATGGCGGTGCCCAGTATCCTCAGCCCCCGCCAGGGCGGCAGGCTTGTGGCAAGGCCAGGCCCATAGGCCCGGCCGCTCCACGTGCCTGCCTTCGGAGACCCCCAGGCCCCTCAGCTCCCCAGCTGCCCAGGGCCGGCCTGAGGTGCAGGCAAGCCTTGATGGTGGCTGCCCAGCCACCCAGGGCCGCCCCAGGCTCAGGTAACCAGGGCTGGCCGATGCTTGCTGGCAGTGGCAGCAGCAGAGGTGTGATAGAGCGTCGCCTTCCCCTGATTATCGGGTTGCCTCCTTCCCCTGAGGGCTCCCGGACTGTGAGAGGGGGCAGGCCGGGCTGAGGGGCCCCCCTCCAGTGCATGAATTTTCATGCACCGGGCCTCTAGTTAACAATAAAGCTTCTATGAAAATGTGTGCATAAATCTTTGTTGAATGTTATGTTAAACTTAAGATCCACCAAACTTTTTTTTAAAATGGCTGTACCATTTTGAGTTCCCACCAGCAATGTATAAAAATTTCATCTGCACTCCACATTTTCACCAACATTTGGTATGTCAACATTTTTATTTTTAGCCACAAATACTATATGTCTGGGTGTTAATTTTCTGTTGCTGGGTAACACATTTTCATAAACTTATTTGCTTAAAACAATACCTATTATTTCATAGTTCTGTAGGTCCGAGTTCAGCACAGATTCTCTTCAGGGTATCACAAGGCCGGAATCCAGATGTCAGACTGAGTTCTCATCTAGAGGTTCTGGATAAAGTTCTGTTTCCAGGCTCTTTTAGGTTATTGGCAGAATTCAGTTTCTTGCTCTTTTTGGATTATGTCTGTTTCCTTGTTCATTGTCAGCCGGAGACCACTCTCAGCAGCTCCTAGAGACCTTCCGCATTCAATGGCACATAGCCTACTTCATCTTCCTTATGTTGAATTTTCATATTTTGCATCTCTAACTTCGCTCTGTTTTTAAGACTCTTTTTTTTTTAAATATATTTTATTGATTTTTTACAGAGAGGAAGGGAGAGAGATAGGGAGAAACATCGATGAGAGAGAAACATCGATCAGCTGCCTCCTGCACACCTCCTACTGGGGATGTGCCCGCAACCCAGGTACATGCCCTTGACCGGAATCAAACCCGGGACCTTTCAGTCCGCAGGCCGACGCTCTATCCACTGAGCCAAACCGGTTCCGGCTTTTAAGACTCTTATGATTATACAACAGACCCACCTGAATAATCTTACCATAAGGTCACCTGGTTTGGAACCTTAAGTACATATACAAAATTCCTTTGCAACAGTACCTAGATTATTGTTTGAATAACTGGGAGAAGGTGTATACCAGGTGCTAGGAATTTCAGAAGGCCATCTTAGAATTCTGCCCAACACAAAACCAGTTATTTGTTGTACGTTTTCAGCAATACTTCACATGTTGGCATTTTTTAGCCATATACATACTAGCTGCACATATCATGGTAGTTTTAATTTGGATTTCTCTGATGTCTAATGATGTTGAACATCTTTTCACGTTCTTATTTGCTCTGTATATATCTGTTGTTGTTAAATGTCCAAGTCTTTTGTCTCTTCTTTTTTTTTAATATCCATTTGTTTCAGCATCATTTGTTGCAAAGATTGAATGTGGGTATATGGATATGTGACTGACTGTGTGTGGATAATTCTTTAAGTCAGATAGTGTAAGTTCTTCAACATAGTTGATTTTAAAAAATTTTGGCTTCTTAGTCCCTTGCATTTCCATATACAATTTCAAAATTGATTTACTGACGTCTTTAAAATATTTTACTGGAATTTTGATTGGGATTGTGTGTTGTTGTTTTTTTTAAATAGATCAGTATGTGGAGAGCTGTCATCTTAACAGCTAGTCTTCCGATCTATGAACATGATATAGCTCTATGTTTTTTAAGGTAATCTTTAATGTCTGTCAGCTGTGTTCAGTAGCCTTTATTGTACAATCATTACATATATTTTATTAACTTTATCACTAAATACTTTGTATTTTTGATGATTTTCTGAATGGAAGTGTTTTCTTAATTTCCTTTTCCTGTGCCAGAATTTCTTGCATCTTGTCTTATTGTACTGGTGCAAATATCTTTACATATCTTGTTTCTGCTCTTAGATAGAAGGCATTTAGTGTTTACCATATTAAGTATGATGTTAGCTGTAGGCTTTTTGTAGATAGCCTTTATAGATTGAGGAAGATCCTTAGTTTGCTGAGTTCTTATTTTACCATGAATGGGTGTTGGTATTTGGTAGATGCTCTTATTGTATCTGTTAAAATGACTATTAGTGGTTTTTTTTTATTTTGTAGTGAATTCCATTAATTTTGAATATTAAACCAACCTTGCATTGCTGAATAATTCTGAGTTGGTCATGATGTTTTCTTTTAATATGTTTTTCTGGATTTACTTTGCTCAAATATTTTTAAGGATTTTTATATCCATGGTCATGAAGAAATATTGGAATATAGTTTATTGGGTTTTCTATGTTTGTTTGGAGTGTCATCTGATTTTGGTATCAGGGTAATGATGTTCATAAAATGAGTTAAGAATTAGTCCTTTCTCTTTTACCTTCTGAAGGAATTAATGTAGGGTTGGTATGTTTTGGAAATTCAAATATATGATAGAATTGACCAGTGAAGCCATATGGGTGTAGTTTTTTTGAGGGAAGGTTTTTTAACTCAAATTCAGTTTAACAGCTATAGAGGTGTACAGTTTTTCTCTTTTTCCTTGACTTAGTTTCAAGAAACTCATCTATTTTAAGTTACAAAATTGATTTTTATATGTTTAGACTATATTTAGAATATATTTTATATATTTAGAAAAACTTATATAAATTTTTGGTTTTACTAATTTATCTTTCTGTTTGTTTACTTTCTATTTCATTAATTTATTTTTTCCCCTCTCTCTCCCCTTGTTTTGGGTTTAATTAATTAATTTTTACTATTTAGTTTTTTAATGTGGGCACAGATCATTGTATTTTAGAATTTCTTTGTAAAATAGTATTTTCTTCAAAACACTGCTTATCCTGTATTCAAAATATTTTCTGATTTCTCATAATTAATTGCCTTTGTGACATAGCTTATTAGAATTTTGTTTTATTTCCAAATACTTCCATAATTCCAAATATCTTTCTACTTTAATTCCATTGTAATGAGAGAATATATTCTGTATACAGTGGGGCCTTGACTTACGAGTTTAATTCGTTCTGAGACCGAGCGTGTTAAGGAACTCGTTAAGAAGCTCGTTAACTCAAATTACTCTATCAACTCAATGCAAAATATCAGCCGAGAGACAGCTGGTATCTCAAAAACTCGTTAGTCGGGACACTCGGTAAGTCAAGGCCCCACTGTATTTTAAACCTTTTAAGTTTATTGAGAGTTTTTTTTGAGGCTCAGAATAATGTTGTCTTTGCCAGTGTTCCATGTGAACCGGAAAATAATATTCTTCTGTTTTAGGACCTGTTGATTGATAGTGTGCTCAGATCTTCTGTACCTTTACTGACTTTTTTTTTGGGGGGGGGGCGTGGGGGGGAGTGTCTACTTTTATCTGTCAGTTACTGTGAGAGAAATGTAAAAATCTAATATGATTGTCTATTTTCCTTTCAGTTCTGTTTGCTTTTATTTATTTGAAGCCTTATTAAGCATATATATAAAAGGCTCTTGGGACCCAATTACTGTGTGTGTGTGTGTGTGTGTGTGTGTGTGTGGTTTTTTTCTCGCATATCACACAATTATGAGACATTAATTGGGTGCACTACAGTTTAACTCAATTCTGACACTCTACCTGGAAATCGCACCAAATTCCACAAGTTAAGGGGTCAGTCCTACAATACTACCCCCTTTTTGCCTCTTCAGATGCCAATTGCAAGTCCAGGTTGTTACCTGGGGTTCTAGATGTTCAACTGGTTATGGATTGGAGGTTTCAAGGACCTCTTCTTTGGGTTTAATTAATTTATTAGAGCAACTCACACAACTCAGAGAAACATTTTACTTACTAAATCACTGGTTTATTTTAAAGGAGCTAACTCAGGAACAACTAAATGGAAGAGACACACAGAGCAAGGTACAAGGGAAGGGGTGAGGAACTTCCATGTTCTCTCTAGGTGTTCCACTCCCCCTACATCTCCATGTGTTCACTAACTTGGAAGCTCTCAGAACGCTGCCCTTTTGGGTTTTCATGGAGGCTTTATTACATAGGTGTGATTGATTGGATCATTGGCCATTGGTGATTGATTCAAAATTCAGCCCTCATGCTCTACTTTTAAATAATGTTTTTCTCATAGTGTAAGATATTGACAATATATATCACATTTGTGCTGCCATTGTCAAAGAATTTACTTCTACACATTATATACCACATAATGCATTGTTAACATAAACACTATGTTTGTGTTAAATATCTATGTTTTAAAAACCTTTAAAAATGAGGAAAATGTCTTTCATATTTACCTGGATAAAGCATTTTACCTTAATATTTGAAAGATATTTTTGCTTGGAATAAAATTAGACAGGTTGAGGTTGAAATAACCTTTTGGATATATGGATTTGAAGCCTAGGAGAGAGATGAAGCATTCAGTGATGGTAGAGAAGTTCTGAGGAGTCCTGCTATTCCTTGGCTCTTAGTGGATGCTGGCTAGCAGGGAGTGATATAAGATAGATGATACAATTTATAAAGAATTGATAACACTGTAAAGGTCAGGGGGCTAGAGAAATAAGGACCTGGTTTCGAAGTCTTCCCTGAAATTCATATAAGCCTTTTGTCATCACATATAAAACAATTATAGCATTAATTATTTTTTTTAAAACTCCCAATGGTAATCCAAAGTATTATATTCTTCTTGGAGCCTTGAAAGAAACATAATTTTAGGTTGTGTGTAATAAGATTTTTTTAAAGGTGTATTTAAATATTTTAGGCACGGAAGAGTATGGTAAGAATTTCTTCCATCTTTAGTATATATTTTATATTTAAAGTGACCTAAAATTAAATTAATAGGTTCTGGAAAATTACAGTTACCCACAGTAATTTTCAGTTATTGGCAAAATGATACAAATTGAAGATACTGATTTGCTGATATACTCTCATAGACCTTAAATTATGTAGAATAAGAGATACTTTTCAGAGTGTACAAGCTAGCCAGACAGATTAAATTGTTTTTTCAGGAAGTATTCAATAACTTAGGGTATATAAGTATATACAGGGGTGGGCACAAGTAGGTTAATAATAATAAGTACAATAATTAATAAATAATAAAAGAATAAACTCATAACTGTAAACCTACTTGTGCCCACCCCTGTATTTAAATGTTGATTCTATTGTACACGTAATGTCAGTATTAGATTGATGGAATATAGGATGCATGGTACACAATTTTATCTCTGAACTTTAAAAACTCAATTTACATTACTTTAAATTCTGTGGTCTTTTTAAAAAAGATCTTAATGGCTTTAGTTTTGTTTTGTTTTTCCTCACCAAAGGATATGTTTTTGTAATGATTTTAGAGATATGGGAAGAGAGAGGGATATATATAGAGAGGATATATATAGATAGATTGCTTCCCATAAGCACGCTGGTCTGGGATCAAACCTGTAACCTGGATAATGTGTCCTGACTCAGAATTGAATCAGCAACCTTTTGGTGTGCGGGATGACACTCCAATCAACAGCCACACTGACCAGGGTGATCTTAATGGTTTTTGCTTCATGTGAATATATGATAGTTGGAATTTTGACCATTTCAGATTTAGAACTACTATTGGTTCCATTACTAATCAAATGGTTTAGTTATCAAGATATTTTTCAATGTAAGCATTGGCTCAGGTCTGTAGTTTTTCTAGAGCATTTTTTTTCCTAAATAAATTTCACATAGAATCCTAGTATAAAAAACAGATACTAGTGGTTTTATATTTCTTTATAAGTTAGGGATTCAGATAAATTGTATTAACTTAGACCCTAACCATGAGATAAGATGTCCCATAAAAAGAAAAATTGGAATTGGCTGTCTGACATTGGATCCACTTCCCTCCTAATATAGAAAATTATATTTCAATGTAAATATAAACTTTTTAAAGAAATTTACTAATGTTGTGTAACTAATAACTTTTTTTTTTTTCCTTCAGGGAAATGAGGCAAGTTATCCTTTGGAAATGTGCTCACACTGTAAGTCAAATATTCTTGTTAATTTGTTTTATACTTACATTTCTCTTTATATTTATATATCACATACTTCTATATGTTTGTGTAGCAATGTTAGCACATGATTATTTAAAATGGGTAGTGAATTTGACTTATAGTCTTAATCAGAATAGAGAATTTTTTTTTACAGACTTTTTTATTATTGGGATCTGCAGTATGCTATAGTTACAAACCAAACCTCAAATATCAGTGGCTTAATTGAACAATTAACTTACTTATTTTGTGTTTACATAAAATAAAGTACTTGCTGAAGGCAAAACTTTGGTAGTCCAAGTAGCTATTGCAAAAAATCTTTTTGGGGGAGAATGAGGAATTTAAGCAGTGTGGGTGGGCTTGTTATTTCTGACTGTATTGGAGAATGTAAAAGCAGAACATGACACTGTTAGATGTCTATTCAAGGATCAGTCAAAAAAACCAAAAGTTTTTTTTGTGTGGAAGGCCATTGATAGGGGAAAGGGAGATCCTGAGAATTGGAATGGAGACATTTGGTAAATTTAGATGTCATGAGGAGGTCACAGAACGCCAAATCATTCTAAACCTTCCTTGCCCTTTTCATCCCTGTTTGATGGAGCTGCTCCTGCCTTGTTTGGAGACCTCTTACCTTGCAATGAGGTACCTCTTCCTTTTTTTTTTTTTTTTCTTTCATTAAAGCCATTTTTCTTGTTGCTCATTATGTTTCATTAGTTTGCTTTCTTTTCCCCAAACACTTGTCAATTTCTTTCATTCTCATCAACACCTTTGCTTGCTTCTGAGCTCTGGGTAGAATGCTCTTGTGTCAAGTTTTTGTTTTGTTTTAACAATTGATAATTTATTAAAAAGGTTGATTTAAGTATCTGCAATGGTGTCTTAAGCCTTGACTCCTGTATCAGTATTATTGGAAATAATATATTTAACAAGCTCTAACAATCTCAGAAGGGCTATACAAGTTAATGAGTCGCTTGTGGATCCTCATCTGAAATGGATCTCAAGTCTTAGAACATTTCCCACAGGGAGTTTTTCTTGTAGTGATCCTTAGAGTCTTGGTGGACATCCAAACTGGTCTTTTCACTTTTCCTTTGCTCCTCTGATCAAGTCAGCACACACCTTCTCCAAAGACTACATTGCAGCTAGTTAGAGTAATTCTAATTCAGTGAATCGCCACCTCTGGTTCCATGGATATCTTTCCTGTATCTTTAAAAGCCATGGCTGTGGCATGGTTTCCTGATGGATTTATTCCTCCGTAAGAGCAAACAGTGGTGAGTCAGGAGCAGAAGCCAGTGTAACAGAGCTCTGCTGCAGCTTCAACCTTGTCTTCTTCAAAGAGTTGTATCAAGTTCCTTACTTACTTGACTTCATTGTCTTTTAACTCTTAGATAAATGTTATCTTTCCTCTCCTAAGAATCTATCATGGGTAGTAAGTACCCTGTTTATTTCCTTGTAGCAAAGAAATTACTTGTTTTTATTCATCCATTTTTATCTTCCATTTTGTAAGTTATATAATTTATTTTTAAATGAGTGATACTCTATGACCAATTACCCAGAATTCTGCCATTTGAACTACATACATTTTATTGTTTTTCTTCTCAGGCTTTCCTTTATAAATTTCTTACGTAATTATGTTCACTTTCAAATGTATATTTTTATTTTAATACTAGAGGCCCAGTGCATGAATTCATGCACCTGTGGGGTCCCTTCAGCCTGGCCTGCACCCTCTTGCAATCCAGGACCCCTCGGGGAATGTCGGAGAGCTGGTTTCACCCTGATCCCCGCAGGTTTCTGTGCACCAGGCCTCTAGTATGCATATAAGATCTTTGGTTAATCTCTTCCCACCCTCTCCTCTCCCCTCCCCTCTTCCCTCTGAGATTCATCAGTCTGTTCCATGTTTCCTTCCATGCCTGTGGTTTCCACTCCTGCATTGAGCGTCTGTCCCCTGGTGGTCAGTGTGCATTATAGCTACCAACCGGTCGCTTAGGCTTTTATATATATAGATAAAGATAAAATGTTGCACCTAGCATATTGTAAAAATTGACCTAAACGAAACCTGATTGTGACTATACTACTGCCTATCAGCAGTTTTGTTAATAAAGTTTTATTGGAACACAGTCAAGCCCATTTGTTTACATATGGCTGTTTTTATGCTACAGTGGTAGAGTTGAGTAGTTGCAATGGAAACTATATGGTCCATAAAGCCTAAAATATTTACTATCTGGCCTCTTACAGAACAAGTTTGTTGGAACCCTATTATAGACAATAATGGTCTTCTGAATTTGAGAACTGTCACCTCTATCACTGCCTAACCTATCTGAACTATGGTCAAACTAGAGTTTTTACAAGCTAATGCTTTAGGTGTTAGCTAGATTTAGAATTCTTATTTCTGGCAAAGTTAATATGTCGGTATTATAGTTTCTTTAGAATCAAAAGGGTGTGCTCAACATTGTACCTTGCTACTTTGAGTGTGTGACAGTTATTCTTGCTAATGGGCAAGAAGGAGGTTTGGAAGTCTAATTAACTAGGCTTCATACTGCAAATGGAGTTTAGATTGAGTTTTGGAAGTATTGTACAACTCTGATTGGAATGAGGTACTAGGAAATTAGTTTTTGTTTCTTGGTCAAGGAACAAAGGTCCTAAGTATTTCCAAGGTTCTTCTCTTCGCTTCTTTTACCTGGTTGCAAAGAAAAATATATTAGGGCAAAAGGCAAGATGGATGGCCTTCTGCACATCCAGATGGCAAAATCCAAGTTGTTGTTTTTTTTAATGTGTGGTATTTGAAATAAATGTCATACACTGTTAAAGCTCTTTTGGTTTTATCCTTAGAACTTAGTCTTCTTTCTTAAGACTTCATCTATGCTTAGTGAAACTGTTGAACTTTGTCAGGAAAGGTTTATACTTGTCAGTGAATATTCAACCGGCAATAAATCTATATGACTTATTCTGTTAGCCAGTATATAGTTTTTTCCCCCCTCTGTTCCCTCCTTGGTTCATCAGAATACAGTGTACTTTTGTATATTTTATACATGATTTGGATTAATTTCTCCAAAATGAACTTGTCCACATTAAAACCAACACTTTTTCCTGCCATCCATACATTGTAAATTTTTTTTTCTTATTTACAAACCTCTTCATTATTGGAAGAGCTTAATGTTATCTATATATAAGATAAGAATGTTAAAACCAGTCTTTGAGGCACTTCAATATTTATACTTCCCTGTTTGGGTTAAACCCTGTCATGCCTTCTCATTCCTTTAAGACCCAGTTTGATTCTTTGTTCTCAGTGAGGCCTTATAATTGTCCCAGTTTTCATTGGTCCTTCCTGTTCTTCAAGTAGTTATTGTCTGTTTTGTTCTTTTAGTATTTAATTGTGCTACTTTTTAAAAGGTAAGGTACTGTCTTCGGCCCATGACACAGATAAACACCCACAAGGTGCTTATGGTCTAGCTACTGGGGAAAAGAGGAACGCATATATTATTATAGTGGAACTAAATCTTTATGAAAAACAAAAACAGGGGTCCCAGGGAGTGGAAATTATCCTTGGTTAAGGAAATTAAGAAAAGCTTCACAGAAGGACTGACTTTTGAAATTGTTTTTGAAAGCTGTATTAGTTTTCAATACTGATTAATTCTTTCACTTGTCTGGTCATTTGTCCCTTTCATTCTCCTTAAATTGCATCTAGATTTTCATCATTCTATCCAGACACCCTGCATAGTCATTCCCAATATCCTACTTTTACTCAATGATTTCTCTCCTAATTCTTAAGAAAATTGAGAACATTTTAAGTGTTAACCTCATATCTCCTTATCTCCAACTCCCCCTACTTTCCACTCCTCCCCACTGCACACAGAAACTTTCCCAATCGCATGCTCATACCCCCTTATTCTAGGTCAGCCTCCTTGCTTGTGCTTTGGATCTCATCCACTCTCATCTACAGGACTGTGTTTTGTTAGGTTCTCCCTGTTTTTCAGCTGCTCCATCTCTCTTCAATTTATAGACAGGATTAACTTCCTTGATCCTGACCCTTCATGCACCTCCCAGTTTTTCTCCATTTTTTCTCATATTTGAGCTTCCTAGAAGAGCATATTCAGTTATCTCCATTTCAGTATTTCTGCTAATTTCATGGCCTGTAAACTGACTTTTATTCCCTACTATCTACTGAAACTTTAAGGTCACCTTCATTTTATTGCATAATTGCTAAATCTGATGGATTAAAAACCATGTACATAAAGCAGATGCTGAGTAAGTATCTCCTGACTAAATAAGCTAGTAAGAGCTCACAGCTGAACTAGCTGTGTTGGATAGACAACTAATTGGGTAATTTTAAAGGCTGTACCTTTAGGAAAATTCCGTAGTTACCAATCATCACACTTATTATTTGTTTCATGAATAATAAAACAAATGTGCCAGGCACTATTCTAAGCATTTCACATACATAAATGTTTTTAATCTTCATGATAGTATTATTAGTTAATCCTTTGTACAGAAGAGAAAACAGGCAGAAAGATCTCAATCACACAGCCGCAGGTAAAGGAACAAAGCCATGATTTGATCTCAGTCAGTCATGCTCCAGAGTCATATGCTTAATCCCAATCCTATACAGCCTCCCTTATAATAAATGTTATAAGATTATGTTGTGTTTGTCTACACATGAATTACTTTAGGCAAACTGGACTTGTCTAAGACATAGAGGTATTCTCTGAACCCCCCACTTCTCAGTTCAGTGTTCACTTTTCATTGAGTTAAATTATTCTAGGCCATTGTGACTTTGTTTCTGTCTGTTAGCTAACCTGTCTGGACTATAGTGGAAATGTATACTCTGTTGGGGTAATTTGCTCAAAGTTGAGACCTTACTTGTAACTTGGCATGATGACTTGGAAAAGTGACTGTGTAAGATACTACTTTAGATAGTTTAAACAGAGAACTAGATTGGGGCACAGTTGAAAGTGTAAATTGAAAATCAGATTCAACTATTTATTACTGTTGATAAAACCAGTGTAATTCTGAATGGTTTTGATAAAATGAAGTACAGGGCCTATTTTGTAGACTAAATGTAGATGATGGACTGATAATAGTTTTTTATCTAAAAAGATTTCTCAATTTTCTTTGATTAGAAGGTGACCCAAGAAGAGCTGGCAGATTCTTAAGCATTATTTTCTTTTGCATAATGAAGTATCTGAGAAACCTTGAATACATCTTTAGCCATTAGGATAACTGCTCTAATTTTAAGTAAACAACCTCATATTCAAGCAATTTTTTTTTCTGATGTGAATATTTACAAGTGACTTGAAAATGTAGAGATAATTGACTTTGTGCTGTTAATTTCTGCTCTCAATCAGATTAGACTAGCGTTTTTCTTTGTTGTGAAAATAAAGCTTTTTCAGAGAAAAACTTAATCTAAACTTAATTTGATTTTTTCCTTCATATCTGCATTCCTTTGTTTCCTTTCTTAAATGGGACTAGAGTAACTCCAATTTTTAAATAATGTGTGTTCTAATGACTAATATCAATAAAAATTCAGTTTGAATGTGAACAGATACAAATGTTCTTAAACATTTTAAGCTAAAATGCCATTTGTTATTTACAAATTTTTTGTCATTAACTTTGAAATTGATATGTGCTTTTGTCACTTTAGATTAAAAACCTTCATAAATGTGTCACACAGTTCATGCTTAAGCAATCTACCAACCTTGATTTATCATTTACTTAGTAATTTGATGATCCTAAATTCTAATTTCACTTAGTTCACTGAGAATTACTACTATTCTGCTTTCTTTCAGTAAAGCTTTAGAGCTGGAAAGAAGAGAGGGATGAATGTTATTCTAAAGTTTAGTGCATGAACTTGAACATCTAAGCTTTGAGTTGTTACCTTATTTTGCTCTTACAGGGCCTTTTATTAAATACCTGGTTTGTCTACTGTATTCTAAATATTTCAGGTTTTTTGGTCCATACTGTCAAATTTTGATATTATGGCAGCACTTAACAATTTGTAGATTCAGCAGTAAAGTCTATGACATAGTATTTTGGTAGTCTGCTACAAATTTGAATAATTTTATATTTGTGATGTAGAAGTCAGTTTTTTTTAGCTGGTAAAAGCCTAGCTAACCATTTAGCAAATGTATAAATTCTTGGCTCTCCTTCAGAATGTTAGAGCAAATAATATGGAAAAAATATATAAGAAAAGAAGGACTTGGGACAAATAGAGAGAGTAATAGCATCTGTCTAAAAGAAATTTAAGGAAATATATTAGCTAAGATGAAAGCACAAATAATCAATGAAATAGTGGGTGAAAATTTCCCTCTCCTGAAAAGTCAAATCTGATTGAAAGAGCATTCTGATAGTCAAGAAGGTTAGATGAAAAAGACCTACATTTAGTCTCAGCCTATTTTAAAATTCCAAGAGTAAGCCCTGGCTGGTGTGTTCAGTCCATGCTCCAAAAGGTCGAAAGTTTGATTCCTGGTCAAGGGCATGTACCTGGGCTGCAGGTTTGATCCCTGGCGCCAGTTGGGGTGTATATGGGAGGCAACCAATCAATGTCTCTCCCTCTCCTTCTCTCTTCTTTCTCCCTCCTTCCCTCCCTCCCTCCCTCCCTCCCTCCCTCCCTTCCACTCTCTAAAAATCAATGGAAAAATATCCTCTGGTGAGGATTAATAAAAAACATAATAAGATAAAATAAAATTCCAAGAGTAAAAAGAGAACCCTAAACAAGGGGGGAAATAAGCTGCCTAAAAAGAATAGGCGTCCACTGGCATTGGATTTCTTAGCAGCAGCAGTAGATAATAGAAAACATGTGCCTGACTGGGAATCGAACCGGGGACATCTGGGTTCATGAGTCCATCCTTAACCACTGAGCCCACTGTCCAGACCAGAATTTATTCTTGTATTGTCTATAAATTATTGTATTATTTTCCACATAAGCAACTATAAACCTGCTTTTGCCCTATCCTAAATATAGATGATAGAAGAGATTCTTTATTTTACTACTTTGTATAATATAATTTAAATTGAATACAGAGGTATTTTCAACTATTAAAAAAGATAGTTCTCCCAAAGGTATCCTTACAAAAAGGAGACTAATAATATGTGTTTCAACTTGACAAAACTTATGAAAATGAGTATCTATCTGAGTCACAAGATGAGTCAAGAGGGTAGGGTTTGTTTTTATTCCCCTTGCCCATCTGTTTTAAAGAGAGTATGATACCAAGCAGTAGGAAAAATCTTTGATGAAATTTGATGACAGAAGTTGGAATTTGTTCTTTAATATTTAACTTGTACTAAGTGCAGATCTGAAACATATAATGGTGCTGCCAAGATGGGTTTGATCTGTTTTAGAGATCTGTGCCTAATTTTTAGGAGATTGGTAAATGCTGATATTTCAAGACTTGAGACCTGCTTCATACTTTAGGATGTGTTTAGTTCTTTAATACATCTAGTCTGCAGTGCTGACAAGTGGGAGTGCTGATTGACTGCTTCTCTGGCAACAGTAACAGCCAAATAAGTCAGTCTGTTCCTTCCATTCCTAAAAGAGGTATTTTTACCATTTGTTTTTGAAAGCTAGCTTTCTTAGTCTTGGCTTTTAAAAATATTCATGGCATTGCCTTCTAAACTAGCCACTTAAGAATATTTTAATTGTTTAGGTATAGATTCCTTCATTGCTCAGCTAGTTCCAACTAGATAATAAGTACTGAGTAATGTAGGGTGTCTTACTTCATCATTGTAATCCAAGCAGGAAGGGATGGACAGAAAGGAGGGAATAAACGGGTGGTTGGAGAATAAATAGGTACTGCCTTCTTAAAGCTCAAGGTGAATCTGGGCTGCGTGAGGTATGTGAGAATGATTAGATAGAGCTTGTTCCCTTCAAGTCATACTTCAGGGTCTTTTAAAAAGCCAGTTATTGGGGCGGGCGCAGACACCCGCGGCAGCTGCTGAGTGGGCGGCCTCGGGCTCCGAACGAGGCGGTGGCGGTGGCAGCGGCGGCAATGGCGGTGGCCCGGTGCGCCATGGACTCGGACCCCAATGGGTACGAGCTCAACGGTAACCTGCGGCGGGACTCGGCTGCAGCGGCGTCAATGGCGGTGGCCGTGTTCGCCGAGGACTCGGACCCCAAGGGGTACGAGCTCAACGAGCTCAACGGTAACCTGCGGCGGGACTCACCCAGCGCCCAAACGGGCGCCCTGCCAAAAAGGCCCCTCAACTTGAACAGTTACGCTAACAAGAAGAGCGCAGCAGAGAGCATGCTGGACATGGCCCTGCTGATGGCCAACGCCTCGCAGCTGAAGGCCATCATCAGCGAGGGCCCCGGTTTCCACTCCTATGTCCCCCTGGTGGTCCTTATCTCCATCTCCCTCGTGCTGCAGATCTGCGTGGGCGTGCTGCTCATCTTCCTTGTCAAGGCCGACCTCAACAACCCACCAAGCACGCCAAGATGAACTTCCTCAACAACCTGTCCACTAGCCTGGTCTTC
>NW_005871156.1:2000967-2046677 GCF_000147115.1 Myotis lucifugus
GTGGATTCTGCCTTTGTCTTCTAGCACCTGTAGTGGACCTGGCGCCCCGGCAGTAGGGCTTAGATGCCCTGGATTGTGCCTGGTCACAGCCACACAGACCCCAGAAACTGCCTCAGCCTTGGGGCCCACCTGCCTCTGTGCTGCACTTCCTGAAAATGCCAGCGTCAAGGCTAGACTGGAGAACAGTCAGACCAGTGTGAGTCCTGCTCCATCCTTGGCTCCTCCTCCCCCTGAAGCAGGGGCAGCAAGGCCCAGAGGCAGAGCTAGAGATCCCCAAGCAGGGCCATGGCCAACATAAGACATGCAGCAGGCCTGAGGAGGGGCAGTTAGGGACCAGGGCCAGCCTTAGTCTTGGGATATTTCTAGAAGGACAGGAGATGCCCCTCCTCAGCCAATGCACCCGCTGGGAGACCCCTGGCCCCTGCCTTTCCTGACCTGGTACAATGAACCACCAGCTCCTGTGGCACCGCTGTGGCCGTGGACCATGCACACACCTTCCACCAGCCCCGCTTTTCTAAGCACAAATGACCAATAAAACGAATGCATCTCCCGTGCGGCTTCCAGCACTAGTCTCCTTCCTGGGCCTGGGCCCTGCACCTGCCCCAGGCCAGGCCTATAGTGGTCTCTCCTCTGCTCAGGGCAGTCAGGGGGACATGGTTGACACCACAGGTGCCTTCTCCAGGTTGGCATCTCCAGTCAGGTTTCCAGGTGGAGACCAGGGTCTTGGGTCTGCATTGCCCCAGTGTCTTTATTTTTACAGAATGATTTAAAGAGCTCCTGTAACCCTCGCTGGTTTGGCTCAGTGAATAGAGCCTGTGGACCAAAGGGTCCTGGGTTCGATTCCGGTCAAGGACACGTACCTTGGTTGCAGGTTCCTCCCCACCCCGGGCCCTGGTTGGGGCTCCTGCAGGAGGCAACCAATTGATGTTTTTCTCTCACATCAATATTTCTCTCTGTCTTTCCCTCTCTTCTTCCACTGTTTCTAAAAATCAATGGAAAAATATCCTTGGGTGAGGATTAAAAATATAAGTATGTATAAATAAATAAATAATAATAAAAATAATAAGTAAATAAATAATAAAAGAAAATAAAGAGTTCCCATAGCCCCGGTCATCATTTGCTCTATTGGGAGCCTTCCCACAGGTGTTTCCCCCCCATCCAGCTGGGGCTTCAGTGAGTGATACGCACACACTGTGCTGTCAACAACTTTAGCTGTAGCCTGGACTGCAGCTCAGTTGGTAGGAGTGTAGTCCCGATATGCCAAGGTTGCAGATTGAATTTCCAGTCAGGGCACATACCCAGGTTGTAGATTCAATCTCCAGTGGGGCGAGTACGGGAGGCAACTGATTGATGTTTCTCTCTCTCCCTTCCTCTCTTAAAAATCAATAAACACATATCCTCTGGTAAGGATTGAAAAAGTAAAAGAAACTTCAGTTGAGAAAAGAAGAAAAGTCAGTTGTTGCCCCACATGTGGCTCAGTGATTCAGCATCTACCTTTCAGGAGGTCATGGTTCAATTCCCAGTCAGGGCACATACATGCCAGGGTTTCAATCCCCAGTAGGGGGCATGCATAAGGCAGCCAATCAGTGATTCTCATCATTGATGTTTCTCCCTCCCTCTCTTTTCCTCTCCGAAATCAATAAAAATATATATTAAAAAATAAAATAGCCCTAACCGGTTTCGCTCAGTGGATAGAGCGTCGGCCTGTAGACTGAAGGGTCCCGGGTTCGATTCCGGTCAAGAGCATGTACCTTGGTTGCGGGCACATCCCCAGTAGGGGGCATGCAGGAGGTGGCTGATCGATGTTTCTCTCTCATCTATGTTTCTAACTCTATCCCTGCCCCTTCTTCTCTGTAAAAAAAATCAATAAAATATATTTAAAAATAATAAAATAGTCAAATGGTTAAAAAAAAAAAAGCCAGTTATTGTCAAGTTAAAGGATCATCACTGTTATGTTGCTTTGCCTTTGAGGAAGGTTTAAACTACTCATCCAGAACAGGTATCAACAGTTTATAATGTTTCATAAGATAGTTAAAGCTGAAGAAAGTGGATAGATTTTAAATGTTGCTTTTTAAGGACTTTTGCCAGAGTGTGTGTTAATGATACTCATAACAACAGGATATATAATTAATAACCCCCCCCTTTTAATTAGAAAAATTGATAGTGGTTTCGTAAATGGAGAATTCAAGGAAGGACATCCCATCAGAGGATTTATAAGGAAATGGAGGCATAAAAATTATCCTGTTGAATTGTGCCAAGAGCATTGTAGCTAAAGTAAAAGTAATGGGGTAGAGAAAGATGGAAATTTAAATTGAGGCTAACTATTGTCAAGGACTTAAGACTTTTTTACCCTGTTTGTATTAGGAAGCCACTAGAAATTTTTAAGCACTAGCAATTGGGCTGAATATAACCTTTAGAACGAGTGCTATTGACAGTGTAAAAAGGATGGATTGAGCCAATACATTTATTTGATGGTTTATGATTAATTTTTATTATCTTGATATTCATAATATTCCTTATTCATTCATTAAGACTGTGGAATACTGTCTTCTGGATTACTGGTGTTCTACAGGTAATCTACACTAATAAAAGACAAAGATGCTAATTGACCATACCTTCGCTACGCCCACCAGCCAATCAGAGCGACTATATGCAAATTAGCCCAACCAAGATGGTGGTTAATTTGCATATACCAGCTGGGAGCGAAGACTGAAGACAACGTAGAAGGAAGCCAAGCAGCAGAAGGGAGCAAAGTAGAGGCGGCAGAGACAGGAACAGAGCCAAGGCGGCGGAAGCGGGTGGCGGCTGGGAGACAGAATAGGCCCTTGACGTCAGGGAGGGGCGGGACCTGAGCACTTGGCACAGAGGGATAGGACAGGCTTCATGGGAGGGAACAGAGCCGAGCTGCGCTCACACTCAGCCTCGTTCTTCAGTTTCCTGGTGTGTCAGGTGGCCCTCCCCGCCTTCACCGGGTTGCAAGGTTCAGCTCAAAAGACTGAGAGCCTCCAGGGTGGTTGGGAAGGCAGTTGGGGTGAGGCCGGTGGGCAAGTGGATTGGCTGGAGGTGGGGCAGCAGGGCTCCGGATTGGCTGGATTCAACAGGGCGGGGCTAACCTTTGAGAGGTGCGAGGGGGAGTGTAAGGGAGTGTGCACTCGTGTGTGCCACCGGCCTGCCGGCTTTACTCTTGCACGGCGACTGTGGTGGCGGCGGCGGTTACTACCCGAGCCCAGATGGAGCAGAGGCCAGTGGAGCAGAAGGACATCCCGGCATCCCGATACCAGATGGCGTGGCCCGCGGGTCATGGCCAAAGGGGAGGGCGCCAAGAGTGGCTCCACAATGGGGCTGCTGCCTACAGGCATCCTCCAAGTGGGTGAACGCCAGGCCTAGGGAAGGTGAGAACCTGGCATCCGGTGGAGGGCAAGTGGTGGCAGCGTCCGCGGAGCATGTGAGGTGTCGGGCGGTGGACATGGCCCTGATGGCAGGCTAGGCCTAGGGGACCCTACACGCGCATGATTTAATCGTGCGCTGGGCCTCTAGTCTATATATATAAAAGCCTAATGCAAATTGTCCCCACAGGACTTAGACCAGGAGACTGATCGCTTGCTATGACATGCACTGACCACCAGGGGGGCAGCACAGAATGAAGGGAGGCCCCAGCTAGCAGCCAGAATGCCCTGATCGGCCTTGATCACCGGCCAGGCCTAGGGACCCTGCCTGTGCATGAATTTCATGCACCGGGCCTCTTGTTAAAACATAATCCTTCAAGCACTTCATTTTCAGTTTTTTTAATGTAACTTTCCAAATTGTTATTTATGTTCCTATCTCAGTAAATGGAATTTCACAGATAGTTTCCATAAATATATGGCACTGTATTTCTACCTTTCCTCTTTTCCATTAATGATATATTCTAGAGCTATTGTTAAATGAAAATGACCCCTGATTCATCTGTGTACTGTTTGTGGAAACACTGTCATCTGTCTTTCCTTTTCTACTTGTAACCTACTTTAGTCATTCATTAATGTTCAGTTTTCTCATCACCTTTTGTGGTTTGTGGTTGTAAACTAAAGCAAACTAAAGATTGCTAGAAGAAGATAGTTAACTAATCCTTAGTATATACATAAAATTAAGGCAAGCATGGAGAGGTAGCTTTCAGCAACATGTATGAACTTTGAAAAAATTCTGCAAGGCTTGCTGATTGGTGTCTGGTTAGATAAATGGTTTTACTTCAAATACTGATGGCATTTTGATCAATAAGCTTAAAATATGAAACATAGAATTAATACTCACGTAAGCATTTATTGAGCACCTGGTATATGTAATGTACAGAATGCCATTGAAAAAGTCATAGACTCTGACCTGAGTGGTGGGAGACGCATGTAAATAAGTAAGTCAAAAGCATTTGTGGAACTTTCTTATGTTCCCTACAGGGTTATCTAATTTCATCATGGAAAATTGGAAAGTAAGGTTTAGTTGAACAGTTCTGTTTTTATCATCTATTCCATTAAAGAAGGAATATTGTTTCATAAGGGGATAAAATGCTCTATGAAGTTAATGTGCTTGTGAGGTTTTGATTGAATTACTATATGTGTATTTTGCTGTTTGAAGCAGGGTTTAGATGAATCATTAAAATAATGAATGTAAAGGCATTTCTACTATAATACATGTGCATTCCTGAATAACCTCATATGCTGGGTAAACATGGCTAAGGAGACCACTCCTTTAGTAGCTTTGTAACCAAGTGCTAACAATAAAATACTAACACACACTTTCTCCCTCCCTCCCTCCCCAATAAAAAATCTACACTAATAAAAGAGAAACATGGTAATTAGCGTACGACCGCTACCCTTTTCATTGGCTAATCAGTGAGTATATGCAAATTAACTGACAACCAAGATGGCGGCCGGCAGCCATGCACTGAATCGAACAGGGAGGCTTGCTTGCTCCAGTGACTGGCGGACTCCAACGTTCCCCGCCTCCGCTGCCGGCCTCTGACCTGGCAGTTTGAAACATTGTAACAAATATAGAAGCTAAACAAAACCCCAGAAACCAGCTTTCAGCCACCGGGATCTCAGAGCTGGAGTTATACATTGTTTCGATTATAGAACGCAAACAAACCAGATACCTGCTTTCAGCAGCGGAAGCCTCAGAGCTAGAGCCAGAGCTAAAGCTGGCCCAGAATAAAAAAAAAAAAGAAAAAAGAAAAAAAGGAGCGGTTGGGAGCTTCAGTCAATCGCCAGCCTGAAAGCAGCCCTCAGCCCCTCACCCAGACTGGCCAGGCACCCCAGTGGGGACCCCCACCCTGAAGGGTGTGTGACCAGCTGCAAACAGCCATCATCCACTCATCCAGGCTGGCCAGGCACCCCAGTGGGGACCCCCACCCTGATCCAGGACACCCTTCAGGGCAAACCAGCCGGCCCCCAGGCCTCTATCCTATATAGTAAAAGGGTAATATGCCTCCCAGCACTGGGATTAGCGGAGCCCCGAGGCCTCCTGGCACCGGATCAGCGTGACAGGGGTCAGCGCCCAAACCCCCTGATCACCCTGCAACTCTGTGTATGACAGGGTGCGGCGTCCCAACCCCCTGATCGGCCCTGCTCTGTGTGTGACAGGGTGCGGCACCCCAACCCCCCCCCCAACACCACCACAGGCCCTGCTCTGTGTGTGACAGGGTAGAGCCATAACCTCTCCATAGGCCCTGCCCTGAGTGTGACAGTGGTAGCGCCCCAACCCCCTGATCGGCCCTGCTCTGTGGGTGATAGAGGGCGGTGCCCTAACTCCCCTATCGGCCCTACTTTGTGCGTGACAGGGGGGAGCTCCCCAACCCCCTGATGGGCCCTGTTCTGTGCGTGACAGGGTATGGAGCCCCAACCCCCCTGATGGGCCCTGCTCTGTGCGTGACAGGGGGCAGCGCCCCAACCCCCTGATTGGCCCTGCTCTGTGCGTGACGGGGTGGCGCCGCAACCTCCCCATCGACCCTGCCTTGAGTGTGATAGGGGGCGGTGCCCCAACCCCCCAATTAGCCATACCCTGAGCATGACTGAGGGTGGCATCGCAACCTCCCAATCCGCCCTGCTCTGTGCATGACAGGGGGTGGCGCCCCAACTCCCCAATCAGCCCTGCTCTGAGCCCGACCAGGGGCTGCACCTAGGGATTGGGCCTGCCCTCTGCCACTTCTAGTCCTATATAAGAAAAGCCTAATATGCTAAGTGTCTGGTCATCCATTCAACCAATCAAAGCATAATATGCTAATGATATGCTAAGGCTGCTCAACCACTCACTATGATGTGCACTGATCACCAGGGGACAGTCGACCAGTTGCTGTGATGTGCACTGACCACCAGGGGGGCAGAAGCTCTAACCTGTAGGTTAGCTTGCTGCTGGGGTTCAGCTGATTGGGACTGAGCAAGAATGGCTGGACACACCCTGGAGCCCTCCTGCAGTCCCTCCCCAGCTGGCCAACCTCCTGCGTCTCTCCCCAGCCCCAGTTGTGCACTGGTGGGGTCCCTCAGCCTGGCCTGTGCCCTCTCGCAATCCAGAACTCCTCGGGGGATGTTGAAGACCCAGTTTTTGCCCGATCCCGCAGGCCAGGCCGAGGGACCCCACTGATGCATGAATTCGTGCACTGGGCCTCTAGTAAAATACTAACACGCATTACCTCTGGCATTTGTACCATAGTTGTTCACTTACTAGCCTTAAACTTCAGCTGTGCTTTCTATTTTGAGATACAGGTTCTTGAGGGCATCTGCTTCAGCAGAAACTAATTTTATAAAAAGTAATGAACCAGGGTATAGTCACCATTGTTAATTGCTATTTTGCGGGGAGAGGTGGTAGATAAGAGAAATTGTCTTTGCAGCTTGTTCATTTGCACCTTGTTTCCACCAGATAACAATGTTGAAAAGCCTCGGAGTTCTTGAAGCCACTAAAGATGCTGTTACTTTCTCTTAAGAGAGATATTTGTTGTTTTCACCTTTTTTCTTAGAGTTTTCATATTTTACTTAGACTTTCTCTTTAATCTTAGAGAACTTGTTCCTGGTCCCTTTGTAATATGTCAGAAAAAAATCCCTATGAACCAGTGATAATTCTGTGCTCTACTGACATCACTCCTTTACCAACTGCATATGAACTAATTTATATTGGAGCAGCATCTTGTTATACAGTGTATACCTTAGTAGTACATATAATTATAGTTCTTATTCCACTTTAACATATCTTTAGATTTTAAAAATACATGCTTTCCCTTTGAAGATGCCATGTATATTTGAACTTTCAAAACAGTTTGGAATTTCAGTCTCTAATATTGTGAACCATAATACATGTATACATAATACATAATATATGACTGAGAAGAGGGGCCTTACCTGATCGTGTTAGGACCCTGATCTTGGACTTTCAGCCTCCAGAACTGTGAGAGATAAGATGCTGTTGTTTATAATCACCCACCTTTCCCCTAATACATAATACGTGACCATAATACTCTTGGGCAGCATAACATTTAACTTGTTAATTTTTTTTACTGGTGATTGTATTTAAATTTTTGTATAATTGTTTTGTTTCTGTTAAGCCAAGATCAAAATTATTTATATGAATTAGTTTTTTAAAGGAATGAAAATAATAATGTTATTTAGAAGACAGTGAAAACACCTTTTTTAAGAATGCATATGAGCCCTAGCTGGTTTGGCTCAGCGGATAGAGCGTCGGCCTGCGGACTCAAGGGTCCCAGGTTCGATTCCGGTCAAGGGCATGTACCTGGGTTGCGGGCACATCCCCCAGTAGGGGGGCGTCCAAGAGGCAGCTGAATCGATGTTTCTCTCTCATCGATGTTTCTAACTCGCTATCCTTCTCCCTTCCTCTCTGTAAAAAAATCAATAAAAAATATTGAAAAAAAAAAGAATGCATATGATAAGAGACCTGATACTGAATTTTGATAGAGTAATTATAAACTAATGCAAACATTTTTAAGTTGTTTAGTTTTTATTTTCTCCTTTGAGCATTGAAAGGTGAATTTTGTTAGCTGTGGCTTGTGGGTCTGTTTTTTCTTACTATTTTTTGTTAAAAAAAGCAAAGCTGAATTTTATTTGCTTGTACTTACAAAGAAAATCTCTGGAAGAATATTCAGGAAACTGGCAACATTACCTCCAAGAAGGGGAATTGGATATCTAAAGGGTAGGATGGAAGGGGAGCTTTGAATTTTGAACCATGAACTATCTATACCAGTGGTCCTCAACCTTCCTAATGCTGCGACCCTTTAATACAGTTCCTCATGTTGTGGTGACCCCCAATTTCATTGTTACAAACTGAACATAATTAAAGCATAGTGATTAATCACAAAAACAATATGTAATTATATGTGTTTTCCGATGGTCTTAGGCGACCCCTGTGAAAGGGTCATTCGACCCCCAATGGGGTCGCGACCCACAGGTTGAGAACCGCTGATCTACACTAATAATAGAGGAATATGCAAATTGTCCAGGACACTGTCACAATAATGACTGAACATCAGGCTGTGTGGGGCGACCAGGTCGGCAGGGACGGTTAGTGAGGAATGACCAAACGACTGAATAGCAGGCTGTGTCGGGCGATCAGGCCAGTGGGGGCACATTTAGGGGCGATCAGGCAGGCAGGCAGGTGAGCAGTTAGGAGCCAGCAGTCTCAGATTGTGAGAGGGATATCCTGGATTGGAGAGGGTGCAGGCTGGGCTGAGGGGGAAACCCCCTGCCCCCTGTGCACGAATTTCATGCACCGGGTCTCTAGTCCTATATAATAAAAGTTTAATATGCTAAATGTCCAGTTGTCCTGTCGGCCATTCAGCCAGTCAAAGTGTAATATGCCAATGATATGCTAAGGCCGCTCAACCACTTGAGAACGTACACTGACCACCAGGGGGCAGACAGTCAACCGGTCGACCAGTCACTATGACGTGCACTGACCACCAGGGGATAGACACTTCGACCGGTAGGTTGGTTTCCTGCTGGGGTCTGGCCGAATTAGGACTGAGCAAGATGGGCCGGACACACCCTGGAGCCCTTCCGCGGTCCCTCCCCAGCTGGCCAACCTCTGCATCCCTCCCCGGCCCTGATCATGTACTGGTGGGGTCCCTCGGCCTGGCACAATCCAGGACCCCTCCCCTGAGTGCATGAATTTTATGCACCGGTCCTCTAGTTAGAAACACAGTAGGTCCTCAGGTTATGTCAGAGTTCCGTTTCTATAGTGCGACGTAACGCAATTTTTGCCGTAAGTCGGAACCCACCTACATAAGCACCTATGTCACTCACATGGAGCACATACACAACAGTAATGAAGTGAAACAGTAAAAAATTTTAAAAGAAAGACAATTCCTGACCATTATTTGTGGTAAATAAATAATAAAAAACATACGTTGAAATGACAGAACTTTTTTTAATATATAAATAAATAGGAGATGGCGACATAAACATGAAACAACGTATGTCAAGTCCGACGTAACCCGAGGACTGTCTGTAAAGTGAATCTGCCTGCATGTAGGAACCACCTGACTGCCGTGATCAGCTTAGCATTGTCAATCCTATTTAATGTCTTCGTGTACTCAGCATGTAGTTGGCTATCTGTTATGGCAGGTGCAGAGAAGCAGAAGGGTAACCAAATAAAAATATTTATGATGTACTTTCTCTTTTAGAAGGAGCTAGTCAATAGTGTATGTAGTTCTTTTAATGAAATTGGAAATTAAACTATTGGTTAACTGCTGAATCTCCCTCCCCCCATAATTATCATAAAATCATTTTATGAATCATGCTATTATTTTTGTTTACTTTTAGTTGATGCTGATGAAATTAAAAGGCTAGGAAAGAGATTTAAGAAGCTTGATTTGGACAATTCTGGTTCTTTGAGTGTGGAAGAGTTCATGTCTCTGCCGGAGTTACAACAGAATCCTTTAGTACAGCGAGTAATAGATATATTCGACACAGATGGGAATGGAGAAGTAGACTTTAAAGGTAAGAAAATAGTTTTTAACACCACAAGTTATAGTCTTAAAAGCTCTATGTACAAAAATGTTTGAAAACTTTTAGCTTTTCTTAAATGCCTTTATATTACTGGTACTTTTATAATAATACAGTATGTTAAAATCTCAAAATCTGTGGTATATGAACCTTAATGAACTAAAAATCATTTACATTTTGGTTCATAAAGGATCAAATTGTTTTCATAAGATAATTTAATGAGATTTAGTATTTTCTTTGTTTTTAGAAAATTAGTCTCACACGAGGGAAACTTACCACATTAGAAGCTGCATTTTTTTAAACCTTTTTTACAGAATGAGACTTATACCAAGTCAGCAGTAAAAAATAAACTGTAGTAATAAGCATATGGATATTATCATAAAATGATTAATTTAGTTAATCTAGATTTCACAGACATTTGGCAGTGCTTTTGCTGATATTAACATGATGCATAATTTTATACTTGATTCTATACTTTAAAGTAAATGAACATTTCATTTCACTGTATATAATCTTTTTTAAAAAGCCCTTTTAAATAGTCATGTTAAAAGAAGAAAGAGTTAAATAGTTCGAGAATAAGTTTTTGAATATTACGCTCTGTGGTACTCAGAGAAACTTCAGGTTCAAATTTTTCAAAAATTAGAAATTATTTGTTGAAGTTTCAAATTTGGCATTTTCCATCTGAACCATTGCTAAGTAATATTTTCTTTTGCAGCAAGAATATATCCTTTTGTGGATATGTAAGTTTTTTGAATATGTATTGTTCTATATAAAAAGTTTAAACTTCAGGTTTGTAAATGTTTTCTATTCTTATTCAGAATTCATTGAAGGAGTCTCTCAGTTCAGTGTCAAAGGCGATAAGGAGCAGAAGTTGAGGTGTAAGTATTTTTCTTCGCTAAGGTATTCTCTCTCTTATACCAGTACTACCCCATACTGCATTATAAACTCCTTTTAAAATAGTCTAAAAAATATCTTTTATTCTCAATCCTTAGTAGATATAATAGAAATTTTACATTCTGGAGAAAATCCTTTAGGACAGTGGTTCTCAACCTTCTGGCCCTTTAAATACAGTTCCTCATGTTGTGACCCAACCATAAAATTATTTTCGTTGCTACTTCATAACTGTAATGTTGCTACTGTTATGAATTGTAATGTAAATATCTGATATGCAGGATGGTCTTAGGCGACCCCTGTGAAAAGGTCGTTTGACAGCCAAAGGGGTCGCGACCCTCAGGTTGAGAACCGCTGCTTTAGGACATTTACAACTAGTACTTTTTAACAGTGTGTTGTCACTTTTTAATTGGATAGAAGGAAAATAGAATTCCCTTCTATTGAAAATAACCATATAAATGACATATCTTGAACAAGAGATTTTTTTAAATGAAAGTGTGTGTGAGTAGGTTAATTTAGTTTACACATACTGTTTTTAGCAATATTTAGCCAGAAGTCCACTATTTTGGTTTATGTAGTCAGCCTCTATTATAGTGAACTTCTGATACCTTTTTAAATTATTCAACTCTTAACCAGGGAGACGGTTTATTCAATAACATGAAGCACAGGACATATGCAGGCATCCTTTGCAAATGAACTCTTGATTCATTTTTACAGAATGAGACTTACAGTAAGAGCAAGTGCTATCTTTTGTTGAGCTTTTACTATGTATCAGACACTTCTAAGCAGTTTACATGTGTTATTTCATTCAGTACTCTGAAGAACCTAAGAAGTAGGAACTGTTTTTAGCCTCAATTTTATATGTACAGAAACTAAATGCTTATTGGTAAGGTTAAATAAGTTACCCTAGACCAGTGGTCGGCAAACCGTGGCTCGCGAGCCACATGCAGCTCTTTGGCCCCTTGAGTGTGGCTCTTCCACAAAATACCACGTGCGGGCGCGCACGTACAGTGCAATTGAAACTTCGTGGCCCATGCGCAGAAGTCGGTTTTCGGCCTGGGCGAGTCTATTTTGAAGAAGTGGCGTTAGAAGAAGTGGGGGTGTCAGTCGGGAGACGCGGCGCAGGCGGGCCTTGGGATACGCAGCGCGGGGGAGGCACGTGCGATTCATGCACGAGTTGAGTGAGCCAGTCAGTCAGCAGTCTCATTGTGCAGTGGTTAGTGCTAGTCGTGTCCACAAATCGCACGTGGGTGACAAAAGTACCTACTCGAAGGATAAAGTTAGTTACCTGTATTTTTCCAACCAGCTGCAAATCCTACAGGTATTTTTGTCATCAATTTAAGAATTGTAATTATTTTATGTTGGTGGCTTTATTATTATAAAATGAACCATTTTTTTAGGTGCCCTGTTTGACATGGCTACAAAGAAGAAGCAAACTACCTATATAGTTTAAGTTTAAAAAATTTAGCTCTCAAAAGAAATTTCAATCATTGTACTGTTGATATTTGGCTCTGTTGACTAATGAGATTGCCGACCACTGCCCTAGACTATACTAATTGGCCCAAGCACCCTTGATTCCATTGCCAACACTCTTAACCAGTTTGTTAAACTGCACTGAAGAAACATCTGTGTGTAGAAAGGAGCCGTCCTCATAGTTACAATTCTAGATGTTTGGCAACTTAACAGTTTTTTTTTTTCATTGAAAAGATTCCCTTATGATTGCTTTATACTTGTCATTGATTTTTTTCCTCACTCTTTTTTTAGTTGCTTTCCGTATCTATGACATGGATAAAGATGGCTATATTTCCAATGGGGAACTCTTCCAGGTGCTGAAGATGATGGTGGGGAACAATCTGAAAGATACGCAGTTACAGCAAATTGTAGACAAAACCATAATAAATGCAGATAAGGATGGAGATGGAAGAATATCCTTTGAAGAATTCTGTGCTGTAAGTACACAAGATCTGATTCTTCTTTAGTTTTAAAAACATTTAAAAAACCACTTAACAGAGAATTCCTTGTAGTTATTTTGCCTAATTGCCCCCATTCAAAGTTTTGAAGTGTTTTTTTGTTGTAGTTGTTAGTGAATAACAATGTATTCTCAAGAATTAATACGGGGATGGGTAAAAGTAGGTTTACAGTTGTATGGAAAATAATTAACAAATAATAATACAAGATTAAGCTCTGTGTTTTATGTAGTCACAACTATAAACTTACTTTTGGCCACCCCAGTATTCTCAGTGATTGATAACATGCCATGAGACAGGTACTAGTAACTTTTTCTAATTGTCGGTAGCTCCTCAAATTACAATTTATGTTTTTTTGAGGTTCATTTAAAAATAAACATGCTTCAAAATCCATTTTTTGGGAAATACGTGTTCATGACTTTCAGCTAGAATCCAGAAGCTTGATTTCATGAGGGCAACAGAGATGGAGTCCCTGTCCATCTTAAACTCACCAATTAGGCAATGTAAAAGGTGATTCCTTGCCCCTTCCATTTCCACACTATTTAATGGGTAGTTCTTATGTTTAGGGGCAAGGGCTGTACAGAGGTGAGGACTACAGTTAGGGGAGCCCTAGAAAACTAAGTCTAGGTTGAGATGGGCAACAGTTCAGCTTCCAACTTACTGCTTTTCTTCAGTAGATCCTGGGATTTGCCACCACTCATTGCTTCTAAGTAGGCTTCTCTTCTCTACTTCTAATGCAAAGATGTTAGCTTTTTTGTTATAACTGCAAGCTAGAAATAAAAGTGAATCCAGAAGAATGACAAAGGTAAAAAAGTTTTGAAGTTTTTCAGAGAGACTGGATGCTTTTATAGGAAGGTATTTCTTCTCCCTTTCTTTCCATTTTTTATTTAGACCACACAAGGAAAAATAAATAACTTTGGTTGTATGTTATGTAAGGACTGAAGTAGCTACTTTGTCTTTAAGTAGAGGTTCACACTATCCTTTGCCATCTCAAGAGAATACTATCTTTGCATTTCATTTCAAAAAGTAGGGTAGTGCTCTAATTAAAGAACAGGCTGGGTCTTTTTGGAAGAGTGTTAGACTTGAGATTTTGAACTCTTGCCAGGTGGTACTGCTACAGGTGTTTGCTATCCCTTCACCATTGCCAAAGATCACCGTGGATTGGCCTCTGATTGAGTAGAACATGAAATCAGGTTGGTAGTGGCATCATCAAGAGCAGCCTGACCTATGACCTAAGAGGTCCCCGATTCCATTCCGTCAGAGTACATGCCCAGGTGCGGGCTCAATCCCCCAGTAACGGGTGTGCAGGAGGCTGCCAATCAATGTTTTCTCTTTATTGATGTTTCTCTCTTTCCCTTCCTCTCACTCTAAAATCAATAAAAACCTTTTTTTAAAATGTAACTTAAAATTACATATAAGTTACCTGTGGTGGAAGGAAATTACAGTTTTAGTTACAGAAATACTATTTACACTGAAGACATAGCTAAGCTTTGAGTTCATTTTCCAGTATTTTTGATAAATTGCTTTTATTTGTGTTTTTGAGGGGTATAGGTCAGGAATGGAGAAAAATGTTTATTTTGTGTTTTAAAACAACCTTTCTGAACATTGATCAAACCCATAATTTTGGCTTCATTGAGTAATCTTTGTATTCTGATTTCTCAAGCAATGACAGTAAAAGATGTGAGAAAAGCTATTTTAAAAGACTATATACACTGTATGTATCTACTTTAAAATTTTCAGAATACTTAATATATACAAATAAAATTTGTAAATAATTAGTGACAAGATTAAAGTTGGTGGATTTAACATCTGCTTTCAATGTTGCTTCCTCTCAAAACTCCAATGAAATTAAATGAATTAAAAAGAAAAGGTTATGAATTCCCAGGGACAAAGTGAACAGCAGAGAGGATAGCAACTAGATTTGGCAACTTATAAGTGAGTAAACTGATTTAGCAGACAGGAGAAAGTATGAATTCTAAGCTGTCAGCTTGGAAAGCTGAGAAGCAACCTGGTATATAATGCAGACAGGGCCAGAAATTGGTGTTACAAGATGACTGTAAGTAGGGGTAAAGGTGAGGTTCAAAACAAGAAAACTACTTAAAGTTTAAGAAGAAATTAGAACACTAGATCTGCTTCCCTACTCTGTTCTGACTCTTTTGCCCTTTAAGTGGGAGATTGGAGAGGGTGAAATAGAGTCTGTAGGAAGGGAAACACAAGACACAGATGAGGGTTTTTTTCTGGGTTTGTGTGTTGAGGTGTTAGGTGAAGATAAGCATATTTGCATTTTGACAACTCCAGCCTTCTTCCTGACCAGGCTCCCTGCCAACTAGACATATTCTCCAGTCAAGAGAGGAAAAATTCTCTTTGAGAAATCTGATCTTCCCAAAGCAGATCACTCAGTGTACCCATAATCAACACCCCACCATGTACATGAGGTTCCAGTGTCCTTTCTACAGAAGCAGAGAGCCAAGGGTCACCAGACATGAGAGGAAAACTTGTAATACAAAATATAAAGATGAAGCCAAGCCCCAAAATGAAGCTTGGAAAAACTTTTTTTATGAAAATCTGTCATTATCCTCAGGGACATGATATATTGAATCATTGAAACAAAAACTGCATAATATTTACAAGAGCTCTTGAAAATTTAAATTTAGAGATTCATTTAAAGAAATTTAACACCTAATTGCCAGGTGTTCCAGAAAGAAAATGGAGGGAAGGAACTCATCAAAAATGAATCAAGGATAATGAATCAAAAGTAATGAGTTTCCTGACTGAAAGGACTCACTAAAAAGTACATAGCATAGTATACAAAAATAATCTGGACCTAGGCACATTGTCATGAATTTTTAAAACAATGGAAACAGAGAAGTGGTTCTACAAATTTCCAAAGAGCTGGGGTGCTGGGGTGGGGGAGGAGCTTTGTACAAAGACTCAAGAATCATAGTGCCAATTTCTCAGTAGCAAATTAGAAACTAGAAGACAATGGAGCATTGCCTTCACAATTCTGGGGAATAGTTATTTCTAAACTATAATTATATACAAACTCAAACTACATGGAAGAATAAAGACATTTTCAGGTGTGGAAGGCCTCTCTTTTTGGCAAACTACCGGAGAATGTGCTCCCAGTGAAGTAAAGTTGTAAATCAAAAAAGAAATAATGTGGGGTCCAGGAAACATAGGGTCCAACATGAGAAAGAAGGAAATCGCTAGGATGGTGAAGGGAGATTCAGAGATGGCGGGCCTGGATTGCAGCAGGTTGGAAAGTTCTGGGAGTGACTTAATGACAATAAAATTGATAGAATTACATAATATAGTTGAATGTATTTAGAACAAAAAGTTTGAGATTGAATTAATGATAAATGCATAGAAAACCCAACAAAGGAAAAGAGCAGATAATTACTAACTGTAGCAAAACAAATGTTGGGGAGGATTACAGTATGCCCTTCTGTTGTAAATAGTATTACATAGTGATAATTAAAATGAGTTTCTGTCTAATCAAAATAAGGAGGTGTAAAAAAAAATCAGAAAAAAAGGAGGTGGGAAGTATTATATGGGGTAGGAGATAGACGGGAGTGGTTTGTGAGAAAGAGCTAAATCTTCTGTGCTAGGAAGTCAATGAATAATGGTTATAACTTCAAATACAACAAAAGACAATGTAGGAATGTTTACATAGCAGAAGTTGTAGAACTAATTGATTTTAACATTTATTATTCAGGTAAACATTTTTTAATCAGTAAGTTTAAGTTAAAAATTAATACAGATGTCACTATAAATGGCATCATGAATTAATCTCACAAACATAATGTTGAGTGAAACAAGCCAGACAAGAAAGAGATTTGATTTGTAAAAGTATAAATACTTCTTATAAATAGTATACTTTTTTTAAAGTAATGTATAAAAGACCCAACTAAAATATGGTGGTAAAGGCATGAGAGTGGCTAGCTACCTCTCTGGTGGGGCAGGAGGAGGGAGATGGCTGGTGCAGGACGGGGGTTGATTCTCAGCGTAGTGATCTGGATGCTGGTTACTTGGGTGTTTACTCTGGGAAAAGTCATCAAACTATGAACATTTATGACAACGCACTTTCTTTATGTAGGGTATACTTAATGAAGTTTATTCCCCAAATAATCAGATAATTACATGATTAGATTTCCGTGTTAGTATTAACTGAGATGTCTATAAGAATTTCATATATATTTGATTCCATGGTAAAATAATGTGCAGAAAATCTTACTTGGTACTTTTTAATTTTTCTAAAATAGACTGAGAGTGAAGCCCATATTTGGTTTTCGAGCACAACTTTTATGGTAACATTTGGTGATCATTTACTCTTAAACTACTAAGGGTAGATAGGGGTCAGCAAACTACAGAGTGGACCAAATCCTGCCTATGACCTACTGTGTGCATCTTTGAGCTAAAAATGTTTTTGTTTTGTTTTGGGGTTTTTCTTTTGCACTTTTTTTTAAAATATATATTTTATTGATTTTTTACAGAGAGGAAGGGAGAGGGATAGAGAGTCAGAAACATCGATGAGAGAGAAACATCGATCAGCCGCCTCCTGCACACCTCCTACTGGGGATGTGCCCGCAACCAAGGTACATGCCCTTGACCGGAATCGAACCTGGGACCTTGCAGTCCGCAGGCCGACGCTCTATCCACTGAGCCAAACCGGTTACGGCTTCTTTTGCACTTTTAAGGGGAAAAAAGAAAATGCAAGAGAAACTATATATGGTCTACAAAGCCTAAAATATTTACTATCTGGCCCTTTACGGAGTAAGTTTGCCCACACTCCTGAAAGAAAGAAGCCATGAAAATTCTAACTAGAGGCAATGTAACTTCAACAAAAGAAAAAACACAGCTTCTGAAAATGGTTAAAATAGTATGTTTTTATATTATAGTTTTAATAAAGTGCTTAGACTAGTAAAAAGGAATTTCTCCAACATGGCTAAGCTTGATTTGTTCCATTGCAGGTTGTAGGTGGCCTAGATATCCACAAAAAGATGGTGGTAGATGTGTGACTCTTTTTTAAAGAGTACCACCCAACACTTTTGCTTTCTTCTCCATCTCTGAAGATCTGCTCAAGACGTCCAGCAATGCTCTCTGTGTATTTAAATGGAAGTATTTTTCTCTGTGAAGCCACATTTTCCAACATGAGCCTCATGAAGCCAACTAAGTGTTATTGAACTCTTATTCTCTCAATAACTCCGTGTAGCACTTTAAAGTCTGAAGGACAGCAACATGAAAAGAGCATATCAATGTGGTGAAGAAAGGGAAGGGGTTGGCTTTTTAATTTATTTTTCTTCATCTTTTATAACAAAGTATCTATATATACATATGTAAATATTTATATATAGATATATGTAGCTTTCTATATGTGTAGTAGGTTGGCTTTAATTTAATATACTTGATTCAGAAACAAAATGATAGAGTACAAAAGTGCCAAGCAGAACATAAAACATCCTTACTTTTATTTCACACAGTTTTTTATATAGGTAGAAGATTGTACAATTTGAGCCGGGTGTTAGGCCAGCTACTTTCTTTCCTGTGCTTTCTCCTTTGAGAGATTGACAAAGCATTTGTTAACGTCCTATTATTTACCGTAAGTACATTTTTGTAACAAAGGAGTTTGTAACTTTATTTATACCTATGAATATATTTCCAGGGACTATGTCTCATTGCTGAGCAGCTTTTATTACATCTTTGCTTGAGGAGAAAGTATAGTCAGTGCTACTGCCAAGAGCTCGTTCTTGTGTTCATATAGTGCCTGCACAAAGCTTGCGGCTGCTTCATTCTGTTACTTCATAACTGGGAGCCATTACATTTATTAAATGTCCCTGAGTACATGTAAGTTTCAGTTGTGATTTCATACATAAAGGCCAGAAGCTATGTGAGGCAATCATAATTTATCTTTGACATTACTTAATGAAGAGTACCTGAAGTAATCACGTAACTGCATATCCATTTGTTTTATTACGTGGGTAAATAACTTGTAATTAAACCTAAGTTTGAACTGCAAACTTCCCCTCTGTGTTTCAAAAGACTTGCAGCTAATTTGAAACTTGGGTGATATTTAAATTGCATGTATGTATCTAAACACCCAACATATATTTGTGACTTAAATGGGAGAAATCTTACTCATGTGTATGCCACAGAAGAGAAAGTTTTTATCCAAATTTATACCTCTTAAATTTCTTTACCATAAGGCATAAAGAGTGCATGAAAATTTTCTTCCTTGATTTGCTCATATTTGTAATGGGTAACTTAATAAATTTGTGTGATATAAAAGTAGTATATCATGTTCCACCACTTGTTATTGTCCCTTCCCTTTTCTACAAAGGTACTGTTGGCTGGAAGAAAACCTCACGGCTAGCTTTCTAGGACAGTAGTCTTTCCCTATATAGTTTTTCAGTAAAACTGGTTTTATAGTCATGAGTGGGAAAGGGCAGGTTGAGTCAAGGTGAATGAATCTTAAATTGGGCGTACCTGCCTGCTATTGCTGTTCCTTCAACTGAGTGCTGCACATCATGGGCTCTGTCTGTGAGAGAAAAATCTCGGTGCTTGGTGTCCTTGCATGACATGGAGTTTTGCATGTAGATCGATTTAAAATGTACCTCTTGTTTACATAATTTGCATAATTTTAAAAGATAATGTTGCCAAACTTTGGAAATGTTAATGTTCAAACTGAAAATCTCCACTACATGTAACTTTCTTCCTCTGGATCAGTACGTGGTTTATAATCCCAGCCAGTGGTTTGATCTGTTCCAGTGTCAACTGCCATGTGCTCTGCTTCAAGGGGGAACTAGTCTTTTGTGAATTTTTTGTACATAAGTATTTGTTACAGATATTTTAGCAAATGCTTTCTATTTCTCTTGCTTGTGCATATCTTGGCTGGCGTTACAGAAAAATAGTGCAAACATTATTTCCTTACTGGGGAATGAGGGTTTTTTTTCTTTTCTTTTTTTTTTTAAGTGTGTGTGGGTGGGGGGAGGGTGGTTTATGTTGAATGTTTAGTTTTTCTTCTGCATGAAACATCATGTTGTGGGATCTTTAGACAACTTCATACTGTATGAATAAAAAAAATAAAATATTTGGAACCTGAGTGTATTCACAGTGGTCTTTGGTGGGCTTCCACAGCCATTAGTCTTTTTTTTCTTTCTTCTGGATTTTTTTAAAAAACTGGTAAATTGATGTAATCCATAGGTAAAAACAAATCTGTTTTATCACTTCTAGGTGTACACACCCTGAAGTTAAAAAGCAGGGACTGTAATGGGTGTGCCACAGTCTTTCCACAGCAAGGGTTTGCTAAGTACTGTTCTTTAGCCTCCAGCACGGGTGTTTATTTGTATACCCACAAATATGTTCATAGCAGCAGCATTTACAGTAGCCAAAAGGTAGAAGCAACCCAAATGTACCTGACAGATGGTATACATATAATGGAATATTCAGCTTTAAAAGGAAGGAAATTGATACATGCTACAACAGGGTGAACCTTGAAGACATTATATAAAACTAGAAGCCCGGCCCGATGCATGAAATTTGTGCAAGGGGCTTAGCCCTCGCAGCCCCGGCTGCCTCGGCCAGCCCTCGAAGCCCCAGCTTCATCCAGAAGGTCGTTCTGCTATTTGGTCTAATTAGCATATTAGCTCTTTATTATATAGGATAAGCAGTTACAAAAGAACGAATACTGTGTGATCCTACTTATATGAGTTCCTGGATTTCTCAAATTCAGAGAAAGTAGAATGGTAGTTGCCAAGGGGCAGGAGGAGGTATTGGGGAATTAGTGTTTCATGGGTACAGTTTCAGTTAGGGAAGGTAAACTTCTGGAGATGGATGATTGTAATGATTGCACAATAGTGTATACTTAAAAATTGTTAAAATGGTAAACTTTGTGTTTACCACAATTTGAAAGTGAAAAAGCATCTCAATCTTTCTGGATAGTTTCCAGGACTTAAATATTGTTCAAACTCGTGTCTTGAAACATTATTCCTTAGTCTTCAAAAATTCCCACAAACTCAAAAATCTCATTGCATTACATAATGTTTAAAGTCCTTTGCCACTTCAACCTTTCACTTCCCCTGGGCATTATAAATCTATCAGCTAACCAGATCAAATGAGCAATTCCTTGTTCTCAAACCTACAGATTTACTTGGTGTATCTGACCAAATAAGTAATTAACATTTCCCCATGAGCATTTTACAAGTTGTAGGATGGCTATGTACATTGTCACTGTATACTTTGAGTAATCTAACATTAAGCATGCTGGCCCAATCTTAACATGGCTGAGATCAGGAAAGTTAGGTCCTTTTCCCAGATTCTTGAACATGAGCTTTCTTCTCTATCATCCTAATTCTAGGTAGCATGAGTATTGGAACCCAAATCTTCTGGAATGACTAGGAGGAAACACCTAAGCCTCCTCCCTTACCAGCCACTAAGAAAAGACTACTCATGTCCATTCTCCAGCTAATAAGTAAATTGTTAGTCAGAAATTGTGCTAGATAGTAGGATGAGAGGCAGACAATATAATTACAGTATAGCATGACAAATGGCATAGAAACATAGACACCATGGCTAAGGTTTGAGGTGTTAGATTTAGTGATTTGATCCAGGTTCTTAAGATCAACTATCACTGTGATAATCAGATTTATCTCTTGATTCCTTCTTCATTATTCCCATTACAAGAACTGAGTTTCCTCTAACATTTTGTCTCCCTTTCAAACCCCAAGTACTATTGCTCCCCTAGGGAGGTACCCAGAACTCAAGGTGCTAAATCAAAGTTCAGTGTCCCAAGTTTATTAATATAAAGAGATTTGCTACCATCTTACATACTCTTCATGCTGCTGTGTCGGCAAAGGATAAATTATTTGGGGTGGGAAATTTTTCCAGCAATTCCTCAATGGATTCCTACTAAAATATGTAAGTATATCCAATCCCATACAATGTACAGACTAGACTGTAACAGTGGCACGTGTAACTGATATAAATGAAACAGCATCTGAATACTTTTTCTTACATGAACTTTAGAGTTCATTTAAAAAATGCATAAGCTGAATCATAATATTTATTTAGGCAGACACTAGTTAAAACAACTATTACACTTGTAGAACATATTTTCTTAGGAGTAAAAACATCATTTTACTACTTAGAAGAAATAAACCCAACTTATATACTTATGTGGAAAATAACACGTCAACCTTGTATTGTGATAAAAATTTTTAATTTTACAAGTGGCAAAACAGGTAGATTAGCCTTTTGGTTCACACAGTGTAGCCAAACTGCTGCTTATAACCTGATTCTAAAATAGTCACATCACCAGTATTGAGGGACATGATTCAGAGAGGTTTTCTGGGAATAGTTCTTTAATTACAACTCATAGGGAAGAAATGTTTACAAATCTATAATTTAAAAACAAATTCAAATAGAAAAATAATATTTCCTCCAAATAAGAGAACTAGAAATTATGCATGTAACTTAAAATAAGAGAAATTGTAATTAATGTTTAAGTATAATAATGGTATGAAATTTTGATACTTAAATTATCCTCAAAGCTGTTGAATGAATACTATCAAATTTTCCCTTTCGGGTTTATGCTTCTGGCTAAGAACTGACAAACAGAGACTGAGGTTTAAAGTGACCGAAAATTCTTCACATGGTTTCTTGAGACCATTTTTCTCTACAGTCCAAAGACAAGAAAAAGTTTCTGATTTGAAATCAGAATCGATCTGCTGCTCTGCTAGCCACAGCTCGAATATTGCCATAAACCTTTGATGGAGGATTTCCTGTAGAGGAAACAAAACAAGCTTATTTATCTGTAGAAATATACTCACATATATAGAAACTACATGGAAAATGGTCTACAAAACTCTAAAAGAACAGGAACATTTTCCATTGGATCTATCTTTAATCAACAAAAGGCCTAAAAAGGAAACCATATCCAAATATTCTCCAAAAAAACCCATTTTAAATCATGAGAGCCAACATATTTAGGAAGGAAGCTAGTCAGTCAGACCTGGGCACCAAGGGAGAATCTCCAGTGTTTTCTGAGTAAATTGCTACACTCCCTGTAACTCCTGACCGAGTTACTGACTCTGATGCCCTGTGGGAAATGGGACCAAGTGGATTAAGTTGACTGGTGCTAATCAGCAGCAGCTCCCTTTTCATTGAACCTAAAATACGGTGTCATTGCCTGATGCTCTGGAATGGCTTTTCTGTGCACGGCCTTCATCAGGGAAAGGCAGTGAAGATTTAAGCAATATAAGCCAATAAATCCTTTCACTTTAGCAGACATGGAATCCAAGCAAAAAGATTCCTAATTCTCTCAGGTTCTCATTTGCCAGCCCCCAGGAGTCTCTATTTGCTATCTTTAACATTTCTCTAAACTGACTTGCAAATCTGGTTTACTCGAGATCCTCTATTCTTTGTAGAGAAAATACAAAAAAATAAACTATTACCCAGGATGAGGTTGCAAATGGCAGTTCTTGCCATCTTGATGTTTTGGAAAGAGCCAAGGATATGAACTTTCCTGCAAGAAAAAGTGAGACAAGTTACCAACAAAATACATTTCCTTTACTAATTCTTGTAATCCAGAAACTGAAAAATCATAAATACAGATTTCCAAGTAAAGGCTGTGATGATGGCTGCAAACTCTGCAAATATGCTAAGAACCCACTTTGAAAGGGGGAATTTTATGGCATGTGAATTATGTCCCAATATAAAAATATTAGAAAATACATAAACATAAAAACAAAACTAAGATATCAGATTTTGGGTAAATAATGACCAAAATAATGTGTTAGGGCTTCATACACTTGTTCTCCTTTAATCCTCACAGGAGAATCATTAGGTAGATGCTATTACCGTTTTACAGATGATGAAAATGTTTACAAGAAACCTGTTCAAGATTATACACTGGCAGAACTGGGATTATTGATTACCCAGAAATGCAAGAAATACTGTACTTAATTAAAACATCTTTGGATTTCTACTATATAGCTTTCTAAGATTATCTAAATCTCTTCAGTACTCACACCCAGACCATTTTAATGGGAGTTCCTTGCTGAATGACTTAAAGATCTAAAGAGAGCATTCTGCCTTTTCAACTCATCTTCCAAAATTTCAGTAAACCATCTGAAATCGGCATTGGGAACATCAAACAGAACCCTCTCCCCGCTCCCCCCCCCCGCCCAATAGGCTCAGGTATTTCTGCAAATGGGGTAAGAGTGAAGCTACTAAGAAGAAAATCAGTTAAAACAAAGTAATGGGGCAGTAGTTGGAATGGCATGGAGGTCTCTGGACAAATAGGCAACATGACTTCCTATCTGATTTATCTGCATATATATGGAGCAAGTAGTTTTTAGTTTTATATCTTGCTTACATTATATTGTACTTTACCAGATTAGCAACTCATCCAAAATAACATTGAGAGGTGTATAACAGTCCACTTTATGGCTAGATCATAATTAATCTAAATTGTTCAACTTGTGGATTTCCAATTAGCCTATTTGTAGCAAAAACTATCAGATAGTACATTTCTTTAACTTTGAGTAATTCAATTTACAAAAACACACACAAAAGATCTAAGAAGCAATTTAATAGCAACATTATTCATAATAGCATCAAATTGAAAATCCCAATGTCCATCATCTGTGGGTGGATAAACAAAATGCAATATATCCATACATTGGACTGGTACTTGGCAATAAAAAGGGATTACTGATACATCCAACAAAATGGAGAGAGTCAAAACAACTAAATGAAGCCATATCCCAAAGACTACAGACTGTGACTTTCTAGAAAAGGCAAAACCGCAGTGACACAAAGTAGATCAATAAGTGCCTGGGTATGGGTGCTGCAAAGGTACACGAGGAACTTTTGGGGTGAAGGAACTGTGTGAGTGAAGTGGGATTACAGGACTAGTACCTCTGCCCAAACTCACTGAACTGTGTACTTAGAACAGTTATTGTATGTAAATCATCCACAATAAAGCTGTTAAATTATTTTAACGAGTACATTTTTTAAGGTAATGCTTATAAATACTTATAAGTTTAAGATGTACTACCCATAATATGATTAACAAACCAGTTCATTTTTAGATTTCTAAATTAACAAGTTTTTAGGGCTATCCTATATAATAAAAGGCTAATATGTGCCCTAACCGGTTTGGCTCAATGGATAGAGTGTCGGCCTGCGGACTCAAGGGTCCCAGGTTCGATTCCAGTCAAGGGCATATACCTTGGTTGCGGGCACATACCCAGTAGGGAGTGTGCAGGAGGAAGCTGATCAATGTTTCTCTCTCATCAATTTTTCTGACTCTCTATTCCTCTCCCTTCCTCTCTGTAGAAAAACCAATAAAATATATTTTTTAAAAAAAAGAGGCTAATATGCAAATTGTCTCCTCGGGCGTTCAACTGCTCACTATGATGTGCGCTGACCACCAGGGGGCAGCGTGGAACGAAGGAAGGCCCTGATTGGCCCTGATCATAGGCCAGCCCTAGGGACCCTACCCGTGCACGAATTTCATGTACCAGGCCTCTAGTATTTTAATATGTGGTATACACTTCACAATTTCTGAAGTTTCTAGTTCAAAAAAACTTTTCCCCTGGCTCCCTACTCCCAACTCTAGACTCAATTCATAAAAGATCAAAATTATAATACACCTGTCCTCAGGTACAGAGGTCCACCAAAGTAGTACTATAGTTATTCTTTAAGTACAGAAATAGTTGAGCCTCTCAGTTTAGAGCAAAGATGAGACAATTTCAAATAAAATTATTTTTGGATTCGGTAGCAGGCAACGGCTTCGTCTCCCAACTTTGTGCATTATATAATCTCTGAGCCATCTGCTAGTTATCCCAACCTGGCAACAGAGCAGCTTCAACCTCATGGAGGGGTAATTAGACTTCCTGCACCCTTACATTAAGCCCGTCTCATCTTATTTATGTCCCCATATGTTCTTTAGTTTCTGCCCAATGTGACTACCCACCTACCTTTTAGTAAGGGCCTTTAAATACATATTTTAAAAGGAAATCTCACAGCAGCATTTGCTCTCCCCTACTGACTTAATAGATTCCCCTGAGAAACTATTTACATTTTCACCTGTCCTATAATTCCTTTTAATACTGGTTCCAAACATTCCCTTCATGCTAACTGAGGAAAAAATTTCTAAGATTTTCCTAACTTAATCTGCTTTCAAAGTAAGTAACTATTCATCCAGAACCATATGCTGACAAAGATTTAGTGGCAACCCTATGCATAAAATACAACTTTTATGACCTTCTGAAAGGTCATTTTATCTTTATGACCAAGCAAAAGATCAAATGTAAATTACAACAATAATTTTCTTAAGATCACATACTTACACATCAGCTAGAACTATCCGCGTCCGTGTCACATTCTCTATGGTGAATTTGGTTTTTCCTCCTTTGCCAGCGATTCTCCCTATTGCCCTTGACAGGTGGTCTCCCTTTAGAGGCTTCACTAAATGAGAAAAGCAAGACCTCAAGAGGCGAGCCATTCCAGTACACCACCCACTTCCACATAAAGTGTAATCTTTAACGCAATTTCCCTCCTAACAGACATGAAATATGCATTTAAAAAAGCTGCTAATAATCCAGCTCAGCTGAAGCTTAGGAAAGTTGAGAAACACACAATACAAAAGGACAGTATTTCATTACAAAAGACCGCCATACACTCACCATCTGTAATTTCAAAGGACTCTAAGAAGAGGTCATCCAACCTAATGAGAGCAAGTGCATCCTACAATATAAAAATAAATACTGTGAAGCCCTTCCATTTAAATCCCTGAGAATGAGTATTAAGCTAAAATACACAAATTATGGAATTAGAAAATTCATATTTAAAAAAGTCCCAATTCATTGAAACATTCATTCTGAGTATTTTTCAAGCCCCCATTTCAGATGTCATGAACTCACTCACCTCTACCTGAAACCCGAGAATAAAGGCTTTCACAAAATCGGCGGCTTTTGTCAGAGCGCTAACATCCTTGGTTTCTTTACAAGTCTGTTTTAAAAGAGGCACACATTATAGGTGGTGATGAAAAAGATAATATTCTAACAGAATATTAGGAATGACCTTTCCCTTTATTGTAATTTCCTTCACCACCACCCTTTACCCAGTGTATTCTCCATGACCCAGTTTTTGCTGAGGTAAGTGCTGTTTAACTTGCAAAATAAAACTTTCCCAACTCCAGAAGTAGACAGTTCCACCAAAATGCTGTCAAATGACTGTACTCCATCCAGATCTGACTTGGGCTTAACAGCAAGATCCCTCTGGCACAGCCGGAATGCACGCACGCTGAAGGACGTCCTCAGACCAGCCCCTCAATGCGTCAAGGCCCAAGCCAGTTGTCTTATCCTTCAATACAGTCTTCCCTGCAAGTTGTGATCTAATCTCCCAACTTCAATCATGTATGTACTGATGTTTCCCATAGCAACAACTCCAGTACTAACTACTGAGAGTGGTGTAAGCAGGGATCCTGCCCTCAAAGAGTTCACTGGATAATCACAGAAACAGCTATTCATAACATGCCTACCACTGTAAATGACAGGCATTATAAAGGTGCTTTCTGTACTACAGCTCTAAGCTTCATGACAACCCTAAATATTAAGTGATATAAAGACTGATGTTCGAGGCAACTAAAGTACTAGAAGGTGAAAAAGGTAAGATCTGAACATAGGTCTGATTCCAAAACTGTTACTTCCACTCTCCCACATAAGGTCACAATCTAATTGAGGAGACCACATCCTTGACAAATTTGAAACCATACAGGGTTGTATAAAACTAGACCCTGTATGAGCCTGGTTTTAAAATTGGATCCTATCCCAATCCTCTACATGACCTTGAACAAGTCCCATAAATATTCTAGGTCTTAAGTTTTCTCATCGTATAATAAGGGCGCCAGGGTAGGAGATCCCAAGAGGTCCCTACTAGTATCAAAATTCACTTATCAGCTTGATGACTTTGGCCAAGACACTCCTTTGACCCTCAGTTTCCCCACATCCATAAGATGGGGATATGTCATCTCCCTAACAGGGCTGTCCTAAAGGCCAAAATGATGTAGCATGTGCTAAAGCACCACTATGTGCCTGGCATATAACAGCATCAACAACTGTTAGTGGGACCCAGACTGAGGGTGCTGCAATCCACATGACAGCGAAACACAATAAAGGTGTAGGCACTGAAGGCATGACTGAAAAATGGACCGATCATAAAGGAGAAAGGGCTTGAGCTAGACCCTAAAAGATGAAGGGGACTGAGACAGGATGACAAAGGGGGTAGGGAGGAGAGGGTCTTCGTCACAGAGGAAAGCCACCCATGTGTATGGATATAAAAATGTTCAGCGAGATGGTGGGACAAACTTGGGACTGGGACTCCTACTTGAAAGGCAACATTATAAAAAAAAAAATGCAGAAACTTAACTCTTGTGTTTCAGAGACACTGAAGATGCCAGGTCATCATAATAAAAGCAGTGTGGTCTGGGAAAATTAATCTGGCTCCGCACAGAGGACGGAGTGGTGAAAGATGACGTAAAGCAACGAAGCAAGGGAAACCTATAAGGAAACAGGAAGTTTTGGCATGAAGCCATGAAAACCTGAATGAAAGTGGCAAGGAAGTCTACTGTCAAGTTCTCTCTTTTAAACGTTACCAACTATTTAGAGTGCCTCTCGGCTTTATTCCATTGTTCTAGTCTCTCAGTGGAGATGAGTCTATAGCAGTCCTGATGACAGGACAACAATCCTCAAAAAGACAGATAATAATTGATTTTGGTCTTTGATTCTGATACAAAGTTGGCACTCAGAAAAAGAAGCTCTAAGTCAATTAATTTTGATTGTCGAACCACTGGGCTGACACCATGGGAAAAAATATATACACGTGTGTAGTACTGTATATATGTGTATACAACATATATGTGTGTGTATATATAATTTGTACTTATTTCTAAGATACATTTTCCCCAAATACCAATAAAATAGATAGTGCAGCAAGTACTTCAGCTCATTATTTACAAACTTCTGTTTATGACGACCTCTCTTTAGCTGGCCTTTTCTCAGTTCAACACAGAACATTATAAAAAAAAATATGCAGAGCATAACCACTATTTTGGTATGATCTCAGGCTCAACTTATGAACTCAACTAATATATGTGTTAAACGCAAACTCACTAAGTTAGAAAACTGGGAGAAAGTCATTTAACAAAACAAGTCCCACGGAGGAAAGTCTATTCCTGCATGTTCATCCCTGAAAACGGTATTTGGAAATGGTTGGCGTTCTCCATACCCTGATTTCCACATTCCTCGATTTCAAGTTAAAGCGAATCTGAAGTCCCAAATGTTCTACGATAGGAGTAAATATCTTCATCCAGTTCTCTTTCAATGGTGTGTATCTGTTAGCTGGGACTGGAATTTTCCTTGTTTCTTCTTTCCCATCCTGCAAGGAAAGAACGCACAATTGAGATGCCTGAAGGAAGGGGGGTGGAGCTGTAACTTGACAACTGATCCGCACAAAAAAGCTCCCTTTCTCTGAACGAATGAAACGTCAGCGGAGTCACGTCTGCAGCTTCAGAAGAGCCCACGCAGCCTCACCATCACCACCGACTTGGCCTCCCCCAGGTCCCTACCCCACTCGCGTCCCGGGTCCCGCCAGTACCAGGAACCCGTCCCCGGAGAGGGGCGGGAACACGGGCCTCTTCGCCGGCCGGGCCTCCTCGGTGTCCATGCGGCTCGCGTCCCCGCCCTCCCCCGCCGCGGACAGCTCCTCCGCCTGCCTTTTCTTCGCCCTCCGGCCACCCTTACGGGTGACCTGGGTGAAACCGTCCTCGGCCACAGCGCTCTGTGCCTCCATTGCGGCGGCCATCCTCAGGAATCTCCAGCCCCCGCAGGCGCTTCCGGGTGGAACACGTGCGCCGCTGCACTGCGCAGGCGCACCACATGCTCGCCAACCAGCGGTAGGGCTCCGCCTCCTTTCCTAAGAGGTCCCCACGCCGGGGACCTGAAGCAGGATTTTTGTGTGAGTTTGCTGGGGAGAGAAGGGGGCTGTCCTAAAATATGCCGTATTCTTATGGTCGCCTCTGGCCCCGCCACTCAACGCCAAAGCATCTTGTGGCCTGGAATCTGTGTATGTGCTAACGGCAGTAGGCAAAGGCGATACCTAAGTTTGTGCCACCGGTGAAGGAAAAGCTCGTGGGATTTCAGTAACGCATCTGGTATTATCCGAGACAACTAAGCCCAACTGGCTAGGGCGTCAGGGGGCGAGTACGGCGAGCGGAAGGGACAAACCGTCCCAACTGTTTGGGGTCTGGTTTCCAGGTTAGGGTTTGGGCAGGGGCTAAAAGTACCCGTTGGCGGAGGACAGGCCGGCTGGACCATGTCGGCCTTCGAGAAGCCCCAGATCATTGTCCACATCCAGAAGGGCCTCAACTACACGGTGTTTGACTGTAAGTGGATGCCCTGCAGCGCCAAGTTTGTGACCATGGGCAACTTCGCCCGGGGCACCGGCGTCATCCAGCTGTACGAGATCCAGCACGGGGACCTCAAGCTGCTCCGGGAGGTGGGTGCCGGGCGAGACTGCCCTCGTCCAGGATCCGGGAGTACCATTGGGGGGTAGTGCGCATTCGGAGTGCGGGGTCTGCGTTACGCCGACGCCTCCGTCCAGGGTCCCGCAAAAGCACCGCTCGAGCGGAGCGGAGTTGATCGCAGATGGAGCCGTGCTGCCGACGTACATGCTGTTGCCCGAGCCCAGAGTTCTCCTCGGCGGGCGAGTCCATCCGCGCCCGCCCGGCCCCTCCTCCAGCGGCCCCTGCGGTGCAGCGCGAGGCCTCTGGAAGCGACCGGACGCATCCGGGTCTGAATGCGAGGCCCTTCGGGGCAGCGCGCAGTTCGCAGAGAGCCTGTGAATGGGAGGCCTTGCTCGTAAAATGCTTTTTCATGCAAACAGAGCCAGAGCTGGCGCCGGTTTGCCTGCCGTGTAATTGCAGGAGACAGATCCCCTAACTTCACATTTATTCTTTCCACAAGTGTCAGTTGACTGCCTGGTATTCCCGGGCGTGTGAATGACAGTGTCCCCAATCTCAGGGGGTTTTCCTGTGGGAGAGAGAATCGGTCAGATAATCACACCAACAATGCGTCCGTGCAAACCAAGATGAATTCTCAAACATGAAAGAACACGGTGCTGTGAGAGTAAGAACAACCCCCTTTCTTCCTCGCTGAAATCAGTAGTAGAAACTAACCAGGCCGCACTAAGAGTCAAGGACGAGGTTTCCCTGGGAAACGGCCGATGCGGAAGCTCAGCGATGGGAGAAAGTCTCTTCTTAAGAAACAGGAGTGGTAAGCAGGGACCGAACGTTGCAACACCTATACATACATCATTTAAAGTTTATGCCTGTCTCCCCCTGAGAATAACCGCATCATTGAAGGGCTTTAAGCAGTGTGTGGCATGATCACGTTTACACGTTTTGAAAAGATCAACAGTGAACGAATTTAAGAATCACGTTAACTAACATTCGAACGACCCTTTCACAGGGGTCGCCTAAGACCATCCTGCATATCAGATATTTACATTACGATTCATAACAGTAGCAACATTACAGTGATGAAGTAGCAACGAAAATAATTTTATGGTTGGGTCACAACATGAGGAACTGTATTTAAAGGGCCAGAAGGTTGAGAACCACTGAACTACAGGGAAGGTTGACAGCTCCCTGGATCAAAAGCTTTAGAGAGAATCTACTTGGAGGAGTCAGAGGTTAAACTGGTAAGTGAAGGATGAATGTAGTTTCGATAGGAAGCTTAGATTAGAAGGTAGGTTGGGCCCCATCCCACTTTAGATGTCTGTGAGTGTCAGTTTTCTTGTTCAGTTTGTCTTCTCTAGTCAGGGACTCAGTAAATGTGGCTTGTTCTTTCCTCTGTTTCCTTAAGTTGCTCACCACTTGCCCCCAGTCACCTGTTGCTGTTCTAAGGTCCAGTTCAGATGATTTGATTTCTGGAGTCCCTTCCTGATCCCCACACAAAGCAACCTTTCTTACATTGCGTTCCTGTGGTATTTACTCTCTGTGCCTGAAATACATCATTCTGTTCCATTTATCTCTAGATTGTAAGCTCCTGGAGAGTAAGGATGGTGTCTTTTTTTTTTTTAATATTTTTTTTTTTATTGACGTTTTAGAGAGAGGGAGAGGGCCAGAGGAGAGACTGAGAGAAACTTCAGTGTGAGAGCTGAACATCACTGGGTTGCCTCCTACACGCCCCCTACTGGGGATTGAGCCTGAAACCCTGGCATATGCCCTGATCTGGAATCAAAACCAGTGCAAGGGTTGACACCTAGCCAACTGAGCCACACTGGCCAGGGCAGTGTCTTTCTTTAATATGGTATGTAAGGAGCAGTAACTCAATAAATTACTTGTTAAAAGAATGAGTAAATGTATGTCTGTAAAGGATATAACTTGGGTAATTTATTTTTTCCCTTTAAATTTTGTTTTGTATTGGTTTCAGGTGTACAGCTTAGTGGTTAGATAATCATACACTTTACTTAGTGTAACTTGGGTAATTTAAATATTGGTTTATTGATTATACGATTGGGATCAGGGGTCTAAACAAATGGGAAACATTAGAATAGCACAAAGAAATTTAAAGGTGAAGGATTAGAAACAAATACCAACCAAAGCTCAACCAGAGAGCATCTCCAGACTTGTGACTTCTTCTTTTTAAAAAAAATATATTTCTTTATTGATTTCAGAGAGGAAGGGAGAGGAGAGAGAGAGATAGAAACATCAACGATGAGAGAATCATTGATTGGCTGCCTCCTACACATGCCCTATTGGGGACTGAGCCCGCAACCCAGGCATGTGCCCTTGGCCGGGATCGAACCTGGGACCCTTCAGTCCGCAGGCTGATGCTCTATCCACTGAGTCAAGCTGGCTAGGGCTTGTGACTTCTTTTTTTTAAGACTATGATTTGTATACATTGCAGGAATACACTTGTTCCAAAAGTGATATAGTGCTCTTTGGTCTTTTCTAGACTTTCTAGAGGATTCTAACGAGTTTTTCAAATAAATTTGCTTTTAGCAAAAGTAATGTGTTAATGATAGAACATTTCAGAAATATACAGGGTGACCTCAAAAATGTATACACACTTTGAATAATTATAAAAGCAGTGTTTATTAAAATACATTTCATTTTCAAAATGTAATAGAATCAGCTGTTAAAGTGTCTATACATTTTTTGGGGGTGGGCACTCTGTAGACAGGAAAAGAGGAAAATTAATATCACCTGTGATCTCATAATTCACCTGTATCTAAGGACTATTCTGAAGAAGGACCAGAACTATTTAATTGATGAGTTCTTTCTCCTAAAGAGCCTGCTGTCTAACGAGGATAAAACAAATGGGAAAACATTTAAGAATTTACCTTGTATTTGGATGTGATGATGCACTGGGAAAGAATATAGATTAAGTACATGTTCAGTGATTCTCAACTCTTAACATGTATTGTTGCTGTTTGTGTGTGTGTTTTAAGATATTCATGCGTTGGTCCCACCCTTAGAAGTTCTGGTGCTCTGGGACTCTTGCATTTAGACTAGGGTGAGGTCTGGACATTAGTATTTTTTCAGCTTCCACCAGATGATTCTAATGAGTACCAGGGTTGACTTCAATGGGGCTAGAGGAATTATTTTATTACAATATTAGGTTACAGACTTGATTCTATCATTGTGGAACCACCTCAAGTCAAAGCCTGTGCATCCAAGACAAAAAGGAAGGAAGACAATGAATCTTTGTTGGTGCCTTCCTTAGCTTGTTACTGCAGATTAATGGGAATGACAGCAAGGCCTCCCTATACAGTTGAGCAGTTAGTTGCATCACCCATGAATGTCTGGCCAAGAGTACGAGAGCTGAAATCTACCTCTTTCATCAAGCCTTACCCGTGAGACTTCATCAGCCTGTAAAAGGCACCTTTTTTCTAATTGGCACAAAGGACTGGGGGTAGTCCTGAAAAATGGCAATATAGTTGGGGATGTTTACACTTTAAAATTTAGTAATGAGCTAATACAGCTCTGCTTTTTAGCCCCTGTGGCACTGAATTCACTGCTTGTTAGCATTTGGTGGCTAAACCTTTTAATGTTAATTAAGTAGTGCCAGGATGTGGAGGAGGAAATACTGACAAGCTGTACTAGACCCACCCACAGACAGAACAAAAATATCTCTCACTAGAATTATCTATCATGGGCTTCTTTAATCATGTTAACTTATTGTAGCAAAGAGAACCAACATCTGGGTCAAATACGACCATCATGGATGGTTACTTCCACTACCATATAGCAAAAGTTAATATATACTAACTAGAGGCCAGGTACATGAAATTCGTGCATGGGTAGGGTCCCTAGGCCTGACTGGCGATCAGGGCGGATCAGGTTCCTTGCCTCCCCGCCTCCTCCTTCCCTTGCTCCCTCAGCGCCCCGCCACCACCACTGGTTGCCCACCATGGTCCACGCCGCCCCCTGGTGGTCAGCGCACGTCATAGCAAGCGATCGAACTCCCGAGGGGACACTTTGCATATTAGTCTTTTATAGATAGATAGATAGATAGATAGATAGATAGATAGATAGATATGAGGCAGCTCCCCATGGCCTCCTAACCCTCTGAGTTCCTGGCACCATATTCTTGCCCATTAGGGCCCACCTATTTCTTACTGAGAGGGCTGTCTTCACCCTCTGCCTCAGACTGTGGGAGCCATTACCCATGACTTAGAGCTGGGGAGACCCAAGCCCACTGTGAAATAAGTGGGAGGAGGGAGTGTGGAGCTGTTTCATCAGTTGGCATAAGCTGGAGCTGTGGATTAGTTTAACCATAGAAATTGTGTCCTCACATTGATTAGGTGTTGTATCACTATTACTATACTAGAGGCCCAGTGCACGAATTCGTGCACCAGTCAGGTCCCTCGGCCTGGCCTGCGGGATCGGACCGAAACCGGCTCTCCAACATCCCCTAAGGGGTCCTGGATTGCGAGAGGGCGCAGGCCAGGCTGAGGAACCCCACCAGTGTGTAATCGGGGCCGGGAAGGGAAGCAGAAGGTTGGCCAGCCAGGGAGGGACCGTGGGAGGGCTCCAGGGCATGTCCGGCCCGTCTCAGTCCCAATCAGCCAGACCCCAGCAGCAAGCTAACCTACCAGTTGGAACATCTGCCCCCTAGTGGTCAGTGCACGTCATAGCAAGCAGTTGAGCGGCCTTAGCATATCATTAGCATATTACGCTTTGATTGGTTGAATGGCCAACTGGACACAGCCTATTAGGCTTTTATTATATAGATATAGGATTATTTCAGGTACTTTTATTTGAAGGAAGGAGCAGGTGGGGAGGACACACGTGATTTGAAAACTGACTCCTTTGTTTATTGACAAACATTTTGATTCTCGGTATTATCCCATTGTAAGATACTCTTCTTCATAAAATTGGAAAAATAACTGAAATAATATCAATCTAATACAGTGAATAACTGATGTTATCTTGGACAGCCTATTCATTAAAAAGAAAAACAATCAACATTCTATGGTTCTGTGCTCATCAGTATGGTCCTTTACAACCATGTTATTGTAGATGACTGTTTTTTTTTTAATCTTTATTGTTGAAAGTATTACATATGTTCTCTTTTTTCCCCCATCGACCTCCTCCAGCTAGATAACTAATTTTGTTTAGGACAATTCCAGGGAGTCTGTGAATGCTTTGTTTTATACCTGGCTACACAGTAACTGCCAATTTATCTAGATCCCAAGCCATGAGAAACTCAACAAGCTGAGGATTTCCAAAGCTTTGTACCATATAACGATGTCTTTTTAATCATGAAAGAAAAGTTTATAGTTTGTGTGAAGTGAATTTTCTTTTCTTCTTGTTTGTAAGTTGCTATGTAAACCCTATATGGAAATGCCCAGCCAAACGTTGAAAGTGGCAGGGAAATTATTTTTTAAATTGTGTGAAGCAGGCCCCCCTTAATGGGAGGGATGAAGATTGGCACAGGAACTGAAGGTTTCCAAGGGGAGGTGCCCTAGCAACTGGAGAATTCTGTGTAGGGAAAACAGTTTATCTGGATATATTGTTAAGTGAAAAAAACCAAGTCAAAGGCCAATATATGATGATCCTCTTTATACTAAAACAAACTTATGTGTGTTTGTAAATGTACAGAAAAAGGTTTCGAAGGATGGGGATTACTTCCAGGAGTGTCAAAGGGAGACTGACTTTTTGCCCTTTTGTCTTGTTTTGTTTGAATTTTTAGAGAGAACTATATTATATAAACATTAAGAATAAAAAATATAAAAGGTGTAGAGACCAAATATGAGTAATAGTTTTGCCCTATTGAGGCTGACAGTAAATGGAAGGTGATATTATAAGGCCAGAGTATAGTGTGGGACAGGCATCAACTAGTGGCCTCATCTAATTACAGATTGTCCAGAGTTTCCAGTGGCCGAACCAGAAGGAAAAGCAGACTTCATGAGGGCTGTCAGTGACCTGGGAGGTGAAGTTGGGGTCAGTGGGGACCTTGGAGAAATTAGAAACATCAGGAAGTAAACGAGTAATGAAAGTTCCACAGAGGTGTGGGAGTAGGTGAGAGTAGCATAATGCATGTGTATATGTAGGTAGGAACTGATCCTATAGTTCCCCCCCCCCCATTCGCGGTTTTGTTTTCCACAGTTTCTATTACCCATGGTCTGAAAATATTAAATGGAAAATGCAATAAATAAACATAAGTTTTAGATTGCATGCCAATCTGAGTAGGGTGTTGAAATCTCATGCCATCCTACTCTGTCCCACACTGTATCCATGGTGTATGTGCTCCCTGCCTGTTAGTCACTTAGTAGCTGCCATGGTTATCATATTGATGGTTTCAGCACCACAGTACTTGTATAAAAATAACCCAGAGCCATTCACATAACTCTTATTACAGTATATTGTTATAATTGTCCTATTTTATTATTAGTTATTGTTAATCTCTTATTGTGCCTGATTTATAAATTAAACCTAATCATAGGTATGTATAGGAAAAAACATAGTGTATATAGGGTTCAGTACTATCTTCTGTTTCAAGCATTTACTGGGGGTCTTGGAACATATATCCCCCATGGATAACGGGGACTACTGTACTTGGGCTGTAAACTCCTTGAGGGAATGGTCCGTCTTACTCATCTTTATGTCTTCTTCTGCCTAGTTCATTGACTTCCATATAGTAGGGACTCATTACTAGTAAATGTTGAATGCTCAAGTTGGGCAAATCTATAAAGCTCTAGACTTGGATATCTTTATCTATGACGGGGGTGGGGGGTAGTTTTAGATCATTTCAAGGATCCTTTCTGTGATATGTTCTTCTTCACGTGACTTCCATAAGCCACATGCCTTAAGTAGTGCATTGGTATATAGTTATTTTACTAATGTAATTATATATAATACTTGGAGCAGTAGCCTTTTAAATGAAAGGAACCTGAGAAGATTGGCTAATCCATACTAATAGCAGTCAGTGCCTTTGGTACACATAGGTATACAAATCTATGATTGAAAGGATCCCACAGAGAATAGGACATAAACATTCTCAGTTTAGAGGGTTCTGCAGGGAAAACTATGAGATACTCATAACAATTTTTGTTCCTGTAGCCATCTGGAAAGAGCAATATCTTCATTACGTTCTCATTTCTACAGAGAATCTTAAAGAAGAATACCACATTAAATGCTGAGATGTTCATATTTGCAAACCAATGGAGATGGTAGAGTTATCAGCATTTGAACGTCTCATTAGTGAGATGAAAGGAAAGGCAAAATTAAAACTCATTCTTTTTGACAGTTATATACTTTTAAACTATAGAAGAACTAGAGGCCCCCTACACGAAATTCGTGTATTCGGGGGTGGGGAGGGGGGGGAGGGGGGTCCCTCAGCCCGGCCTGTGCCCTCTTGCAGTCTGGGAGCCCTCAGGGAATGGTCGCAGCAGTCAGGCATCCTTAGCACTGCCACGGAGGCGGGAGAGGCTCCCACCACTGCTGCTGTGCTTGCCAGCCATGAGCCCGGCTTCTGGCTGAGTTGCGCTCCCTCTGTGGGAGCACACTGACCACCAGGGGGCAGCTCCTGCATGCGTCTGCTCCCTGGTGGTCAGTATGCATCATAGTGACCAGTCAGTCTGCTGTTCGGTTGATTTGCATATTAGTCTTTTATTATATAAGATGACTAAAGGAAAAGCATGATCATTTTTATCATAAGTTTTAATTGCTTTTTATATTACCACTTTATTTAAACCCTTTAATAAGGCTGTAAATATGATTATAAATAGCTGACATAAATAATGTATCTTCTCTCCCTCCCTTTTATCAAGATTGAAAAGGCCAAACCCATTAAATGTGGAACATTTGGTGCAACATCCTTACAGCAGAGATATTTAGCTACTGGAGATTTTGCTGGAAATCTTCATATATGGTAAGATTACTTAATTAGTAGTAAGACCTGAGATAACAGTTTCTTTGATAGTCTTATTACTCTTCCTCTGAAAGAGAATTCTAATTTTTCTTTAGGTATTTAAAATAATGTTATAGAGAGCAGAGTGGTGCAGCGGAAGCGTGCTGGGCCCATAAAATAATGTTATCAGTATTTCTACATATGCTGTTTGATGCTACTATTTAATAACTTGTATTTATAAATAAAGGGTTATTCCCCTCCACCTTGAAGGATACAATCTATAAAAATACACATGTATAACATGGGGGAAAATTAGATACTGTGTGCATTTCAGCAGTACATTTGACATTACAGAATGATACACAGAGTTTTTGTTTGTTTTAATTTTTTAATGTAGAGCTCCCAATTCATTTTAAAGTTTTTTTAATGTGTTAGCTAACATCTAAGCACAACTTTTAGGAACACATCTGTTGAGCAAATCAAGATAAACCTGTTTTGAATGAGCAAAATCATAATTGTGCCAAATGCTTTTAATTTTCATGTTTTACCAAGAGTTATCTAATCTAATAAAAGAGAAACATGCAAATTGACCGTACCTTCGCTACGCCCCCAAACCACGCCCATCAGCCAATCAGAGCGACTATATGCAAATTAACCCAACCAAGATGGCGGCTGGCAGCCACAGAGCTGGAGCAAGCAGGAGGCTTGGTTGCCCCGGCGATGGAGGAAGCCAAGCTTCCTGCCTCCCCTGGCCAGCTATAGCCACCGCTCAAGGCAACAAAGTTTCAATTATAGAAGATAAATAAATCTCAGATACCTGCTTCCAGCCAGCCTCCACTGGGAGCTTGGATGGCTGGGGGCCGTGGCCAGCCTGCAAACAGCCATCAGCCCCTCACCCAGACTGGCCAGGCACCCCAGCAGGACCCCCACACCCTGAAGGGGGCGTGGCCAACCTGAAAACGGCCCTCAGCCCCTCACCCAGGCTGACCAGGCACCCCAGTGGGGACCCCACCCTGAAGGGGCTGTGGTCACTCTGAAAACGGCCCTCAGCCCCTCATCCAGGCTGGCCAGGCACCCCAGCAAGATCCCCCTCCCTGAAGGGGGTGTGGCCAGCCTGAAAACGGCCCTCAGCCCCTCATCCAGACTAGCCAGGCACCCCAGCAGGACCCCCCACTCTGAAGGGGCTGTGGCCAACCTGAAAACGACCCTCAGCCCCTCACCCAGGCTGGCCAGGCACCCCAGCAGGGACCCCCACACTGTAGGGGTGTGGCCAGTCTGAAAACGGCCCTCAGCTCCTCACCCAGGCTGGCCAGGCACCCCACCGGGACCCCCACCTGATCCGGGACACCCTTCAGGCCAAACCAGCCGGCCCCACCCATGCACCAGGCCTCTATCCTATATAATAAATGGGTAATATGCAAATTTACCCTAACAGCAGAAGACTGGAATGACTGGTCACTATGACACACACTGACCACCAGGGGGCAGACGCTCAATGCAGGAGCTGCCCCCTGGTGTCAGTGCACTCCCACAGGGGGAGCTCTGCTCAGCCACAAGCCAGGCTGACGGCTGCCAGTACAGCGGTGGTGGTGGGAGCCTCTCCCGCCTCCTCAGCAGCGCTAAGGATGTCCGACTGCAGCTTAGGCCTGCTTCCCGCTGGCAAGTGGACATCCCCGAGGCTGCCGGGCTGCCAGAGGGATGTCTGACTGCCAGCTTAGGCCGAGTCCCCTGGGGAGCGGGCCTAAGCCAGCAGGTGGTCATCCCCCAAGGGGTCCCAGACTGCAAGAGGGCACAGGCTGGGCTGAGGACCCCCCCGAGTGCACAAATTTTTGTGCACCAGGCCTCTAGTTTTCTTATATTTAAATTAGAGTTGCGTGAATTCAAATTTCTCTAATTACTTTTTAGAAATAGCTCTTAATCATCTGAAGTATACATTAATGTTCTAGAGAGAAACCGTCTTCCCTACCTGTTTTCTAATGTGACCTTTTTTGACTTCTCACTTAGAATCTGCTACTTTGTAATTAAATTACTTTGACCTATTTATCTGTCTTAGGCTCCTAATATAAAACATAATAAAGCTATTTTAATTTACCCTTGCTTTAACTGCTTAATAATTAAGTTAACATTTATTACAATGCATTAGTCCTCACATGCTATGTCATATACCTTCAAAGAAATGGGGAGAGAGACTAGTTTGAATGTTATTTTTTTAAATAAATATATTTCAGCACAAGAATATAGAACAAATGTAACTGTTGACTTTCTTCCTAATAGAGTAGAACAGGTACTACTGACTTGTTTTCATTGATAAGTCTTTCATTTATGTTTTAAAAAGTAATGTTTTCTAAAAATCTGTAAAAATAGTTTTTTAAGTAGAACCTCAATCCTGTTTATTCTCCTATTTCTTTCACAGTAATGCTATAAAGATAAATATCATATCTCAAGTAGGTTGAACTATCTCAAATTTGCTAAGTGAAATTTTACAAATTTTGGCTCATAAGTTGGGATTGCATCATGAAAAGCTACATTCATTTTGTTTAAGTGTAGGTTATTGAAACCTGACTTGTTAAAGAGAAATGTGGATAGAAGCTCCAATAGAAAAGCAAAAGAAGGGGAGCAAGCGAGAAAAGGGATGTATCGCTATAACCTACTTGAGCCATTAATTATGCAACCATCTCGTTTAGGCTCAAGCACACGTAGTAGTAGTTACTTTCCTGCATTCCTTTCTCTTAAATAACCTAGAATTAGACAAACTTCAGCCAGTTTGGCTCTCATATTTGTGACCAGCATGATGATAAACTGAAAAATACATAACTAGATGAAAAATCAATATGGAACTCAGTGAGAAAATAATACATGATAAAGTGGAAAATGTGTACCTAGTACACACTATTCATATAATAAAATAACCCTCAGAAGATCTCTAGATGAAACTACCAAGGCCAACTTTGGAAACATTCTAAATCCTTCTACTTTACTCTATATTTAAAGCAGTAATTATCAGACTTCAATCAGCAAAGAGTCCACAGGTTTGGGACCCCATCCCAGAGATCATTATTAATGATGTCTGGGGAGGAGCCTGTGACTCCGCACTTATTAATAAGCAGACCTGGTAATTCATCTTTGAAGAACACTAAATAAAGTGGACATGGGTTTGAATTCCAGGTTGAGTAATGACCATTCTCATTGAGGGCTTAAAAGATGCTAAAGTGGAGGGAAGAAATTGGGAGTATTTGTATAAATTCATAGTCAAATCCTTATTTTTAAAGAAAAATCTAAATATGGTATGCATTCTTACATTTTAGTAGTGAGCTAAGTGTTTGGGATATGTGGTGTAAGTAAGAAACTGTCTTCTGTTGTTTAGGAATTTGGAAGCTCCAGAGTACCCAGTGTATTCTGTAAAGGGCCATAAAGAAATTATAAATACTATAGATGGTGTAGGTGGACTAGGAATTGGGGAAGGAGCACCTGAAATTGTGACTGGCAGCCGAGATGGTAAGTCAAAGTATTTTATGTACAGTGTTTTAATTTTTTTAAGATAAATCTCTGTAGAACAGTATATCCTCTCTGTGTGGAAATCCTCAGTAACCCTGACCCACTAAATCTAAGTCTGCTTTTTTAATAGGCAGGTTTGATGGCATATCCCTAAATTGTTTCATTCTTGAGTATTTTGAGGTGGAGGAAAAGCACTTCACTATTTTAGTTTTGAGCAAGTTCAACTACTAACAACCATAGTTTCATATGAACCTTGAAGGATTTCAGATTTCTTTATCGGTTTTTGAGGCAGCTGACTATAATGTGGGTGGCAGCTTTTCCTTTTTTAAAAAGCAGAATCAGTACTTGTGAAAATTGTCACTTTGACAGCTGTTGAACTCTGAAGTTCTGTGATCCTTCCGCTGAGCATTGTAGAAAGCTCCAAGGACACCACGTGCTTTTCTGCCTGCAGTGACCAAAAATGGACAGGTCTTAAAAGAAAAGAGAGGTGCATTTTCTGATGGTTACTCAAGAGCGGCTCTGTTTTTGAAATGAAGTATTCTTTCCCACCCTAGAAACAATACAGAATATAGAAGGAAAAACAGTATTCAGTCCACCATACCAGCATAACTGTTAGGTGTGCTTTTCTTTCCAGTCTTATATACAACAAAGAATAGCTATCAGTGTGTGTATGGTTTTGTATCTTACTTTTTCCATTTAATGTTTTGTCATATGTAAATGTTGCTGTTTTCATACTTACATGTTAATGACTACGTCACATTCCATCCTATGGAGGTGTCACAATGTTCTAACCTGTTAATAAGCATTCAATTTTTTGTTTACCTCAAATTTTTTGTTTATTGTTTTGGGAGAGTGACTTAAAAATAATAAATAAGTATCATTATGTATATAACTCTTGGAATAAGTGTGTGTTGCGGCTTTTAAAATTTACTGTCAATTTTTCCAAATTATCTTTTTACCTTATCAGCTACAATGGAAGAGATAGATTTCCAGTCTACCCTACCAGCATTGATTTTCCTAGTTTTTTAGATAAAAATGGTACACCATTCCAACTTTGTTAATTTCTTTCTATATTTACCAGTTAATTTTGCTTTGTGAATTGTCTGTTTATGTTCTTAGCTCATTTAATTATTACAAATGTAATATAACTTTTATCAGTTTGTTTGAAGCCAGTGGAGTGATACCTCTTGTCATATTTGCAGGAATTTTTTTTTCCTTACGGCATTTTCTTAATAACCTATTTTATTTTATTCTTGGAGATAAATCAAGTGGAATAGTGCTCCCTTTTCTACATTTATTATCCCTTTTAAGGATTTCTTTTTTTTATGCTTTTCCTATGCTCTCTCAGGTACTTGCCTTTTAGCCATTTTATTACATGCATTTGTATTTCTCATAAGCAATGACATCATTTACTTAGCAGTCCTATAATTTGCATTAAAATGAGGAAGTTGGAATTAAATTGAGAAGAATTATTTGTTAATTTTTAAAAATAATTCTTGCCCTAACTGGTTTGGCTCAGTGGATAGAGTGTCGGCCTGTGGACTCAAGGGTCCCGGGTTTGATTCCGGTCAAGGACATGTACCTTGGTTGTGGGCACATCCCCAGTGGGAGATGTGCAGGAGGCAGCTGATGGATGTTTCTCTCTCATCGATGTTTCTAACTCTCTATCCCTCTCCCTTCCTCTCTGTAAAAAATCAATAAGATATATTTTTAAAAAATAATAATACTTTATTGTTGGAAGTATTACATATGTCTCCCTTTCCCCCCCATTGACCCTCCTCCAGCCCACCCCTGCCCTGTTAATTTTTTTAATATTTCCCTGTTCTCTATTGCTACAGGGAAATTAAACTTAATTATATATGAAATAGTATTCTAAAACCCAATGTAAGAAATCGTAGGTGTAAAAATTAGTTTATTCCTCTGTATAAAGAATAATGCCAATGATTATATGAGTAGTAAGGAAATAATTTAAATGGCACTGGTATTATCTAAGTAACTAATACATTAGTTTTAGGCTTAAGCAAAGAAAAGGAAGTGTGGTTTGAATTGCATAACATCTGTGTTTGCCTTGTCAGTCATACCTTGTTGATAACTTAGGAACAGTTGTTGGCTTTTCTGTATATCTGTTTGGAAATTTAAGTCAGACATATGGGTTATATCTCTGATATTAAGTACAACTTACCCACTTCAAAGTTAGAAAAATGTGAATACTTTTTCAGATGTTAGAACATCTATAATATTACCATGAATACAGGAAGCCATAGGAAGAGAATGCAGAAAAGAAATGTCATTATTTGCTGTTGAATTTTGCCGGTGCACTTTTATGTATGGCAGGAACTGTGAAGGTGTGGGACCCAAGGCAGAAAGACGATCCTGTTGCTAATATGGAACCTGTACAAGGAGAAAACAAGAGAGACTGTTGGACTGTGGCGTTTGGTGAGTTATTGAAGAACTCTTGGATTTGAAGTATCCAATGGTAAAAGCTTCAAGAAAGTCCTCCTGATGGTCTATTTATAGTCTGTGGATTATTCTGGCAGTTTATTGAGGCAAATAGACGTGGTGGTTAACGTCATCCTCTGAGGCCTGGGTTTGAAGTCTCACGGTCTACTTATTGACTGTGTGACTTATTGGCAAGTTATGAAGCATCTCTGTTTCTTGGTTGCTTCATTTGTAAATGGAAGTAATAATAGAATTTACTTAACACTTGGAGTGGGGGAAACGAGTTAAGTCGGCTTGCGTGAATTGCGCGTACTCCGCGGGAGCCGTCTTTAACTCGGTTCATATAGATTTGCGGTGGAGTGCGGGAAACGTGTAAACTCGGGCCGATTGTAACTGCGTATTACCAAATATTTGTTTGTAATCCACCCTTTTGGTGGATGGAACAAAACCAAAAGACAGAGCCATCTTATATTTTGGCGGGAAATTCACCCCACACCGGAGTGTTAATAGTGTTGTTATGAGGATTCAAAAAGTTAATACATGTATAGTGCTTAGAATTGTGCTTAGATTATTAAGTGCTCAAAAATAATTTGCTGTTACTATGTACTTGTGTTTAACTAGATGATATTGACCCAGTTAGAACCAAATGCCAGTAATGGAGCTAAGTAGAGCCTCAAGGGCAAATGGTAGCTTTACAGATCTTACATTATACTCTCTATAGAGTATGTTTATTTTCTAGGAAGTAGTTATACCATTACAAAATTATTTCTTATAAATCTGACAACTGTGTTTCTCTACTAATATATTTAAAATGAATGCTGGTTTTGTAGGACTAATTGATGTTTACCCTTGTATCTCTTGCTGAGCATCAAAATTAAAATAACTTTTGCTAGTAAGAGGTATAGACCATATTTAGTTTTAAATCTCTATTTTCTTTCCCCTTTTTCTTAGTATAATCCTGTGTAGATAATAGACATTAAAAGTAGGATTTAACAGTATACAGCGGGGCCTTGACTTGCGAGTTTAATTCGTTCCGAGACCGAGCTCGTTAAGGAGCTCGTTAACTCAAATTACTCTGTCAACTCAATGCAAAAAATCGCCGAGAGACAGCTGGTATCTCAAAAAACTTGTTAGTCGGGACACTCATAAGTCAAGGCCCCACTGTATGTGATTTGTTCAACTTTTTATGTTATTTTAAAATTGCACTGTTATTTAATTAGAGGAAAGTTTTAGACTTCCACTATAAAAAAAATAATTGTATGGGAATTACTATGTGTGTATATTTTATGAGCAATTATATAAACTTAAGACATATGCTTGGGGAGAAATTTCAGGGTTAGTATTTGGAATCATCATCTAAAACTTGGTATAATAATTAAGAAGTAATTACCTTTGGGTTCATTAAAGCCTTTCATCATTGATCTAAGGAACATAAGTACAATTTTAAATATAGGTGCTTAAGTTTAAAAAGAAAATCCATTGATTTGACAAATTTTTATGAATGCCAAGTAGGTGCAAAG
>NW_005871156.1:2046777-2225869 GCF_000147115.1 Myotis lucifugus
TATAAAGGTTAAACAGATGTGTTACTTGCATCAAGATGCTTATAGTTTAGTAAAGAGGACATGATATCTATATTAATTACAGCGCAGCCCTAGCTGGTTTGGCTCAGTGGGTAGAGCATTGGTCTGAGGACTGAAGGGACCCAGATTCGATTCTGGTCAAGTGCACATGCCTGGGTTGTGGGCTCGATCCTCAGTAGGGGATGTGCAGGAGGCAGCTGATCAATGATTCTCTCATTAATGTTTCTATTTCTCTCTCTCTCCTCTCCCTTTCTCTCTGAAATCAATAAAAATATATTTTTAAAAATTATAGTACAAGGTAAGAGTGATAAAAGGTCATGAAAGACATGGACAAATGCAGAAGGAGTCCCCAGGGAAAGATGACCAGGGTGAGAGGGCATTTTTGACCAGAAGGATATATAGAATTTGAACCCCTGAAATTGGAAGGAAATTTCAAGTATAAGGAATAGCTTGGAAAGTGTCCAAATATGTAGAGGAAATACTATAGTGGTAGAAATTGCTTTAAAGATGGCTCAGGCCCACAGCCAGAGGTGTTTAGAAGCCAATAATAGTCTCGCATATCCCTTCAGTAGAAAATGAGCTTTAAAATAACTATATCAAATACCAAATTAATAATCTGATGTCCTGCCAGGATCGGTAACATGAGATTCTACCCAATGTGATTTTGTAAAATCTCATTCAGTACAAATTGTATGCATCGGTTCATAAAATTATTTTACCAGCCTTCCGATTAGCATTTATAAAGATCTGAAATGTTGTGTCTTGATCTGTAGGTAATGCTTATAATCAAGAGGAGCGTGTTGTTTGTGCTGGCTATGACAACGGGGACATCAAACTGTTTGATCTCAGAAGTATGTCATTGCGGTGGGAGACAAACATTAAAAATGGGGTAATGTACATTTGGATTCTTTTAATTTTATGTATGTATGTATGTATGTTAATCCTCACCTGAGGATATTTTTTCATTGATTTTTAGAGAGAGTGGAAGGGAGAGGGAGAGACAGGGAGAAATACTGATGTGAGAGAGAGACATCGATTGCCTCCTGCATGTACCCTGACCAGGGCCAGGGAACCTGCAACCAAGGTATGAGCACTTGACCAGAATTGAACCTAGGACCCTTCAGTTCGCAGGCCGATGCTCCATCCACTCAGCCAAACCAACTAGGGCCATCTGGATTATTTTTAATTTCTCTGAGCATGTTTTCACCTACCTCTGAACTACTACAAAAGGAAGGTGATTCTAATAACTCATCTCAGTACAACCACTCTACTAGTGGTTCTTAACCTTTTGGGGCTCTGAGCCCTTTGGGAATCTGATGACAATATGGACCCTCTCTTGGAAAGTGAACACACACCCAGATGTGGTATAGCAGAGCTGGTGAGTCACCAGCCCCAGTGGTGGACTGTGGACACCTGTGTGCTGCTCATTGTCATATCAAAATGAGCACGTAAGAGGCCTTTTTCTGCTAATAGGAAGCCTGAAAATAGTAATAGCCTTTCAGATTTTAGGTTCCTGAGTTGTATGCCTCTCAGGAGGAATGGGGCTCCTTCCTGTTTCCTAACGTCAGCCTTGACTTAACTGTGTACAATAATTGGGGAACTCAAGGTGGTTTGATCTTATTAACCAAGAAGAATTTTTTGTTATGGTTTAAAAGTTTTTAATGTATTGATTCAGTTTAAATGCTTTCACATGAGCTAATTATTTTAAAGTTGTTTTCCTTAGCTTAAAAGAATCTACTGAATAATATTCATTAGACCATCAATAATAAATATTCTGTATTTTCAGGTATGTAGCCTGGAGTTTGACAGAAAAGATATAAGTATGAATAAGTTAGTAGCTACGTCTCTGGAAGGGAAGTTTCATGTTTTTGACATGAGAACACAGCATCCAACCAAAGGTTTTGCTTCTGTTTCAGAAAAGGTAAATCTGAGGGGAATGCCTTTCTATGAAGAGGAATGTTCTTAGCTTGTTTTAGACTAATAAATAGACTTAGTCACCAAGGTGCCTTCCACGTCTTTATGGGAAGGGAGCTATTTTTAATATATTCTTGTGGGATCTTGACAAGGTTTTCTCGGCAAAGAGTACTTTCAGAAAGCTTACCAGTTTTAGGCTTCTTGATTATAATAAAGGCCTCAGTTGGCTAGGAATCTTATTTTGTATTTAAGGAGCAATCATAGAAAAAGTAGCTGATGACAAGTATGTGATAAACAAAACCTAGCCTTGCATTTCCTAATAAATATATAATATTTGTATTTATACCTAATTATATACTCTTAGGTGTATACCAATATACACCTTAGTATAATACTAATTATATACTTTTCAAAATATATCAACATATATGTATTGTCATTTAACCACATTTTATTTTACATTCCAGTTGTTATATTAAATAAAATTATTTAAAGTGTTTATCACTCTGATTGATACATAGTAGGTGCTCAAAAATGTATTTATTCTTTTATTCACACTTATATACATACATACTTTGCCTTGTTTTGAATAGTATTTGACGAAGCTTAAAAGGAAATATGGTATTACAGTGGTTGAAAAATAGATGAAGAAAGCGGGGCAAAGGGAAAATACTTGTTAAAATGGTGTCAGAAGTAAGGGGATTGCATAAAATTCATGCTGAAATGTCCTCTCATTTGCAAGGGAGGGGTGAGAAATGTGAGTCTGAGCTTCCCCCGTTTTAAAAATAAAGGTCGGTTACAGATTTATAGTTTCCGTGAGATTAAAATATGTAAGTTGTTCAGGAAATAAAAATTCACTCCTTTTCTCACTCTACCGTCGATTCAGTAATACTTCCCAAATGTTCCTATTTTGTCTTATTATTACAGCAATTAATATTGCATGTAAATTACTGCCACTGCCTGATGAACTAAATTCTTAACAAGATAAATATATTTTGTAATATTGTTTTTACTGTTGTTTCAGAGTATATTAAGTATCTATCAACATAAAGCACTTTACTAAGTTGTTTTATATACAATTGCAACATGTTTCTTATTATCTATAAATTATAGTGTTATCTTCAAATTTTTTTTCTTTTTTTTAAACATATTTTTATTGATTTCAGAGAGGAAGGGAGAGGGAGAGAGAGATAGAAACATCAATGATGAAAGAGAATCATTGATCAGCTGCCTCCTGCACACCCCACACTGGGGATCGAGCCTGCAACCCGGGCAAGTGTCCTTGGCCGGAATCGAACCTGGGACCCTTCAGTCCGCAGGCTGACGCTCTATCCACGGAGCAACCGGCTAGGGCAATAAAGTTTATTTTTTAAAAGTTCAATCTATCTTTATTTTTCCCTTAGGAAGAAGTATGTGGTTTGTATTTTACTTTTTTTGTTTGTTTGTTTTTTGCTCTTCAGAGTGAGCTAGAGACATAAATGTATGAAATCTATTTGCATAGTTTATATGGTACTATAAACTTAGACTTTTAATCTGATAACATATTTTTTTTAAAAATCCAGTACAACTTTGTTTCATAAAGCAATAAAGAAAAATTATGTTTTTCCTGATTTCTGATGGTTTCTTCTAAATCTTTGGAGCCATTATAAAGAGAAGGACCAGAAAATAATTACTTTTATAGCAGTTGAAAAGATAGAAGGAAAATTTCCTTATTTGCAGGGTTTCTCTTCTAGGGCAGTCTTTGTCATACAAACTTATAAACAGGTTGTGTGCTTCTCCTGCTGTTTAGGCTCATAAATCTACCGTGTGGCAGGTCCGACACCTGCCCCAGAACCGAGAGCTGTTCCTGACAGCGGGAGGCGCCGGCGGCCTCCACCTCTGGAAGTAGTAAGTCTCTGCTGTGCACCCGGCTCCTTTGTGGGTCCTGGTGGGCATGAACTAGGAATAGAGTGAACTTTTCCCCCTTATTTTCCTCCTCTGACTTAGTTCATTTTGCTATGATTTTAAATTTTATTGTAGTATGTAAGTATTATTTTCTAAGCATTTTTATTTTTATTTTTATTTTTTTTAAATATATTTTATTGATTTTTTACAGAGAGGAAGGGAGAGAGATAGAGAGCTAGAAACATCGATGAGAGAGAAACATCGACCAGCTGCCTCCTGCACATCTCCCAGTGGGGATGTGCCCGCAACCCAGGTACATGCCCTTGACCGGAATCGAACCCGGGACCTTTCAGTCCGCAAGCCGACGCTCTATCCACTGAGCCAAACCGGTTTCGGCTATTTTCTAAGCATTTTTAAAACAAATTTACTTCTTTTACACATACTAAATAGTAACCTTTTGACTCATTTAATATGTTTGTTATTTAGTTGTCTTCCATATATTGTAGTGTGGTCAGGGGCAGGAACAATTCTTTTTATAGATTTGGAATCAGGGATTTTTGCTGTTTTTGTTGTTGTTGTTGTTGTTTGTTTGTTTGTTTTTAGGGAAAACTTTCACCAAAGGCTCTTGTGAAATATTATAATCAGGTTGTTAGAACACTACCTCTAGAAGATAGGAAAAGGGTTGAAATTGTTAGTTTTAGATCCTAGTAATTCAGTTGCCCAAGTTCAGATAACATCCTTGTGATAGAACCAGAACAGAGCCCAAGGGCCCTGATTGGTCTCCAGGAAAAGCCTTGTCGTTGAGTTTGCTTTCTGCATACCACAGGCAGGGTGAGTGACGGAGAGCTTACCATGCGCTGCGCTCTGAATCCCAAAGGCCTGAAGAGGGCAGTTACTAGTAGCTGCTCATTTAAAAGGCCTGATAAAAACTGCATTAATGGTTATCTCTTTCTGTAAACATCACCCAAGGGGGAAAAAAAGAGAAAGAAACACAAGCTATAAATGAAAGATAATGTTTGAAAAAAAGAAATAAAAGAAAAATATCATCTTTAATGCTTCTGGGACTTTCACATTTACAAAATACTTTTTTTTTAAAGTATGTTTTTATTGATTTTAGAGAGAGAGGAAGGGAGAAGGATAGAGAGATAGAAACCGATGAGAGAGACATTGATCGGCCGCCTCCTGCATGCCCTTCGCTGGGGATTGAGCCCACAGATGGGGCATGTGCCCCTATTGGGAGTCAAACTGGGGACATCTTGGTTCATGGGTCAGCGCTCAACCTCTGAGCTACACTGGCCAGGCTACAAAATAGTTTTCTATTTACTAGCTCCTTGTAGACGTTAGAAGGGGTTCTAAAAAATAGGGCTACAAAAGCATTTAGGAATATAGCTGACCAAAAACCAGGAGTGAATGCTTTAAATCAAAACTATATAGTTTCTGTGAATAAAAAGCAGAGGGAAAGTGTTGAGAGATCTAGGAGAATGCCTGGTAGATAGGTCATTTGGTAATTTCCCTTTTCTCAGCACCTTTGTCCATTGTTCCTCCCTGATCGTTCCAACCCCGTCTTTCCTCTGGGATCAACTCTGCAGATCCCTGTAAGCCATGCAGTGGCACCTCACTGTTCTACCTGAGGACCAAACTCTTTAGGCTGCTAACTTGAAGCACTGAGTCCAAGTTTTCTTTGCAATCCACACGTGGAATTGTTTTCCTTATGATATGCAACCACGTTTATAGCTGAAATTTTGGACTCTTGTGGATTTAACTAATATCAGTGAAGTTGGGTCTGTATGCATTAGAAATTTGTAGCTTATCTCAAAATAAACTTTAACCTTTACCATAACAGATTATCTAGTCTAATCTTCAAATTGGTTTGGAGCTTTGCTCTCAGGTATTATACCAGCAAAGGAGATCTGGTTTTTGCCAGTCTCCCTTGGTAGTAATTCCATTAAATTCTAAGTATTTCTTAAGCACCTAACCAAGAATTCCTAAGGTAACTCATCTAGTTATTTAGAAATTGTTTTATGAATGAATGGCCCCCAACATGCTGATTTTTTTGTTATTTTATATTTTGAAAATCTCAAAACGTTAACAGTCTGGTGGGTTTAAAAAGTCTTTGTTATTTTTTAAATACTAAATTGCTGCAGCTTTTGCCAAGAGATATGAAAAAAAATCTGTTGACTATTTATTAAAAGGAATTGTAGAGTCTGAGAGGAAGAAAGAACAGTAGGTTATCTACCTATCACTTCTTGTATTTCTGCTCTGCTTCTCAGTTGCTTTGTATCCTGAAACTCTTGGCCTTTCTTAGCATTTATAAAATACAGATAGTATCATAGTTGATACCTCACAGGCTTTAAAAGGCCTTTTAAGGAGGAGCAAAACCCCAGTATTTCACTAGGAACACATCTCCATGCTGGGAGGGATGTTTCTTTTCCCCTTCTCTCAAATTTAGCCCAAATAGTATTTATAACTTGTTCACCTTCAACTCTTCTTATTTATAAATTTATCTTTTCAGCTGAAAGAAAATCACAGGGTTCAGAATGGCTTTTTTTTTGCATTTTGAAGCAATGATGTTTAGGTCTAAAATCTCCTCCCAGCAGTGCCTGCCCATAGAGTGGTACACAGAGGTCCTAGGATCTGGCCTGGAGCTCAGAGGATGGATGGATCAATTGTCTGCCATCCATTCTGGAAGTGTTTGGACAGGTTCTGCAAATGGTAGTTGCAGTTTTTGCCTTTGCACATGCTGTATACCTTCTTTGTTCTTGCTTTCAGCGAATACCCTGTTCAGCGGTCAAAGAAAGATTCTGAAGGAGTAGAGATGGGAGTTGCGGGTTCCGTCAGCCTTTTGCAGAACGTTACATTGTCTACCCAGCCCATTTCCAGTTTGGACTGGAGTCCAGATAAAAGGGGCCTCTGCATCTGTAGTTCATTTGATCAAATGGTGAGAGTACTGATTATTACAAAACTCAATAAAATTTGATCTGAAGATTTTGGACTTTGAAACCCTCCAGCGGAACACTCATAGAATTTAGAATGTGCTCTGCATCCTCCGACTCTCCTTGGACAAGGCTGGCTTTGACTGATGAAAAAGGCCCAGATACAAACCTCAGGCTCGCCTCTCTCGGTGTGGAATGCCCAGCGGTGAGCTCCAGCCACCTGGTTGGTCACTGGTTTGCTGCTGCACAGGGGGCACCAAGGTGTCCAGAGCCAGCTCCGTTCCTCTCCCTCCATTTGTGATAAAAGTTGGTACTTGTCTATATTTCACCATATTTAAATTTGTTCTGCATCCCAAAGTCCATATTTCATAATAAACACCTGTGTTGCATTTCAGTGTTCACATGGTCATGGTAGGGATCACTTAGTTTGGTGTAGGATGGTTTGCCTTGGTGAAACTACTGTGAATTAACCTTCATAAATACACTTTGAGAGCTTTTACAGTCACTAAGTTTCAGTACAAAACATTACTTCACAAAATTACCATAGCGTGCCGTCAAAATAGATTTGGGTAACTGTGTGTAGCATTGTAACTCATAAAATGAAATACTGTGATTTACAGAGACCTCTTTTTTACCTAGAAACAGAGTTAAATTAGTGAGACTTTCCATTGTTGACTATGGTAAGTGATGTTGAGATGTTCAAGTTTTGGGGGTTTTGTAACCTTTTTGTCAAACTTTTTAATATATTTTATGAATAAATATTTGTTTTTGAAATCTATGGTAGATCTGATTTGTTGAACTTAGTAGTAATAAAATAAACACCGTCACTTCTTTTGCTTTATAAATGCTTAATAAGTACCTCTTACTTTGTTTCTTCACTGTTCATATCTTTGGCTAAGCTCAGGTATTAATTGTATCACAGTTTCATTAAGCCTACCCTCCCTCCTGCATTCCAGAGACAGAGCACCTAAAACATTTGTAATATATGAAATTCATATGATTTCAGGGGTTCTTGGAAAGTCACTTGTTTGGAATATTAAATTCAGAAAATTAACTTTTAAAAAAAGCCCAAAATCTTGGATAAAACAATACTATGGACATAATTATGAAAGTAAAATTAAATTGAACTTTAAAAATATCTATCCCTGCTTTTTGTTTGGTTGGTTTTTGTTTGTTTTTAATCCTCACATGAGGATTTTTTCCCATTGATTTTTAGAGAGAGTGGAAGGGAGGTAGAAAGGGGGAGAAAGAGAGAAATATCAATGGGAGAAAGACACATGGATTGCCAGACAAGGGCCTGGCAAAAACCTGGAGTTTTCAATTATGCTGAGACTCTACTGTCGCATCTGCCTGACCACTTTGGGTGAATTGTCTTCCCCTGGAAGGAGGCACTCACCTAAGGTAAAGACCCTGTGCTGCCCTGACCTCTTGTGGGGAAATGTGGGCATTGCAAAGCTTTCATCACAGAAGAAAATGATTTTTGTCTTTCAAATGCAGCTGGCAAAACGTTTCCTGTTCAGTTTACTGTAGGCACAAATGTCAAATTGGGCCTCAAAAAAGATTATCTTAGAGAAGGTTCTTCCCCAAATGGGAGTGTTTATGAAAAGTCACATTCTGTATGTGATAACACTTCAAAAGTCTTATGATTAGCTTTATTCTAGATTTAATCTTATTTTTAGTGCACCATGAGAGCTGACTTCCAGAAGGAAACATTGGGCTTTTTATAAAGTGAGGACTTACCTTGTACACTAAAATAGTATATATGCCTCCACCTCCCACCACCAATTGATTCTATAATTCTCAGTATAATATGAAGTAGTATTTCTCAAAGTAAGGACTTCTTTATACCACCACCTAACTTCCTGCAAACATTCTAGAATCCCCTCCCCCACTACCTTCCTTGCTCTGAATTTGCATGGGATATGGTCATTGTTTTTTCAAGCTGTTTCTGCACGAACAAGCCAATGAGCAGGCCTCCCATCTAACCTCCTTTTGGCTCAGTGGACCACACAGCTAAAATAAGCAGCACAAAATAAACAGTGTGGTCAGAGACTCACAACTCTCCCTCACCCAGGAGGCCGAAGGCACGCACACTTTCTGCTCATTTTAAATCTTCAACTCTCCTTATGCTGAAGAATGCTCACACTGGGTCTTTCGTAGCAGATTGGAATGTCAGCTCTGAGAGAGCCCTTGCAGGCCAATGAGCCCAGAATCCCTTAGAGACAGACTCAAGTGAGAGAGACTCGGGGGGTGGCATCTCCTGACCCCCTAGTCCAGCCCTCTTCTCCCTGTGCCACCTAAGGAGTCCACTCCACACTCCATTCCGCCCCCCCCCCCCCTCCGCCTCCCCGCCCCGAGGAGCAGGGCACCTCTCAGTCTAACCAAGCCAGAAACAGATCAGGTGCGCAAACAACACCACAGGTCAGAGGCGATAAGAGTAAGCAAATAAAGGACCAGGAAGGAACAGAAGCAGCGGTTTGGCTTTCAGCACCCTGCAGATAAACAAGTGTTTGATCTGGGCTGGGCACAGCCCCTTATCTGGTGAGAGATAACATTCACACTCAGAGGGCGCCTGGAACAGGTTTGGAACCCTTTGAGCGCTGGCCTGGCCCTCACACTGACTGAGCCAGGGCTCCCACAGTGGACCAGGGGAAATGGTTACCTCCCACCCAGGGTCCCTGAACTCCTGGGAGATCACGGAACCTGAGGAAGACAGGCCCAGGAATCTGAGAAGAGTCTATTCACCACTAAGGGCCAATGGGGCTGCAGATTTCCCAAAGCCATTAGCAGAGCTCCATGGACAGGAGAGACCACAGAGGCCTCACTCAGTTCTGCTCTGCAGGCGATTGAAGAGTGTGGTGAGGAGTGAGACCAGAGGGAAAGCCGTTGGCATGTCTCCGGAGAGGCTTGGCTGAGAGAACGTACATAAAGATATTGACAATAGCAGCTAATATTTCCTGAGCACTCACTCTGTGCCAGGCACTATGTTAAGTGTTTCTGCTGCATTATATTCTTTGATCTTCACCATGAAACTCTGAGGTCAGTACTATTGCAGACCTTCGCAATTGAGAAACAACCCCGGAGAGGCTAAGCTGCGTGCCAGAAGCCCCCCGACCGCTGACAGGAGTAGAAACATGGCTTGTGCATCTCTAGTACTCAGACTCTTAACCCACATATTTTTAATATATAGGTGGCAGCTGTTTGATGCATTTTTCCCAATCAGTTTCACTATTTTGAGGTCATAAATCCTATTGATTTGGAAGGGAATCTGACGAAATCAGGAGAGAGCAAGGAAGCACTGAAAAGGGAGGGGTAGAGAGACCCTGGGTGGGTGGCCTGGCAGGGGCTGGCACCGGTTCCCATCGCACCCTCTCCACAGCCCCGTTACTGTCTCCCACTGTGCTCCCCCACGGCCACTCTCCTTCCTCAGAGCCCCAGTTCCGCACACAGTAAAGATGACATTTGCCAGTCTCCCTCTCAGCTCTGTTGGCCACCACGGACTGTGATGGGGAGCCTGTGCTGCAGGGGTGGCAGAACCCAGGAGGTAAGGAGCCTGGTGCCTGATGATTTGAGGGCCACCAGGCCTGCCCGAGCCCATTCACCTGCACTGCCTCTCCACAACCGGCAAATGAGCTTGTTTCTTGTTGAAGCTAGTGATAGCTTGTATGCATGGGTACCTAGCCCTGACTGCTTTTTCCCCCCTTCTTCTTTTTTTAAAAATATATATTTATTGATTTTTTACAGAGAGGAAGGGAGAGGGAGAGAGAGTTAGAGACATCGATGAGAGAGAAACATCTATCAGCTGCCTCCTGTATACCTCCTACTGGGGATGTGCCCGCAACCAAGGTACATGCCCTTGACCGGAATCGAACCTGGGACCTTTCAGTCCACAGGCCGATGCTCTATCCACTGAGCCAAACCGGTTAGGCTTCCCCCTTCTTTTTACAGAGGAGGAAATATGCTCAAAGAGAGTAGGTAACTTGATCCAAAACCATGCAAGCATTTTCTGGCGGAATTCAGACTTGCATTTGTATATTTGACCCCTGAGTTCTTTGTCTTTCCTGGACTGTCTATATTAATAAAAGTAACAGGAACACGCGCGTATGTTGTGCTTTGTAACTTGAAGATGTTTTCTTATGTATTATGCACTGTGTACGGTTGGGATTTGGGAGCTGCAAGCATCAGAAATAGACTCTAGATAAACATACTAGAGAGGACTCTATTTGGAGGATGTGCGTGGTGTAGCAATCGAAGAAGCCAGGTCACTAGGGATTTATTATAGGGGTTTGATTTTAGAAAATCGTGGGAGCTGGTGAAGCAGCTCTGTAAGGCTGCCATCCACAGGTCCAATGCTGGGGCGTGGAGTCCACAGGGAAGACAGCTGGGAAGGAAGGTGAGTACTAAGTGGGGCAAAGCCAGAACCAGCTGGGACCAATACATGCCAGTGGGAACCACAGAATGGGCCGAACCCCGGGGCCTCTGACCTTGGCCTCAATCAGGACCCTGCAGCATGGTGCTCAGCACACGTGCCTGGCCCAGATGTTGCAGATGCTGAAGGAGGGGCCTGGGAAAGGCAGGGTCGTGGCAGGCAGGCCGCTGCCTCATGCTAGCCAGGTGAGCCAGCAGATAAACGACAACAGGTGCTTGACAGAGCGAGGGAAGTCTTGACCTGGGCTTGAAGGGGTCGGACAGATCAGGGGAGGTTGCCTGGAGTGAGGATGCTGATGACAGGATGTGTGTGCAGGTCGGGGAGAAAGAGAGATGGCTCAGGAGAACAGAAGGACACACAGCCTTTTTGGGTTCAAGACACAAGAACGTAACTCACACTGGGTTAACTCATTAAAAGGGGAGTGTGTGACAGTGAATTCCCGGGGTAAGTGATCTCCTGGGGTGGCTGAAGCAAGAGGCAAAGCTCACAGGCTGTGTCCCTGAGCCTGCGCTCTCACTCCTCTGCTTGGCTGCATCCACAGGCAGCTCCCCCCCCAACCCCCCCCCCACCATGGTGGCCACAGTGCCAGGTGCACGCCATCCCAGGTGAGATACCACAATGGACATGTTCCCTCAGCAGTCCCCACCTGGCTGCACCCATGCCCTGCCTCCCTGAGCTAATTGTGATGGCCGGGGAGAAGGAGTATTCTCCTTTTCAGGCCTATGGATATGCCCACAAATTCCAAGCAGCATGGAGGGGGGTGGGGTGGCTCCCACAGCACAGTCACGAGGAGCCAGGCGCTGGTGGGTGGCGGCCAGAACAGCAGATGCTTTCAGGAGGCTCAGTGTGTCGTTGTCGTCCCCCCGCCCCCCCCCCCCCGCCTGCTCCACAGGGGCTCTGGGTCTAGCTCCAGGTCGGCACCTGTAACCTATAAAACGGACCCATCACATGGGATAGGACGTGCATAGACCTTCTGGAAACTGAGGCAGCCCCCCTCAAACCTAAAGGGCTATTGAGAGGAAACCAGCCAGGCCAGACAAGCGAGAAGATATCTAGAGCGAGAACACGGGAAACTGACACTGGGGTAGGTGTGGGCAGAGCCCTGAGGAGGACATAGACACAAAGATGGCAACTCCCAGGGGGTGAGGATTCTTGAGGGGGGAGGGGGATGCCCCAGTGGTGCTACATGTGGGTGCTGAGGAGTTGTTTGATGTTGGCCACAGGGTTACCCCCGAAGGATAGACAGCTGGCAGAAGAGGCTACAATGGCCGCAGCTGCTGGCCTCAGCCCTCAGAGACTCATTAGCCACGGCCCGGAGGCAGGGCTGCTGTTCTGCGCTGGGGCCTCCTCTCCTCGCAGTGCTGTTAGCCAACCTGGGAAAGCCCCGGGAAGGGGGGCCTGCTCAGTGTGGCTCATGTCTAACTGCCTGCTGGCCACGGGGAGGCGGTCCCCTGGGAGAGGCTGGTCCCTCGGCTGGGCTGTTACCCACCAGGCCCCCTAGGCCCGAGGCAGGCGCACTCAGGGGAAGCTGGCGCTGGTCCCCGGGAAGAGCCATCCCTGAAGCCAAGATGGAAGGCAGTGGAAATCCAGTGAGCCAGGCACTTGGCAGCTGCCAAGACACCTGCACGGCACACGGCAGACAAAGGCCTCCAAGAGACGCCATTGAAATCTACGTGCCAGTGCTGCCCCACCTGGAGGGACCACCTGTCCTGGGGGCCGCTGGACTTTTAACATGAGAACCAGAAGAGTCCCAGGTAGACTGGGATGCGTTGGTCACCCTACCCCACCTCTTTAGGCCTGGATTGTCCTCTGACCCCTGGGGAGCACACCAGGGCGGGCCACAGTGTGTGTGAGGGGAGTAGGACCCACGGGGCCAATTCAGATCCTGCCTGCTCATGCTTTGGTGCCCTTAAAACAAGGAGAGAAGCCAAGTTGTCTGCCCTCTGTGGTTTGTCATGATCTTCAATGCCGGTGACACCATCTTGGCCATCGAATATAGAAGACTAGCAAGCTCAGAGAGGTGTCCCACCGCCAGTTCAGAGGGGAAGCAAAACCCCTGCCCACCAGTCATTCACGGGCCAAAAAGCAGGGACTTCCATCACAAAAAGAGGAACAGCAATAATAAAATGGAAGGATGGGAGGAAAGGGGGCTGGGAAATAAAGACAGCAACTATGGATCGTTAGGCCCAACCTTCCTTGGGGCACGAGGCTCATCCTGTCAATGTACTCAATAGATTCAGAGCCACTAACTTTTCTGAATATCTGCTGTGTGCCAGAGGAATTACCATACACCTTCTTTTTAAAAAAAAAATTTTTTTAAAAATATATTTTATTGATTTTTTACAGAGAGGAAGGGAGAGAGATAGAGAGTTAGAAACATCGATGAGAGAGAAACATCGATCAGCTGCCTCCTGCACATCTCCTACTGGGGATATGCCCGCAACCCAGGTACATGCCCTTGACCAGAACCGAACCCGGGACCCCTCAGTCCGCAGGCCGACGCTCTATCCACTGAGCCAAACCGGTTTCGGCTATATATATATATTTTTTTTATTAATTTCAGAGAGGAAGGGAGAGGGAAGAGAGTTAGAAACATCAATGGTGAGAGAGAATCATTGATTGGCTGCCTTCTGCATGCCCCCGCCTGCACACTGGGGATCAATCCAGAAACCCGGGCATGTGCCCTTGACCAGAATCGAACCTGGGACCCTTCAGTCTGCAGGCCCACACTCTATTTAGCCACTGAGCCAAACCAGCTAGGAGGGTACCATACACCTTCTTATGCAATTATTCCAACTGTAGATATATCATCCCCATTATACCGATGAGCAGCCAGGATGTCCCCGTGTTCTGGAGCAGTCCCAATGCCGCAGGTAGCAATGACACGTTACTCAGACATCCCCTGGGTTCCCCTGAGGTGACTGGACTTTGGCCCCAGTTGATTGCCATTTGACAAGTTCTACAGAACCTCATGCAGATTAAAAAGGGTTTTTACTTGCTGTCCCTATTTGCCAAGAAAAGTGGGATTTGGTTTGGGGTCAGAACTCTTTTGTTGGCACTGCCCATGACACCTGCCATCAGCAGGGTGGGGTTCCTGACATGGGGTAGGTGAGGACCTGGTGAGGGAGGTGATGGTTGCTACAAGGGTCAGGAGGGGTCCTGTGGGGAAAGGTGATCACACCCCACCAGGGACAGGACAGGCCTGTTCATCTTTGGATGGCCACAGCATGCACATTTACTCAATAGCAATATGGATTGTTAGGCCAAACCAACCATAACTCAGAGCAGCAGTTTCTAAAGTGTGCTGGTGGTATTTATCACCGTAATAAAATTGTCTAATTGAAAAAGGCCATATTGACAAACCAACAGGAAATACATTGATTTAACAGCAGTTTTGAATGATTGATTCTGCAGTTTTCTTATGCCATAGAGATGCTACATTTTTTCATCAGATGGGTCTCTTATTTTATTTTATTTATTTATTTTTAAAATATATTTTTATTGATTTCAGAGAGGAAGGGAGAGAGAAATAGAAACATCAATGATGAGAGAGAATCATCGATTGGCCGCCTCCTGCACCCCCCTTACTGGGGATCTAGCCAACAACCCAGGCATGTGCCCTTGACGGGAATCGAAACTTCCCCGGCTGCTGCCATTGTATTAGGTAATCAGTGGATTTGTGTCCCCTAAAAAAAGATATGTTGAAGTCTGCATTAGTTAGGGAAACAGAGAAACAGAACCATTATATAGAGATAGACAGAAAGAGATGAGTCATGAGGGATAGACTCACATGATGATGGAGGCTGAGAAGTCCCACAGTCTGCAGTCGGCAAGCTGGAGGCCCAGGAAAGCCCGTGGTGTAGTTCCAGTCCCAAACCAAAGGCCTAAGAACCAGAGGAGCCAATGGTGTAAGTCCCTGACGGAGTCTGAAGGCCCAAGACCAGGAGCAACCGTATCTGAGGGCAGGAGAAGAGGCTGTCCCAGTTCCAGCGGAGACCAAGTTTTCTCTTCTTCCACCTCTTTGTCCTAGTCAGGCCCTCAGCAGACTGGCTGATGCCCACTGCATAGGTGAGGGTAATCTTCACTCTTCTCTCTACCCATAGAAATGTGAATCTCTTCCGGAAACATCCTCCCAGACATTCCTAGAAGTGATGTTTTGTTAACTATCTGGGCATCCTGTGGCACAGTCAAGTTGACACGTGGAATTAACCATCACACACCCTTCCAACCTTACAAGTTAGATGCAATCACGAGCCTGATTCTGTAGGTGAGGAAACAAGGGCTGAGGGTTAAGCAGGTAGCTGGTGGTCCCCCAGCTATAGAGTGGGAGGGCCAAGACTCAAGCCAGCAAGTCTGACTGCAGGGCTGTGCTCTTGGCCCACTCTGCTGGGAGGCCCATCAAAGGTGCTGGGGTGTGGTAGGCCCTTGGAATCTGACAGCTGGGCAGTAGCCTGGGCAGCCCCTCTGAGCAAGAATCACCTGGGGGCGTGGGGCAGCTATTGGTGCAAATTTCTACCCACCCAGAAAGTCTGGAGTGCGGCTAGGAGTCTACATTTTTAACCCAGTGGTTCAATAGGAAATCTGCAAAGTCTGCAATTACAAGATAAACTTACTTTTAAGTAATGTTAGTTACTAAAGGGGTTTTGGCACCAATTCCAACATGAGGAGGGGATTTCCAAGCAATGCTCTGGACACCAGGTGAGTCTCCAAACAATTCAATTAAATTCTGACACTATATACCCAGAGATAGCTTCAGTTCCTACAGGTGAAGGGCTCACTCCTGCAAAACTGCCCCACTTCAGACACCGTCACAAGGTTCTCACCCATACTTCCGACCTACGGGCTACAGATCAGAGGTTCCCACGACCCTGTCCTTGGCTTCAGTTCATTTGCTAGAGTGGCTCACAGAACTCAGGAGACCCGTTTACGCACTAGATTACCAGTTTATTATAAAAGGATATAACTAAGGAACAGCCAGATGGAAGAGATGCATAGGGCAAGGTTTGAGGAAAGGGTGTGGATTGAAGCCCCCAGAAGCAGAGCCTGAGACAGGGGTTCAGGTGTGGGTAGTTTATTTAGGGGGTGCTCTTCAGAAACAAGCAAGCAAAAAAGCAAGCAAACAAACAAATAAAAGAGGCAGGGAGCCCTGGTCAGCATGGCTCAGTGCTTAAAGGGACTCAGGTTCGAATCCCAGTCAAGGCCACATACGTACCTGGGTTGCAGGTTTGATCCCTGCCCCAGTTGGGGCCCATGTGGGATGCAACCAATTGATTTCACTCTCTCTGAAAATCAATGGGAAAAATATCTTTGGGTAAGGATTTAAATTAAAAAATAATAATAATAATAAACGCGAAAGAGGCAGGGAAGCAGGATAGGGAGGGGGGAAGAGTGAGCAAGGACATTGCCTGAGGTAAAACCTTGGCCTCATCCATCGGATGGACCCTGGAGCAGTGCTGTCCAATAGATGTTACGGCAGTGATGGACATGTTTGTATAGTTGGCACTGTCCAGTCCAGTGACCACTAGCTACCTCTGGCCATTGAGTGTTTGAAATATGGCAAGCTGACGAACTGAATTTTGAATTTACGTAGCTACATACGGCTAATGGCTACCATATCAGACAATGTAGTTCTGGGGTATAAACCTCACGACAGAATTGAGGGGAGGAGGCTGGCTTCTTGTGCTGTCATTGGCTATGGGCCACCCTGGCCTTGGTGGGATTGGGGGGGGGGGCAGGGCACAATTTCCCAGGCAAGGCTGGCAGGACTTCACAGAGTGGAGGGGGGTGTGCACTGGCCAAGTAAAGGGGAAGGAGCGCACCAGAGCGCCCACTACAGGTCGTTCTCACCTGGGTCACCCTGTCATCCTATTTTTATCCAACTTCATAGTTTTCTCCAAGAATTGAATTTTAACCATAGAATAACTCAAAGCTGACAACTGGCTATTACCTCATACAGCAGAACGACCTTCCTAACCCTCCTCCCCCACCCTGAGCTGTTGGTTCCTCTCCCCACCCCACTCTCAAATCTCTATGGGCAATTCTTCTACTGTTTGGGAGTTTCAAGAGGAGGGTGATGATCTTTTCATACGTACACAGAAGGAATTTTTCTGTAGACTTATGATTTTTAGCTGTTTCAGCCACAGAGCGGAAATCTTTTGATTTTACAATATCTCCTATAATCTTAGAGACAGCTAGCCCAACAGCGCTTAAAAAAAGAAAAGAACAAAAACAACGTTGCCTTTTCTACACTGACATGTCTTAGAAATGAAGTTATAAATGAGGAAACCCGGGCTCATGTTTTATTTATACCTATTGCACATAATTTATGGTGTTGATACACCCATTCAGCTTAATTTATGCAGAAATTAACTTTGGTAGAGATTAATTTTGAATCTATGGCACCTTCCTAAAGTATATTATCTTTATTCATAATCTTGGCTTGCAGATAGAGATGATAGTGAATAAAAAAAAGAAGTAAAATAAAAACAAGACCATAAATAAAAAAAAGAAATAAAGCCCTTAAAATGAGGATAACAAGTTGTTTTTTAAATTAGGATACCTTGGAGTTCACTGACACAGCCAGAATTTAGATTTAATCTAACTGTCCTTTCCATTGAGTTTAAGCATTTCAGTAGAGAGTTTTATGTGAAAAGTCATAAAAGAGAAGGAAATAAAAACAAGACCTTGCACATATTAATATATTTATTATTTATTTGTGGGGTTTTTTTAGAGAGCAGAAGGGAAAAGGAGAGAAAGAAAAAGAAACATCCATGTAAGAGAAAACATTGAGCCCTAGCCCGTTTGGCTCAGTGGATAGAGTGTTGGCTTGCAGACTGAAGGGTCCTGGGTTCAATTCTGGCCAAGGGCACATACCTGGGTTTCAGGCTTGAGTGGGGGCATGCAGGAGGCAGCCGATCAATGGTTCTCTCTCATGATGTTTCTATCTCTTTCTCCCTCTTCCTTCCTCTCTGAAATGAATAAAAATATATTTTTTAAAAAAGAAACATTGATTGTTGCCTCCTGCATGCACCCCAACTAGGGATCAAACCGCAATCCTGGCATGTGCCCCCACCTGGATCTGCAACTCCGGGGTGCATGGGACGACGCTCCAGCCAACTGAGCCACACTGTCCAGGGTACATATTAATATTTAGTAATAATAAACTAAGAACTCTGAAATATTAACCAGTATTATATCTATGTTACCTATGTCACATCTATACAGACTACCAGGCAAGTGTGTGCGTGTGTGTGTGTGTGTGTGTGTGTGTGTGTGTGTGTGTTGGGAGAGGAGAGGGTGGGAAGGGAGAAAGATAGCTGTGTCAAAAAAAATCAAAGGGAAACACAAAATACAGCTTTGAGCCTCTTGACAGTCAAAGGAAGCAGGGAACATAGACCTCATGCCTAATACAAGAAAACATACTACTTTGCCGAGAGGAACTAATTTTGTTTTTGTTTCAGACTATTGTCTTTATTTTAAAAAGAAAGCTTTCTTTATTAAAAAACAAATCAATAATATTGTAGACGTCCTTTTTTCTGATGCTTTTTTTAGACCGCCCCCCAACCCTGTATTGCCTTACACCTGGTCCGTTTCACTCCCTGACAGCTAGCTGCCTGTGTTTGTGACCCGTGGTCCTGGGGATGCTGTTCAGAGTTTATCTCCTCCCCACCCCCACCCCCCAGCCTCTTCCTGCTGAAGCCTCGTCCAGTCAGAGTGCCTCGGGGGGGCGGGAGGAGGAGACCCCGTGAGTGTCCCTCCCCCACTTCCCATGCAGATGACACTCTCCCCACAGCTATTTGGTTTCCCTGACGTTCCCCAGCCCCCAGGCACTGTGGTCCCCCCAGCAGCCAGCCTGGGCCCAGAGCGCCAGGCCATCTCTAGTGATGGGCTAGGGGTGCCCCAGGAGGGTGACGGAGGAGAGGGCACCCAAGAGGTCTCCCTCACAGATGGGGTCTTGTCTGTTAGTTTTTACTTGTTAAAAAGGTAGGGGCATTCTACCTGGCCATGCGTTTTGCTGGACAAAAGCGGAGAGTGTAATATTTTTTTAAAATATATTTTTATTGATTTCAGAGAGGAAGGGAGAGGGAGAGAGGAACATAAATGATGAGAGAGAATCATGGATCGGCTGTCTCCTGCACGCCCCACACTGGGGATGGAGCCTGCAACCCAGGCATGTGCCCTTGGCAGGAATCAAACCCGGGACTCTGCAGTCCGCAGGTGGGGGTGGGCGCGCTATCCACAGAGCCAAACCCGCTAGGGCCAGAGGATATAAACCAGCCCAGACTGGTTCATCTGTTTAGTCCATTCTAAATCTCGGCCTCTAGACTCCGCCGGAGGGAGTGATTCCAGTTGGCTTCCAGTGGTTCTCAACCTTCCTAATGCCGCGACCCTTTAATACAGTTCCTCATGTTGTGGTGACCCCCAATTTCATTGTTATAAATTGAACATAATTGAAGCATAGTGATTCATCACAAAAACAATATGTAATTATATGTGTTTTCCGATGGTCTTAGGCGACCCCTGTGAAAGGGTCGTTCGACCCCCAAAGGGGTCGCGACCCACAGGTTGAGAACCGCTGGCTTAGACGGAGTCCTTCGCGGGGAGAGCGCCCCTTTCCCCGCCGCCAGCAGCCTCCAGAGCAGTGCGGGCCGCAGTCGGTGTGGGTCAGGTGCAAGCTTCTGCTGGGAACTTCCTGCCACGGAGGGGATGGCTGGCCCCTGACAGCCCTCGCAGGCGGGTAAGAAGCAGGTGGTAACGCGACTGGACACAGAAGTTCGCGGGCCCTGCTCAGAACGGTGCCAAGTGCAGCCTCAAAGGCAGCATGTCAGGAGGTTCGGACTGCAAACTGTGTCGCTTTATGCTGCCGATTTCCTTTCAGGCTGTTCCTTGGGCCTCGCCATGGCGCCTCTGCCCCGTCCTTTCTCTCCCCGGTGCACACACCAAGGTTGGCAATGCTTCTCGCTTGCAGATTGAGAAGAGCCGGGTGAATTCAATGTGACCCACGGCATAGTCCCGGCTCCTCGCATTTGCTTGCTGCGGGAGGAAAGCACGCGAGGAAAAGACGTTGCCCTGAAGGGCTGGGTCTGTCTCAGGGCAATGGCTCACTTTTATCCAACCCTGGGGTCTGAAGGAGTAGGTTACTGAAGAGCTGGCCCTGCGGTGGAAGCCCTCCCTGCAGCAGCCCTGCCGTGGCCCATCCGGGCCTCCTCCTCTCACCCAGGCTCAGCAGCGCAGGCCCCCTGGGTTTCCTCTCAATTCCTGACAACCCCCCCGCCCCCTCCCCCAGGTTCTCCCCAGGCTACAGCCCCTGGGCTCCTGGCGGCTGAAACAAAACCGCAGAGAAATCTGCCTAGCTCTCTGCACAGTGCTGACAGCCCTCCACAGCGAGGGGCCAACCCCTTCATCTCGGGTCAGGGGGCTGCTGGAGCCACCGGGCTCAGAAGCCTGAGTCATGGCCCTGGCGAACAGGAGGCCAAAGCCTACATCCAGAAGGAAAGAGCAGATTCAGGCCCCAGCCCAAAGCCGCCTGTTTCCTGAGAGCAACCTCCCATCTCAGACTTCCTGGAGGAATCCTGCTCCAAGCATCCTTATGTTGGGAGCTCTGAAGGTTCTCCTGCCTTTATTAGGCACGTGTTCTCACTGTGGCTGGGCGGGTGGAGAGGTTGGGAAAGATGTAGGTCTAGGAGCTAACAGAAATGCAGGTCGCAGTTCATAGTGTGCCTGGGGAGTCCAGCCCAACTGTTAGGTCACTGCCTTACTTAGAAGGGCCGCCGGCTGGGACAGCAGCATCCGCCATTCTCAGTCTCGGCCATTACACAGAAATTGGGGCTCTGAGGCGTGTAGGTGGATGAAGCCCAGCAGGATGTGGAGCTGGGAGCACTAGGAGGGCCAGGAGCCTCTGGCAGGATTGCATTGGGGCGATTCACAGGCAGAGGCCCCCCCCACCCCCCCTGGGGGCCTGGGCACCTGGGATAGAGGCTAAGAGGGAAGGGAGACCCAGCGAAAGGGAGGACTGGGACAAGCTGTGCCTGTTCAGTCATCCTTAACCCCTGGGATTTAACTTTTCATCAGGAATTAAAACTCTTACCACAAACAAATGACCTCAGACTTGGATACTGATGATGTGACACATTGCCAGGGCCATTGGTCAGTTCTTAGCAGTCTTACTGGCATGTGTGTTCGAAGATGAAAAGACACCACTGTGGTGTGCCCCAAAGGGTTTGGCAATCTGGCCCCAGTCCACCTTTCCCAGTTCATCTTTCCCACCTTCCCATCAACCCCTTGGTCTTTTCTTAAAATTATTTTTTATTGATTTTAGAGAGGAAGGGAGAGGGATAGAGAGAGAAACATCAACGACAAGAGAGAATCACTGATTGGCTGCCTCCTGCACAGCCCCAGACTGGGATGGAGCCCACAACCCCAACATGTGCCCTGACCTGGAATTGGACCGTGACCTCCTGGTTCATAGGTTGATGCTCAACCACTGAGTCACGTCAGCAGGGCAACCCCTTACTCTTGTCCTTGGGAACTCTTTCTGGTTCCCATGCACACCTGCACTCGCACTGCTGTGCTGAGAGGTTGTCATGCCTGAGACAAGTCCCTCTGGAAATTTCTACTTTGGAAATTTCTTATTATCTATTCTTCATGTTTCCCATTGAGTTCCTTCTATCGTGATTTTTCTAACTCCCCAGACAAAATTAATCCAATCCTTCTCTGAACTTTCATTTTTATGCTACTTTAGCATATGCAGAATTATAATTATTCTTCATTGCTATTGTTCTGCTAGATCACGTATGCTTTAACCAGGGAGACCAAAGTTAAACTGAGCTGCCTTGTCCTTCATTAAACTAAATAAACAGTCTGAGATATGCAAGTGCTCTCTCAGTATTTGGCAGGAGGGGAGAGAAGGGGGGTAGAGAAACTCTATCTCTGCTATCAAGGTTGCATGTTGGCATACACACACACTAATTTAAAAATACTTGTGTGTATACACACATACACACATATAGAGATGTACAGAGATCCTTACTATGTACCATGTATGCGCTAAGCAATTTTACAGGGACATTTTTATTTAATCCTCACAAGGCAGGAAATAGTACTGCCTCTATTTTAGAGGTGAGGAAATAGAAACCATTAAGGATTTAAGTAATTTGACCAATGTTATATAGATAGTGATAGATATAAATTTAAGTTCAGATAGTCTGGCTCAAGAGCCCAAGACTTAATCTGTTATTATTTACTAGAGGCCCGGTGCACAAAGTTCATGCACTGGGGTGGGGGAGTCCCTCAGCCTGGCCTGTTCCCTCTCACAGTCCAGGAGCCCTCAGGGGATGTCCCACTGATGGCTGCAGGGAGCAGGCCTAAGCTGTCAGTTGGACATCCTTAGTGCTGCTGCAGAGGTGGGAGAGGCTCCTGCCGTGGCAGCTGCACTTGCCAGCCATGAGCCCGGCTTCTGGCTGAGCAGTGCTCCCCCTATGGGAGCACACTAACCACCAGGGGGCAGCTCCTGCATTGAGTGTCTGCCCCTGGTGGTCAGTACGCATCATAGTGACCAGTCATTCCGCTGTTTGGTCAATTTGCATATTAGCCTTTTAATATATAGGATTACCTCCCTTAATCACACCTGTAATGGGCAGCTGTCATTTCCTTAGCTGCCTGTCTCCCACTTTAGAAGCTGGAAAATCTAGACATTGTCACAGCCTCCCTTGCAGCTAGGGAGTAGGCATGTGGCTCAGGCTTGACTAAACAGATGTACCTGCTAGTGACTTTGGCTTGGGAGCTGGTGACATAAAGAGGCAGAGCCAGTGGGGAATCCAGAGGAACCAAGGTGATGGCAACAGGAACAGCATCTCCCAAAGCTCAGTGCCTGTGTCTGCTGGGCAACCTGCAGCATTCATTGTTCAGTGGTCGGGCAGTGGTGGTGTTTCCCTCACTAGAGGCGTTAGGTGGTATGCTTTTGGCTGGGTTCCACCTGCTGCCCAGTTTTCCTTCTAAGGTCTCTTTTCTAGCCTGGTCTCAAGAATGTTGAATTATTCAGCAACAAACACTTTTTTTCTGCTTAATCAGCCAGTTAGTTTCTGGTGCTTGCAGCTAACAACCCCAGCTGCTATAATATTGAATACAAGTTGACCCTCACATACATCATTCTTACCTAGAAGAGAAAACACATATATACCCAGAATTTTATCAAACTTCAACAGAGTGGAGGGTGAAGGTGGCAGATTGTGTATCACTGGGAATGCCTTCTAGCTCACCTACGTGACTACCTATTTATAATTTATATTGCTGTTTGCATGGATGATTACGAGACTTTTCAATATGTTGCAAAACTACTATCCAGACATGGATTTTCACCTTCCAAGTGGAATTTGATCTCCAAGTCTAGCTCTGGGCTTTAACATTTTTGTAATGAATTTGGCTTTTACTTTACTAAATCTTGCCTGCTCATTACAGGCAAAACGGCTTCCCAAAATTGTAGTATTTAAAAAACTAAGATCACAGAGACAGTTGAATTGCTGAATTATGTAATATAATCTGACTCATTAGAGCCTTAGCTTCTGAGATGGAAAAGATATGATAGCTTAAATAAAGGTTATCGATAAATTCCAAGATGAAATTCACTTTGAAGAGAATGGAATGTGGTCAGCGGGGTAACTAATCTCTGTGGCCTAATGCAATGAGGGAGTCAAGTTTACAGTTTGACCAAAGGTTTATAATTACAAGGCATCTCTAAACTTCTGGAAGAAGCTCCTGAATCAGATGGCCAAGTGGTCTACTGAGATGTCAGATAAGAGATAGGAATAAACCTTACAGAAGCCAGGGGTTTGACCTTGGTAAGTCTAGACATGCTAACCTGATTATCATCCCTCTAATCAGATTATGAAGTAAACACACACTCTACAAAGCAAAGAATCTCATGAGGTTGTTATTTAGAAAACGATGACAAGCTGCTTTCTATCTCTGTTGAGGACATGGCGAGAGGAATGGGCTGGTTTGCAGCATAAGAAAATCTTGGTTAGATCAATGGCTCCCAACCAGGGGTGATTTGGCAGTGACGGTGGGGGGTGGAAAGGGAGGGCGCTAAACATCCTATAGGGGAACCCCCACCACAAAAAGTTATCTGGCATCCAAAATGTCAGTAGTGCCAAGGGTGAGAAACCTCAGGTTAGATGCAAGTAAGGAATTTCTGAATCTGGAGTTATATCAATATCGAAATGGGTTTACGGGTCCAGGGCTAGTGTGAGGTGAGGAAAGCACTTGACTCAGGGTGCCCTGAACTTCAGGATTCCAGATAAATGACATTTTAAAAAATCAAAATCAATGCAAAAAATCCCTTATGAACAACATATCAAAATTTTAAGTAAAGCCAGCATCAACAGAGATGGGGTTTGGGTGGAGGAAGTGAAAATATTATTTATCTTGATTACTAAGGTTTGGGATATCTCCCCTCTCCCCGCCTCCCCCCCTAAATTTTGTGCCAGAAGCAAGTGCCTCCATCCCCTCACCCTAGTCCTGGCCTGTTGGATTATGCAGTATGGAATCGTTTTAGCTAAAAGGTGATTTCATGCGATTATTACTAAACTGGGGTAATTAAACCTAGTGAAGGCAAATGAGAAGGTCTTTTCTAGCTCTAGACTTTTAGGTTTTTGTGACTATGTTAAGGAAGTGACCCCCGTGTTAACTGCATAGAATTCCCCTAACATGGATTTTTCACTTCTCTGATTTATAGCCTGACTTGATTAGCCAATAACGTCTTCATTGTGGAGGGTAATATATGAATGGCTTCCCAAAGAAATATGTGGCTTTAACTGTGGTCTTTACAGCACTCCTCTATTGTAACTCATACTTCCAGAAAAAGAACCACGGTGTGACTTCTCCACTTTACTTCGCAAGTAAACTAGTCCCACTTCGTTGATATTGACATTATTCCACATGACTTGCCCCATTTGCCCCCCAAATGCCTTCAATGGAATTTTTTAGGGAGGTATGTGAAATATTTTTTCTTCTAATAGGGTTAGGGAAATCGTCTGTCTATATCTAATTACTAGGTTTATGCATGCGGAATACAGAGTACTTACAGCATAATGCTGACCCCTTCAGAAATGTCAGATGAAAGATTCAAAAATAATTTACTATCCTGGGCAGGGCAAGATAGGCAGTTATAAAAAATTATAGCAATATTACTAATTAGGAGAAATGTGGTCTTGGATCCATATCAGAACAAACACTCTAGCTATTATAGATCGCCCTCCATTAATTTCCCGGTTTCCGTCTGTGCAAGGCTAGCCGGTTAGAGGACCTGCATTCATTCAGCAAATGCACTTGTGCATAAAGTAACTGGATATGGGACCCACCACTCCCCCACATCCTGCCACTTAATCTGACATACGTACAATTCTTTTTGATCTATGCTAACCATCTTTATCTCAATGCAGATCTCAGCTTTCTATCTGTTACTTTAAAAAATGCTTTAATCAGAGGGTAGTGACAAGTTGGGTTAAATTATAGGGTTCGGGTTTAGGATTTTTTAAAAATCCTGTTAGAAACAAGGCAACATCAAACTTGGACTCCTTCTTCCCAACCTCTTAGTCATTGCTATTTTGATGAACTATTTTGTGTTTATTTCTTTTTTAAAAAGAACAAAAAGAAAGAAAGAAAAGAAAAAGGACCTAAGTGGTAGATGGGTGGATGAAGAATAACTCTAATTTAATGTGAATTACCAAAGCTAGACATATCCAAATGATTTCTTCTCTTTTTTTCCTTATTCATTTCCCTTTTTCTTCTCAGTCCAGAGGTGAATGGAAGTTCATGTATGTCTGCCCACTTACTGCTTGAGCAAAGGTTGCATGCAATTGCCTAGGATTTGCGAGTCTGAGCTACTTGGATGTGCTCTTTACTTCACCAGGAGAGGGCAGTGCAGAGTACTAAGTGGAAAGACTTAGGGCAGAAGTTCTGTACCCACTTTGAGGATAATGCATTTTGACCAAGGACACGTTATAGGATCTATATTATATTTCCTATTCACAAAATGGTGATGAAAATGCTTAAAGGTTCTTCTACAGTAAACCTTCTACGTGAATATCAGGTTTGTGGGCTGCCTACTGTTCTGTGGCACGAAAGAAACAATGAGCCCTGGAGAATTTCAGTTAGATTTTCAGAAAGATCAAAAAAGACAAATTGGATGTTTGTTCTTGTTTTCTATATTCCTGTCCTCTAAACAGATGTTACTCCACCATTTTATACAATCGTATTAATACTAGAGGCCTGGTGCATGAAAATTCATGCACTGGAGGGGGGTGTCCCTCAGCCCAGCCTGCCCCCTCTCACAGTCCAGGAGCCCTCAGGGGTGGGAGGTGACCCAGCGATCAGGGGAAGGTGACGCCCCCATCACACTTCTGCTGCTGCCACTGCTGGCAGTGCAAACCTCAGACGGCCCTGGTTACCTGTGCCTTGGGTCGGCCCTGGGTGGCTGGGGGGCTGAGGGGACTGGGGGACTCCAGAGGTAGGCGTGCAGCAAGGCCAGGTCCGCCTATGGGAGGGCCTGGCCTTGCCACCTGCCTGCCACCCTGGAATGGCTAAGGGGACTGAGCGCCGCCATCTTATGGCTGTGGTGGCTGCCATCTTTGAGGGTGTGACAGTCAATTAGCATATTCCCTCCCTATTGGCTGTGGGTGACCACCTTTGTGATGGTGTGAGGGTCAATTAGCATATTCCCTCTTTATTAGATAGGATAGACTGCATAAATAAAGGAGCAAGTGAGTAAATCAGAGTTCCTTATAAATAGTAAGTATTCTTTCATCAAACTGTGGTCTTGGTAATACATCAAGTATGGATCATAAAGTAATATGTGTTTCTTACTGTGGTTCATGCTAATCACTGCTGATAAGAGAGTATCGTACAACATTGTTAACAGAATCCTAGAACTACAATTATCCCTTAAAGGACACCGGGGGTTAGGAGTGCTATGTCCCCCACAGTAGAAAATACATGTATAATTTTTTTTCCTCAACTGAGGATATCTTTTTATGGATTTTAGAGAGAAATGGAGAGAGAGAGAGAGAGAGAGAGAGAGAGAGAGAGAGAGAGAGAGAGACATCAATGTGGGAGAGAATCATTGATCAGTTACTTCCTGTACACACCCTGACCAGGGATTGAGCCTGCAACCTAGGTATGTGCCCTGACCAGGAACCGAACTCGCAACCTCTGGTATATGGGATGACGCTCCAACCAACTCAGCCACCGGCTAGGGCTTCACATATAACTTTTGACTTTCCACTATCAATCTACAAGTGATAGAAGAGTAGTGGTTGCCTAGGACACCAGTAGGGAGATTGACTGGAAAGGAACATGAGTGAACTTTCCCAGAAATGCCTTATAGCTTGATTGGAATGGTCTCACATTTGCCAGAACTAATTGAATCGCACAGTTACAAAGAATACATTTCATTGTATTTAAATTATACCTCGATAAAGTTAATTTGAAAAAAAAAGCTTGCGACATAAAGTACTTTCCCCCTTAGGTGCTCATAATATGTTCTCAGCTTTTGATACATCTTTGCGTGTGGGCAGGCATACACTGGTTTTAGGCCTAAACTTCCTGTTTGGGCCACCTGTGTAGTCCATAAAGAAAAATCATTGTATTCATTTCCTAGGGCTGTGCTAACCAAGTACCACCAACTGGGTGGCTTAAACAACAGAAATCTGTCTCAACTTCTGGGGCCAGAAGTCCAAGAGCCAGATGTTGGCGGGGTTGGCTCCTTCTGAGGCTGTGGGGGAGAATGTGGTCCGTCCTCTCCCCTGTCCTCTGGTGACTTTCCGGCAGTCTTCCATGTTCCTTGGCTTCAGGTGCAGCACTCTGATTTCTGCCTCCCCCCCTGGCTGTCTCTGTGTCCATTTCCCCCCATTTTATAAGGACACCAGGCATAGTGGATTAGGGTCCACCCTATTGACCTCATCTTAGCTGGATCATCTTTAAAAAGTCTTATTATCAGATAAGGTCACTTTCACAGACGTTGAGGGTTAGGACTTCAACATCCTTTGGGGGTGAGGGGGCAGGAGGCCACAATTCAACCTGTACCAACTGTTTACAAATTAATGTAGAGATATGGGATGTGGCCTTATGACTGGTCATCTCAACTAGTTTACTTTTCATTAAGCCACAGTCTTTGGAATCTTTGACTGTCTTTTCTGGTTCTTACATTATCTTGATCTAGGCCAAGTGCTACAATGTTAGCATAATTGAATTGATTCAGTTTGAGGCAAACATTTAAACAGAGAAAAGGCAAACATAGGTACTCAATGCTCAACTATACTGTTCATTCATTGATTGGTTTACATTAGGGCTTAATGTAAATACCACCTAGTCTGAAAACTTGCTTTATCTGAAATAGTATGGCTGCAGCAGCAGCTTCCTTTACCAAGTCTATTTTTGAGACCTCTAACACTGTAATATCCCGAACACCCTCCACTGGGGATTGAGCCTGCAACCCGGGCATGTGCCCTTGACTGGAATCAAACTCAGGACCCTTCAGTCCACAGGCTGACGCTCTATCCACTGAGCCAAACTGGCCAAGTCCCTTTATATTTCTTAATTTCGACATAATAGAAAACTCTCAAAGAATATTTGGGAATAGAATAAAAAATTCATCAAAATGTCATTACATTATAGAACTAGGAATTTTTTCTAAAGTTCTTTGCACATTACATTTAGATGTACTTATTGAACAAAACATATTCTTTTCCTTCATAATATGGATGTACTTCTTCCTGCTAACAACTTTATTAGTATAACATTTCCACTCTATTTTTGTTCAAGGTGAGGAAAATGATGCCAGGTTTCCTCTTTTATACTAACCAGTTTACATACGTCTTAGTCTTTTCTTTGCATAATAGCAAAAAGGATCAACAACTAGATGGGATTATAGTAATGTAGCAGGTACTGAAAAAGAGATGTAGCAGATACTGAAAAAGAGAGGCAGAAAGAGGTCACTGTCCTTAAGAACCCCAAATCTAGGTGAGGAGTTTACAAATGAAGCGCCAGATCTGAGCACAGATCGAATTCCCTCCTGCGTTTATCTGCGCATTATACTTTTATGCCACCTGCTCTCAGTTGCTATTAGATGATTGCAGCGATGGCCAAAGACACCGAGGAAAGTGAGAGTGAGAAGGAAGCAATCAAGGAGTCAGCCTGGGGTGGGGGGCAGGCTACCAGAGGAGAAAGACTTGATCTTGTCAAGATTTTTTTCTCCGGAGACTAACAGGCACTTGGGGAATGTAGTGAACATAGTATTAGGGCCATCTTATTACTTGATATGAAAGGAAAAAATATGCTATTGACATAAGATATAAAAGCAGATATTCTGGCCTGGCCAGTGTGGCCCAGTGGTTGAGTGTTGATCTATGACCCCGGAGGTCATGGCTCCATTCCTGGTCAGGGTACATGCCCAAGTTGAGGGCTTGCTCCCTAGTGGGGGCATTCAGGAGGCAGCAGATCAATGATTCTCTCTCATCATTGATGTTTCTATCTCTCCTTCCCTCTCCCTTCCTTCCTGAAATCAATTTTAAAACCCCCAGAACAGATATTCTACCCCATTTGGTATTAAAGAAGCAGGATGCTTGCTAGTGAAAATGAGAAATGTCCATTACCCATTCTGTAAAACAAAGCAAAACAAGCAAATAAAGTTACACAACACCCTATTCATCTTTCGCATTAAATACTTTGTGTCTGAATGTGGAGAGTTAATTATTTTGCTGATAAGATTGAGCCAGTTTTGGTAATTAGAATTTTCAAAACCATTATCTCTGGTATCTAGATGCAAGCATTTTACTCCATGGGATTTTATAGGAGATCTATCAGAGAATGAGGCCCTCTTCATGGATAGCTATTTATTTTTTAATTAGCAAAAATCATGACTTACAGCAAGTCTGAAATAGTACAAATTACTTCAAATGCCTCTACTCAAACATTTCCAAGGTGAGGAAAATGATGGCAGGTTTCTTTCTTTATACTAACCAGTTTACACACTTCCTAGTCTTTTCTTTGTATAATCGCTAAAAGGACGAATCTAATGATCAACTAACCAATCACCAACTACATGGGATTATGGTAATGTATCAGGTACTGAAAAAGATATTAGAGAGGCAGGAAGAGGTCATTGTCCTTAGGAACCCATTGTCCTTAAGAACAAACATTGTTTGTTACCAGGATAATCATTTCTACAATTTAGTTTATTTTAGCATAAACAGGTTTTTGAGTTTATCTGGATAATTTTTTCAACTTCAAAGTTCCCTGGCTTGTCCGGTCCCCGCCTTTTTCTGGGAAAGGGCACAACCCAGCACTTCTTCAAATATTCATAGTAATTTATGATTCTATAAATTAACTTGCTTGGTAAGGGCTACTGGGGCTTGAGTTTCCAGCAAGGGCACCCCAAGTTCCCAATACATTGAAAACATTTGTGTTGACCTGCAGTTTCCCCCTGCTCATTCCCCACGCCCAAGTTTTGGGGTGTGTGAGATTTGCCCCTCAGAGGTTTTCTGTTTTTGTGGAAACTGGCAGATAACCCGTCCCTCCCTTCAACATTAGCCCAGTTACTGAATCACAGTCATAATTAGCAACATACCCATTTTCCCATTTATTTTGAGAACCAGAAGTACTTTGTAATCATGAATTACTGAACCAGGCCAGGTCCTGGTCTTGTTGTCCTATCCCTGTTGCTAAAACTAGCCATACTGAGTCAACTAAGGAGAGTTTTTAATATATATTATCATTTGCAGATATCTTCTCCCAAACACTTATTGGTAAAGATGTATGTACTACCTCTATGTTCATTGCAGCACTATTCAAATAGCCAAGGTATGGAAACATTCTAAGTGTCCTTTGACAGATGATTGGGTAAAGAAGAGGTGATAAAGATGTAATGGTGTCCTACTCAGCCATAAAAAGATGAAATGTTACCATTGGCAACAATATGGATGGATCGTGAGGGTATCATGCTAAGTGAAATACATCAGATGGACAAGGACAGAACAGTATGATTTCACTCATATGTGGGATGTAAAACAAAAAGCAAAAAACAAACCCATAGATGACAGACAACAGAGTGGTGGTTACCAGAGGTGGGGGGAAGAGGAAGAAGATAAAAGGATTCAAATATATATGGTGACGGAAGGAGACTAGACTTTGGTCGGTGAGCACACAATGGAGTATGCAGATGTTGTGTCATAAAGTTGTACACCTGAAATGTATATAATGTTATTAACCGATGTTGCCTAAGGTAAATGAGAAAAAAGAAAAGACCCAGCTTCTTGGTGGTTCTGGAGTCATGGTCACAGACTGCAGGGGGGAGCCTGAGGAACCACGGAACACGTTTGGAAATAGAGCCGTAGAATTCCCTCAGCCTCAGAGGACCTGCTCTGGGGCAAAATCCCCAAACGAAACAATTCCTAACCACCCACTCCTGGAACAAGAAGAAACCCTGCTTTAAGGGACGTTTAATTGAGCCACTAACACATAGCAAGGAGCAAAAGAAGCTCATTTCAGCCTCTGGACTCACTCACCTGGCAAACTAGGCATAGCATGTCATAACGGTCTCGTAAAACACTCCCAGTTGTCCTTTATTCCTTGAATAAACACCTTAAAAGCTGACAATGTGAAGATGATCGCACCAAACCAGAAAGGAATTGGCATGTTTATCAGCCAACACCACAACTTCCTCACAGAAACAGAAGAAAACGTGTGGAGAGGAAAAGGGCTGCTGAATACAGAAGGAAAAGGCAAAAAATAGTGTTATCAGGAGCTCCTTTCAACCTCTGAGGAAGAAAGTAACGAAGTAAATGCAAGCGAATGCTGTCCAGTGGGAAGGAATCTTAGACCTGTGACCCTTTCGTCGGCTTCCCTTCCGTAGCATAGACTGGCTGAGTATGGAACACTTAGGGGGAGTCCGCAGTGCCTTCCTCTCTTAGATTGTCTCATTTAATCCTGCTAACACCCCATGAGGAAGATGCCATTTCCACCCCCGTTTACAGAGGAGGAAACTGAAACACAGAGAGGGAAAGTAATTTTCAGAAGGTCACACAGCTATTAAGTTCCGTGCCAGGGTTACAAGCCAGGAATTCTGATTTTATAGCTGTGTTTTGTGCCACTACACTATACTGCCTTTTCCTCTGCTACCTCTTAAAGCAATCGTTCTCAACTTGGGAATTAGCACTTAGCGAGCTTTTACCTTTTAGGATAATCTGAAAACAAAAACAAACAAACAAAAGACACAGCGAACACAAGCCTGTTTGGGGGACCGCATTATACCTGGGTGTGGGCCTGTGTTGAATTTCCACTTGCCTGTGTGAATTCCTGCCTTCTATGGAGCCATAGCCTTGCAGAGACAGGGATTTGGTTATTGTTGTTATTTGCTTCTGAGAGTCTCATGCCCTAATTCTCCATGGACTGAAGACAATCTCTAAATCCAGCTTGTACCCCTTGTTTACCTCTCTCCTGGGCCTTTTGCCTTTTTTTCCATTGGCTGTCAATTCTCATCAGCTGTTTTATTTCCTCAGTTCTTTATGAATTTAAAGTGTAGGGAAAGTGGAGACACAGGGTTCCCTGCCTTCCAAACATTAATTAATTATCTGTGTTCCTACCGTTTTGAGGTTGTACAAGTCATTTTATAAAAAACTGACCACGTATAAAATCAGTCTCCTCTCAAATATCCCTCCCTTCTTAACTCTAGGTCCTATCACAGGGGTGGGCAAACTTTTTGACTCGAGGGCCACAATGGGTTCTTAAACTGGACTGGAGGGCCAGAACAAAAGCATGGATGGAGTGTTTGTGTGAACTAATATAAATTCAAAGTAAACATCATTACATAAAAGGGTACGGTCTTTTTTTTTTAGTTTTATTCATTTCAAACGGGCCGGATCCGGCCCGCGGGCTGTAGTTTGCCCATGGCTGTCCTATCACCTTCCTTCCCAATGCCCTGGAGGAAAACGCAGCATTACTGCAAAGTGCAATCACAAATGTTGCAAAAGATGCTGTATTTTACGTAGTTGAGCAAAGTGATGGGGGAAATGGCAAGTCATGGACAAATGGGGACAGGGCAGAGTTAAACCAGGTATTATTAAAGAGGAGGAAATCTGAGAGAATTAGGACAGATTGATGATTCAAAAGAGAAAGATTTATTTCAAAGGACTAAGAGAGACCCTTGGGAAAACTGCTACACCTTTCACATATATAAAATAAATCTCTTTGTGGTTGTGTGGTTAAAGTAAATGAAGAATGTTATGCCACCAAATAATTTTGAAATGAACTTTTAATTTTGGAATAATGCTATATTTATAGAAACATTCCAACTATAATACAGAGAATTCTTGTCTACCCCTCACCAGTTTTCCCTAATGTTCCATTAACATGGAACATTTGTTAAAACTAAGACATCTGCATATTATTATTAACTAAGCTGCAAATTTTATTCAGATTTCACCAATTTTTTGTTATAATGCACTTTGGTATTCCTGGATCCAATTTAGGATACCACACTGCATTTAATATCTAGTAATTTTGTCAGAAAATATAGTTAACAAAAATCCAAACCAAAACTGGATTCTGTTCAGCTTCTTTCTAAGAATTAGTGTAGTGCAGTTATACTCAGAATTATGTTAATAGATGATAAAGTAATTACAATCCTATTACTTTCTTTCAAGTTTCAAACTGGAGGACCAATCAGACCATTTCTTACACAATTTACTACCAAATGTACTTCCCATTTGTAGAAATTTAACTTTAACCAGTTTTTTTTATGCCTCTAACTATGCTTAGATAACGACAATAGATGGTTAGCGAGGCTTCCTTAAAATACGAAAAGGAATATGTGATCAGGATCTGTGGATTAAAAAAATAAGTAAGTTTGATGTCTGTATAATCACTGGAACTGTGTGTAATATGCCTATTGTTCCTTTGAGCTACAACTTAAATAAACGAATAAAGCAAGACACGTTTTTTTTTTCCAAATGTATTTTATTGTTTTTTGTTGTTGTTGTTGTTGTTTTTTTACAGAGCGGAAGGGAGAGGATAGAGAGGTAGAAACATCGATGAGAGAGAAACATCGATCAGCTGCCTCCTGCACATCTCCTACTGGGGATGTGCCCGCAACCCAGGTACGTGCCCTTGACTGGAATCGAACCCGGGACCCCCCAGTCCGCAAGCCGATGCTCCATCCACTGAGCCAAACCGGGTTTCGGCTTAAATGTTTTATCTTTTTTTTTAAAAATATATTTTATTGATTTTTTACAGAGAGGAAGGGAGAGAGATAGAGAGCCAGAAACATCGATGAGAGAGAAACATCGATCAGCTGCCTCCTGCACATCTCCTACTGGGGATGTGCCCGCAACCCAGGTACATGCCCTCGACCGGAATCGAACCTGGGACCCCTCAGTCCGCAGGCGGACGCTCCATCCACTGAGCCAAACCGGTTCCGGCTTAAATGTTTTATCTTAGTCCAATCCACATGATCTCACTTCTCCAGAGGAGGAGAGTGTGACACAGAGTGATAACCACCTTGCCCCCAGTCACCAACTTGGATCCTTAATGTCTGGAGAGGGGGGAAGAAGTCAATGATGAGTCTTCTCCGGGATATCCTGCAGGCCTTGCAGTTCTCTAAGCCCCTCTAGCATCATGTGGATATGGGCTTTGATATTCATCGAGTCCTTGGTGAGGCTGTCGCTGAGCTCTGTGAGGAGATTGCTCTTATGGTCAATAAACTTGAGAGCTTCTGCCAGTGTCAACTCCAGGAAAAAACCACATCCAATGGCCACATAGATCCGTGAGGTGTCTGAGACAACTGTGTCAACGAAGAAATTACATCCCAAATCCACCTGCATATGTAACTCTGAGCGGTTAGCTTCCTGGAGATGCTCAATGACATTTCTCAGTTGAAGGTATTTGGACAGCTCCTCATATACCTTGTCACGATGATCCAGTACCTTTTGCAGGTCCCGATGCAGCACATCAGAGATGAAAGCTTCATAGCGCAGCACTTTCTCCCCCATGGCCTGCCGCTTAGGGGGCGTCTCCATGATGCGCTCCTTAGAGCCCTGGGCAATAAGAAAGCCCCAGCAGGTCCAGGGGTCCCCAAAGGTGTGGACGGAGTCGGCGAAGCAGGAATGACACGGAGACAGGGTTCAGTTGATCAGCAGCCTCGCCAGGATCTCTAGCCAAGCTCTGTGTTGGATTGCCTTATTACATGTGTATTTATGCCGGTTGACTTTAATCCTGTCAATCTCTATTCCAAAGGTTAGGGCGTTTCTTACCTCCATTCCAGGGAGTAAAGATTATGTAGCTTAAGTGTGATTGTTCATAGTTAAAGTGATTAACTACCCGCGCCTGGCACTTAGTTAAGGGGTTTTATTCCCTCCCCAACTTCAGGGAAAAATCCCTACCTGGGGAAACAACCTTTCTTGGAGAGGTGACCTTGGTTAAAATACATAGTGCCAAGAAGGCGAGCAAACATATTAAGAACAGTATGCCGTATACGCCAGGTCCCTTGAAACATATGCTGTGCAGATGTTTCTTCCCTGCAGCGACTGTGTCAAGCAGCAAGGATGGACTGGCTTCCGGTACACAGTGAAATGAAGATGAGTGCTATGGTCTGAATGGTTGTGACTCCCACCATGCCCCAAATTCATAAATTGAAATCCTATTGGGCCAGCTAATGGGATTAGGAGCTGGAGCTTTGGGATGGGATTAGGTCCTGGGGGTGGAGCCCTCACGATGGGATTTGTGCCCTTATAAAGGAGGCCTGAGAGAGCTGCCTGCCACATTCCCCAAGTGAGAATACAAGAAGTCAGAAGTCTGCAATTGGAAGAGGGCCTGCACCGACCGACCGACCATATAGGTACCATTTTAAGATACGATTTTTGCCTTCATAGTTCATAGTGAGTCCCATGTGGTGTGAACTGTTCTAATCATGTGCAGGAGGACCACCTTGCACCTGGTAATATTTTAAAATTAGTTTGATTGGGAGACGTCATTCTCCCGCGCCAGTGCCGGCCCGGAGGTTCGGCAGAGCGGTCCCTCTCTGGCTTGGCTTTCTAGGACAGTTCCCAGTTGCCAAGGCCTCTGACCTGAGAGCGAGGAGGAAAGCGGCGAGATGACGGACCGCTACACCATCCACAGCCAGCTGGAGCACCTGCAGTCCAAGTACATCGGCACGGGCCACGCCGACACCACCAAGTGGGAATGGCTGGTGAACCAGCACCGCCACTCCTACTGCTCCTACATGGGCCACTTCGACCTCTTCAACTACTTCGCGGTTGCGGAGAACGAGAGCAAAGCTCGAGTCCGCTTCAACGTGATGGAGAAGATGCTGCAGCCCTGCGGACCGCCGGCCGACAAGCCCGAGGAGAACTGAGGTCCCGCCGGTCCGCGCTGTGCGGGAGAGCACCCCTGTTCCTCCGGTGTGCCGACCTCCGCGTGCCCTGACCCGGGGACCCGTTCTGTGTGCTCCGGCATCTCCCCGAACAGACGTGCTTCCTCCCGGGGCCTCTCCTGACCTGCCTTCCTGTGGACCCTCGGAACACAGCGTTGGGGCCCCTGAGAACTGTGACCTTGGCGACCCTAAAGCCAGCGAGCGTCAGGGGAGATGGCACTGGAGTGAGACGGAATAGGGAGGCTCGCTTTTAGCCAGTTGATCGTCGCTGTTGGTTTTCCCATAAAGTTCAGAAAATGTTCCAAAAAAAAATCAATGAAATTAGTTTGATTGTGACACTAGCACTGTATAGAATCTTGACTTCATTGCTTTCATCAAAAGATGATTTAGTTTTAAGGGTAACTTGAAAGGATAATTGTTGGAATTTGCAACTGATGAAAGATTGAAAATGAATAGTGATAATATATTATTTGTTTCATTTTAGATAAAAGTTAAAAACGAACATTCGGAGAATTTCGCTCTTCTGCTCCTGTGGAGAGGATGGCTCTGAAGACGGTGCCCAAGGACACGCGGCATCTGCGGGCTTGTTTGTTGTGTTCGCTGGTCAAGACTATAGACCAGTTTGAATATGATGGTTGTGATAATTGTGATGCATACCTTCAGATGAAGGGTAACCGGGAGGTGGTGTACGACTGCACCAGCTCTTCCTTTGATGGAGTCATTGCAATGATGAGTCCAGAGGACAGCTGGGTCTCCAAGTGGCAGCGAGTCAGTACCTTTAAGCCTGGAGTGTATGCAGTGTCAGTCACTGGTCGCCTGCCCCAAGGAATCGTGAGGGAGCTGAGAAGTCGAGGAGTGGCCTACAAATCCAGAGACACAGCTATAAAGACCTAGCAAGATGTACGGCTGCCAGTGTCTTTGCCACCGCCTCCTGCCTCTGCTTATTTATTGCTGTGAAACTAAATGGACAGAGCTTCAAATACTCCTCACCCTCCAATTCTGAGGCTCAACAGACTGATAAGAGAGCAGTACAGCCTGTTCCTGGGCTATTTTATCTTATTTGGACTACTAGTTGGGGTAGGAGTGGTGTGGGTTGATGGATTAACAGAGTGAATTGTATGTGGAGTACGATGTTTTTTTCCTACCCACACCTCTGGCTGCCTCCTTGCCCATGGTCAGGACTCTATCAAATGCCAATAAATGTGAACCCATAGTTCATGAAAAAAACAAAAGAAAAACAACAATGAATATTCGTAGCTTGCTGAAATTACTTTAGATATTCTTCTTCCAAATATTGTATTTCAACTGTAATTGAAAAAAAATCCCAAAACTCTTCCTTCATTCGCATCAATTTATCTTTGTGAGACCAAGCTCATGCTGCATGGGCTGCAGCAGAACTATGTCAAGCTCAACGAGAGAGAAAAGAACCGTAAACTCCTCGACCTCCTGGACGTGCTAGAGTTTAATTGGAGTGCGGGTGAATTTCCCGCCAAAATATAAGATGGCTCTGTCTTTTGGTTTTGTTCCATCCACCAAAAGGGTGGATTACAAACAAATATTTGGTAATACGCAGTTACAATCGGCCCGAGTTTACACGTTTCCCGCACTCCACCGCAAATCTATATGAACCGAGTTTTAAGACGGCTCCCGCGGAGTACGCGCAATTCAGCGAGCCGACTTAACTCGTTTCCCGCACTCCAAGTGTTGGTGGTGATCTTCGTGAGGTCGGTGCAGCGCTGCATGGCCCTGGCCCAGCTACTCGTGCAACAGAACGTCCCAGCCATGGCCATCCACAGGGCCATGGCCCAGGAGGAGCGCCTAGCACGCTATCAGCAGTTCAAGGACTTTCAGCGGCGGATCCTGGTGGCCACCGATCTGTTTGGCCGAGGGATAGACATTGAGCGAGTCAACATCGTCTTCAATTATGACATGCCTGGGGACTCGGACACCTACCTCCACCGGGTGGCCCGTGCCGGTCGCTTTGGCACCAAAGGCCTGGCTATCACTTTTGTGTCTCATGACAATGATGCCAAAATCCTCAATGAGGTTCAGGGTCGGTTTGAAGTCAATGCGGCGGAGCTTCCTGAAGAAACGGACATCTCCACATACATGGAGCCGAGCCGCTAACCACACACCTGACATCCCGGAGCCACCCTGCTTCCCACGTGCTGCTTCAACTTCTCTTTCTAGGCGACAGCGGGGCTTTCTTTTTCTGTTCAAACACCGTACATTTGTGTAACAATAAATTTGTATTATGCAAAAATAAATAAAAATATGGGCTTGTATTTTGCTTCTTCACCCCATTTTTCAAGTCAGTCATATATATATTAAAGTACATTTTTATTGATTTCAGAGAAGGGGGAGAGGGAGAGAGAGAGAGAGAGAGATCAATGATGAGAGATTCTCATTGATCAGCTGCCTCCTGCATGCCCCCTATGAGGATTGAGTCTGCTACCCAGCATGTGCCCTTGTCCGGAATCGAACCTGGGACCCTTCAGTCCACAGGCTGATGCTCTGTCCACTGAGCCGAAGCAGTTCGTCCCATATATACATTTTTAATGACCACCCAGACAGGTGTTCAGATCCGATGGGAAAGAAAACCGGCTCATTTTTTCCTGTATTTTACAAAAGTACCTCCTAGCGATGTATTGGAAAAATAAAGACTTGTCCTTCACCATGGATAATTTGGCAAGCTGCTTTTTCGAGACTCATTTTGCGGGATCAATGGGAGAGTAGTAGGAATCCGGGCCCTGGAATGAGGTCCAGTGAAAAGCAAAAAAAAATGAACAAAGCTTTGGGAAGTAACATTTTTTCTAGCTCAATACGCTCAACTTCTATTAGAGCTCTTGGCCGAAGACAAATCTAGAAAAAGGTGCCCAGCACCTCACCCCAAATTCCTTCCACAATGTTGGCCAGCAGCACTGCGGCACCCCGCCTTCGGGAGCAGGAAAGGAGCCGGGGGGCGGGGCAAGCAGCGTGAGGTCATCGCAGAGCGACGCTGGCGCCGCAGGCAGCGCCGGCGCCGCGTGACGTCATCGCCGCCCCACTGCTTTCCGGAAGACGGCGTGGCCGGCCAGTGAGGTACTCTTGAAAGCTGGGGTTCGCGTTTTTCTGTTACTGACTGCAGCCCTGCTCTCTTGTCCTGGGTTTCCCCCGCCGCTGGCTGCGAGGAGCGAGGCCGGGACTCGCAGCCCCCCGCGAGGGCGAGCTCGCCCCCCTGCGCGTGGGGCACAGCGTGGTTGCGGGACGCCCGCGTCGCCAGTCCTGGGGCTGTTGGCAGGTCCGGGCCTACCTGGCTCCCTCTCGCCTCTTTAGGTCCAGCCTTTCGCCTTTTATACGCTCCTTAGCTCCGCCTCCCGCAGATTGGAAGGCGGAGAATGTAAGGACAGAGGACTTCACAGTTGATTTTCGGCCGCCTTCAGCCCTCGTTGCAGGAAGGAAGGCCGAAGGGAGAGCTGGAGGGGAGGGAGTAGCTTTCCCCAGAGGATGGGCTCCTTCCACCTTCAGCTGAAATCGGTCCCAGGAGTGGATGCTCTCAAGGAAATAGTTGTGCTTCGTGGCCCAGGAACGTTCAGTGTGATTCAGACTTCTGTTCGCAGGGACCCTCAGCGTCGCCCTGTTTGTTGGCGGATGGGCAGCTGGGTTTGACGAAGATGCAGCTCCCAGTGAGGTGTTTGCTGCCCGCGGTGGAGCCTGTCGGGACCGTCTGATGGTAGATGGAACCGAGGCTTCACCGTCATGTGGAGGCTGGTCCTGAAAAATCATTAGATAGCCCCTGTGATCGTTTGAAACGATAGATCTCATTGTTTTGTTGAGAGATAAAATAATGGCAGTGCGGAAAATGATTTTTCAAAATAAAAGAATTCTCAGTCAAGCCCTAACCGGTTTGGCTCAGTGGATAGAGCGTCGGCCTGGGACTCAAGGGTCCCAGGTTCAATTCCGGGCAAGGGCATGTACCTGGGTTGCGGGCACATCCACAGTGGGGGGTGTGCAGGAGGCAGCTGATCGATGTTTCTCTCTCATCGATGTTTCTAGCTCTCTATCCCTCTCCCTTCCTCTCTGTAAAAAAACCAAACAAAAACAATTCTCAGTCAAAAGATGTTACGGCTGATTTTAAATAGCCGTGTTGTATTACAGTTGAGGAGTGATGGTTTCTCATGACCTTTTACATGGCTCTTTAAAAAATAAATATATATCTTTATCAATTTCAGAGAGGAAGGGAGAGGGAGAGAGAGAGAGAAGCATGAATGGGAGAGGGAAACATGGATGGGTTGCTTTGCGCTTGCAGCCGAACCAGGGATGGAGCCTGCACCGGGGCCTGCGCCCTGACCGGGAATCAGACAGGCCACCTGTCAGTGCACCGGAGGAGGCTCACCCAACTGAGCCACACGGCCAGGGCATGATGATGTCAGAGATGAGGAAAATGTCATAAGCAAACCTCATGGTTTTAGAAGGCAACTTTGCTGCTTTATAATTTTGGAAACACTTCACATTCAACATTAGAATTAAACACTATAAGTAACTTCTTTGTAATCTGACGTGATTATTCATCTCTATCTCCAGCAACCTCTTTATAATGTACTTCTTACTCTGTTATCAGGCTTTGTGATAAATTTTTTAGAGGTTAACATTTTTAAAAAAGACGAAGCCTTATTTTTTTCGCAGTAAAATCTTGTCAGGAGAATTACAGGTAACACTAACATGGACTGACTGCCAAAGATAGCAATGTTTATTGAGAGATTGTATATACATTGCACTATTATTTTCTAAGATAATGCAGTGCAACAAAATCATTACGGTAATAGAATTTTGGTGCAACATCTGCAGAAGTCTCTCTAGTTCCAAAAAAATTTAGATATTGGCTTTGGTCTCTCACTTAGTTCATAATTATGTGTACCTCTGCTTGGCATAGGGATGGAAGCAGATCCAGAATGTACGTTATATTTTTTTCCTTTTGATCCATGTGGTGACTTGCTAATATTTAGAAGTCCAAATTCAAATATGATATTAAGATTCTCCAAAATTTGGTTCCAGTTTACTTACATTGGTTTTAGTCAATTAACAAAATGTTACTAAATACCTAAGGTGTGGCAAGACATGTTAGTCCTGAGGGAGTGGCCAACACTTTGCATTAAAAGCCTCTCCTCAGCCCAGTCAGCATGGCTCAGTTAGGTGAGACTACTTTGGGAGATATGGAAACCTTTATAGAGGAGCATGCATTTGATTGGGTTTCAAAGGATTAATAGGTTTTATTAAGCCCAGAAGATCGGGGAGGGGTTATTCCAAACAGAGGAAAAACCCTCACTTCTCTCCCTTCAAGACCATTACCTCCCAGTCAGCTGTTTTAAAGGTTCTTTTGCACTTCCTTAGCTTTCTTCTGTGCCTACTATCCAATTCCTCATTCTGGGCAACCATTCTTCTTGTAGGCCTATTGAATATTGCTAAAGAAATTCACAGAAGACAGAAGTTAATACTATTTAACCTTAACTGAGTCATCTCAGTTGCCTGAAATACCTGGATCCTCTCAGCTTCCTGACAATTCCTTTATTTACCCCTGTTCTTTTCTATCTGTGAAGAAGACTGATAGCAAAAAATTGATTCATTTGAAATATGGTATTGGAAGAGAGGTCTACAAATACCGTGGATCATTAGACAAGCTGGTCCTAGAGCAAATTAAGCCTGAAACATTGCTGGAGCCAAAAATGACAAAATTGAAACTGTCCTACTTTGGACACATCTTGAGAAGGCAAGATTCTTTGGAAAAGACAGTCATGTTGGAAAAATAGGAGGTAGCAGGAAAAGAGGAAGATCAAACATGAGATGGATTGGCTCCATAAAAGAAGCCATAGGCAGGAGTCTGTAGGAGCTGAGAAGGGCAGTTGAGGACAGGACATTGTGGACATCACCCATTCATAGGGTCCCCAGGAGTTGAGCATTGAGAAAACTTACATGCATATTCAAGTATCTCAAAGATAAATATATATCTTATTCTTCAATTTTTGTTCACTTTAACATATCTCAGGACTCTGAGCTCTACTTCATACTTCTTCAATGCTGCAGAGTTTCTTATTGAATGAATAGATCATAATTTATTCAACTAGTTCTTGTTAATGGGTGCATAGGTTGTTCCCTGCTTTAAAGTATTTTAAAAAGTGTTGCAGTGGATGTCCTTGTGTGAAAATACATATTTTGAGAAGTAAAATTGTGGGGGTCAAAGAATTTGTACATACATAATTTTGAAGCATAGTGCCAAATTGCCTCCAAAAAACGCTCAGTTTACGCTCCAATTAATAGTGAACGAGTGGCTGTTTCTCCTCACCTTTGCCCATACTAGGTATTATCAATCTTTTAAATTTTTGCTTGTTTGACATGAAAAATAGCATCTTGTTTTGTTGATTTATGCTTCTTTAATTAGGAGTGAGATTGAATAACTTCATGCTTATTAGTCATCTGGATTCCTTTACTTGTGAACTGCAGGTTTTCTTTGTTCATTTTTCTTTTGGGTTGTAGGTGTGTGTGTGTTGTAGGTGTGTGTGTGTGTGTGTGTTTGTTAAATTGATTTGTAGAGGCTCCTTTTATCTCTATGCTGCAAATATTTTTCCCTCGTTTTTCATTTGACTAAACTTTTTTGGTCTGTTTATTTTCTAATGCATATATTTCTTATAAGATGTAAGATACTAGGATTTCTTTTAAGAGGAAATTTGTGACATTCATAAAATAATTAGAGACACCCTGAAATGTCAGCTTTTGTTGGGAATGTTGGCAACACTAACCTCATTTGAAGCCACAGGCTCTGTCTTGTTTTAATGAGTTTTATTTAGCAACTGTCACAGATCTGGTAGCACTCAGTAACCCACCTTCCCCTCACCTTCAATTATATTTGGAATTGAGATGAGATGTAATAGAGCTGCTTAGTATTCTAGAGCAGCGGTTGCCAATTTTCCGGACCTCACGGATCACAGGTGGTCCGCGGACCACTGGTTGGCGACCTCTGTTCTAGAGTATACTTCATTTTAGGTTTCCCCCAATTTCTGAACTGAATTGTATTCTAAAAGTTAATTTATGAGTTAGCTATCTAATTTCACTATCGATATAATGTACATAGGTTTGTTATTCTTGCTCTCAAAGTGTAATTACTCCATGAAGACTAGCTTTTTTTTTATAAAGCAAATTTAAGATGTTATGCTATTTTACCCAGGGAGATTATATATATATATGGAGAGGGAGAGAGAGAAACATCAATGATGAGACGGAATCATTGATTGGCTGCTTCCTGCATGCCCCACACTGGGGATGGAGCCCACAACCTGGGCATGACCTCCTGGTTAATAGGTCGACGCTCAACCACTGAGCACCACCGGCTGGGCAACTGAGGGACATTTTTCTGACATAACTATAATGCTATGTTCATAGATGACAAAATTATCAGTAATTTCTTGGTGTCATCTAATGCCCAATCTATGTTCATATTTCTTTCTCTCAAAAATATCTTTTTACACTTGGTTTATTTGAATCAAGATCCATACAAGATCTATACATTCCATTTGGTTGTTACAGCTCCTAAGTTTCTTTTATCTCTTCTTTATCTACCACTGTTCCCTTTTCTTTCTTTATTTTTTTTCTTCATGCCATTTACTTGTTGCAGAAACCAGGTCAGTTATTCTACAGTGCATTTCTCATTTCAGATTTGTCTTTTTGCTTTCTGGTGGTAACTTATTTTTCTGTCCTCCATATTTCCTGTAAATGGAAGTTAGCTCTAAAGGGTCAATTAAATTCAGATTCAACTCTTTTGGGGAGTTGGAAATGAAACATAGATGATGCTGTGTACATCATATTCACATCAGGAGGTTCATAATATGTTTGTCCAACTTTTAGTAAAGTGAGGACAGATCTGTGTTCAGGGAGTGTTAGTCTCACCCCTCCGTTGTAAATTTCCTCATTATCCTTTTATTTGTTGTTGATCATTGCCTGAATCTATCATTTCATTAGGGGTTGCAAAATGGTATTTTGAGGGGAAAAAAAGTTGTCATTTCTTTCACATTTGTTAGCTGGAATTTGAAATCTAGTTTTATTACCCGGGAGCCTGACAGTCAAGAATAACAAAGGTGCTGTGGGAAAATGCTGTCAGAATAGCACCTTGAGATGCCAGGAGTATACCTTTCTTTGCTGTAGTTCTGGTGGTTTAAAGGAGTGTGGTGGTCTTCTTGCTGTGTTAGCGTGGCTGGGCTGCTGTCCCCAGAATTTCAATAAAACACCAATCTAGGTATTTGTAGATGTGATTAAAATCCATAGTCAGTTGACTTTTACATTAGGGAAGATTGTTCTAGATCAGCGGTTCTCAACCTGTGGTCGCGACCCTTTGGGGGTCGAATGACCCTTTCACAGGGGTCGCCTAAAACCATCGGAAAACACATATATAATTACATATTGTTTTTGTGATTAATCACTATGCTTTAATTATGTTCAATTTGTAACAATGAAAATACATCCTGCATATCAGATATTTACATTACAATTCATAATAGTAGCAAAATTATAGTTATGAAGTAGCAACGAAAATAATTTTATGGTTGGGGGTCACCAAAACATGAGGAACTGTATTAAAGGGTTGCAGCATTAGGAAGGTTGAGAACCACTGTTCTAGATCATTAAACTGAATTGTTGAAAGGCTTTCACAGCAGAGCTGAGACTTCCCTGACAGAAGAGAAATTTCCACCTGTGGACAGCAGCTCCAGCTTGTGGCTGAGAGTTCCAGCATGCTCTTCCTGCAGATTTTGACTTTCTTAGCCAGCCCCCACAGTTACACAAAACCGTTTCTTGTAATAGATCTCTTCATATACTCATATCAGCTACTCTCCTGACTCTTGTTCTCTGATAAAATGGGGTGGTAAGAGTCAGAGGATCTGCTTAGGGTTACCATATAATGAATTGCCCTGACTGGGACCTTTGAGAGAGAGATGAGCATGTGGCAGGCTGGACAGACCTCCCTGAAGTAGAGAGTCAGGCGAAAGGGAGGTGGATGACTTCAGTTCTGTGTGTGATGCTGTGCGCCCCTCCTTTTCTCCTGTGGGTGCTATGGCTTCCATAACCAGTGACAGGAGGGAAGGAGCAGCAGCATTCCAGTACTCAGGAACTATCTATATAAGATGTTAGAAGAAATCATTTGAATTTTGGGGAAAATTCTAATAGTAAAAGAACCTTTTTTTTTTTTTCAGACTGTCATGCCCCCCTTTTTTCTAATTTTTTTGGTTAAGTAAAAGGTAAGTGGTTCCGTTCAGATTTAATGAGGGTAATTATTCTTACTTACTGCCTTGCTTTCAGTGTTCACCTTAACCCATTTTAACAATAAATAACTACTTGTTTATTGGGGCTTAGGGACAGGGAATAATTGCAGGAAAAAATCTCCATTATGATTCTAAAGAGGGAAAATATTTTCTAATAGAAAAATTGGATGAAAAATGTACATTTAAATAAAGGCTTTTAAAAATATACTTGCAGTATTTGTTAAAAGCCAAAATACTTTATTAGAATATGCCTTTATTTAAATGTAATGATTATTTTTATTACAAATTTAACATGCTTTTTGAAGTAACAAGACAAACAATGAAGAATGAGCTTGCCTTGATCCTACTCCCTAATCCCTGCCCCTTCTCTGAGAGAATTGTCTTTTTTTTTTTTATGTCTCCTTCAAATCTTTTCCTACATACTAGTAACTACAGATACAGGTTTAAAAAAACAAATGGCACATACATTATGTGTTATATACTATAGAGTGTTCTATGACATTTTTTTCACCATTTCTCATTATGTGTTACTACATAGAGATTTACTTCTTTCTTTTTTTTTTACTTGAACAATAATTTTTTTAGTCATTTTTGTTTACAACTGAAGCAATGGGAATTCAAAATTAACATCCTTGCCTGTGATATTCTTATAGATATCAGAACAAGTTTCAACCTTGTGCTCCACGTTGTTCTGCTGGGCTTTATCCAAATGAACTTGCTTAATTATAATATTCTCTTGGATGGATGTGCTACAATTTAGTTAGCTGTTTCTGTATTGGTGAATAGATTATTTCCAGGATTTTGTTATAGGTTATTTATTGAACACATGTTTATTGACTGTCAGGCTGTGCTAGTGAACAAAACCCCCAAAATTCTGTTCTCATGTAATTACCATTCTTTAAGATGGACAGACAATAAATGAATTAAATATGTCAGATGTTAATTGAGGACTGTAAGGTAATTGAGGAGATAGGAAGTGTAGGGCCCAAGGGGTGGGGTGTAGTGGGCGGGGCATGCATTTTAAAGAGGGTGTTCAAGAAAGGCCTACCAGTAGGTGACATTTGAGTAAAGATCTGACAGGTAAAGTAATAAGCTCTGAAGCTGTTGGTAGGGGAGGAAAGGAGAAACCGGACATTCTAGGAAGGGAGAAGTACAAAGGCCCTGAGGTAGGGCCAGGCCTGCTGTGATGTGGAAGAGCAGTGATGCTGTCCTGGCTGGAGTGGAATGAGCAAGGGCTAGAGTGGGAGAAGCTGAGGTCACAGAAGGCTGCAGAGAGGGCAGATTGTGTTGGGCTTTTTAGGGCCTTGTAAGGACTTTGTCTTTTACTCTGAGTGAGGTGGTAAGCCTTTGGAAGTTTCCAAGCAGAGGTATGACATAGATTTGGAATGACCACTCTGCTTTTTCTTGATGATAAACTACCGTGTTGTAAATAAGGAAGCCATTTAAGAGGTTATTGCAGCAATCTAGACAAGGCATAACGATGGCTTAGACTGGCTTGGACCAGGTTGGTAGCAGTAGAGGTGGATTCTGAATATGCCTTAAAGGTAGGGTAAGAGAGGAAAGAGTCCAGGACTTCTCTAAAATTTAGGGCTGGACAGTTGAAAAGGTGGAGTTACCATGAAATGAGGCAAGGAAGACTATAGTAGGCAAGGTTAGGAATTAGGCTTTGGGTACATAATACTTAAGAATCTATTAAAATAACCAACAGAGATATTGAGTAAGCAGTTGGAAATGTAGATTTAGAATTCAATAGGGAGGTCAGGGCTGGAGATACAAACCTGGGAGTCATCAGTTTATTAATGCAATTTAATTAAGGACAGTCCTTGGGACACTGCAAGGTTAAGAGGCTGAGGATACGAGAAGGATACTGCAAAGGACACCAAAAAAGCAGCCAGTGAGGTAGGAGGGAAACCAAGAAAATGTGATGCCCTTGGAAACCAAATGAAGGGAGTCAATGAAGTCAAATGACTGAGACTTGACCATCGAACTTAACAGTGTGGCTGTGTGGGTGATGTTGATGAGCAATTTTGAGTGAGAAGTAGAGGGCCTGTTTGTAGTAGATTCAAGAAAGAATGGAAGGAGAGGAATTAGACTGTTAATATAAGCAGCTCTTTTGAGAAGCCCTGAAAGGGAGATAGAAAATGGAGCCTTAGCTGGAGTAGGATATGAAGTCAAGATGTTTTGTTCCTTGTATGAGATGGAGAAATAAAATGTTTTAAGATTTATGGTTAATTGATCCAGCAGAGGGAAAAACTGATGCAAGAGAAAGTGCGGAAATTGGGAGAAGAGTTTGAAGAGTCTCTTTTGCTAAATTTGTATGCATGTATATCAGGATTTCTGTAGATTCTTAAGAGGATTTCCTGAATCAGAATTCAGTGTGCCAAAGTTGTGGGTTGGATCCCAGTCAGGGCACCCACAGGAGTCAACTAATGAATGCATCGATAGGTGCAGCAACATATTTCTTTCTCTTTTCCTTTCTCTGAAATCAATAAAAAAAGTGTTTTTAAAAAAGAGTATGTGCATTTAAAAAATCTGTGCCAATTTATATTTTACTTTCAGTATATACCCTTGTTAACATTGACCTTCGATAATCTTTAAAATTATTACCAATCTGATAGGTGATAAGATATCTTCATTATTTTAATTTGTTTTAATGCTTTGTAGGAACTCAGTGTAATCTAATTAATTCTTTGTTATATTTTGACAGATATTTTCTCCCAGGTTGTTTCTTTTATATTGCTTATGTTGTACTTTTACCATAAAGATTTTGTTTTCTTTTTAGTGTTTATGTAGTTAAACCCATCATCCTTTTCCTTTTTTAAAAATATATTTTTATTGATTTGAGAGAGAAAGGGAGAGGGAGAGAGAGAGAAACATCAATGAGAGAGAATCATTGATTGGCTGCCTCCTGCACACCCCACACTGGGGATCAAACCCACAACCCAGGCATGTGCCCTTGACTGGAATTGAACCCGGGACCCTTCAGTCCATAGGCTGATGCTCTATCCATTGAGCCAAACCAGCCAGGGCACCCTTTTCCTTTTATAGCACTTGCGTTTCATTTGGATTACATATATATTTTATATAATCTTGTAATATGTTTATTCACTTACCTTTTAGATTCATGTGGAATTTATTTTTGTGTATGTTATGAAAAAGGTGTGTAAGTTTTCCATCTTTTTCTACATTCTAACCAGTTAAATACTAGAAGAATTAACTATTTCTTGAAGGTTTGGTAGAACTTACCTGTAATATCTTGTAGGCTTGTATCCCTTTTGGAGGGCAGATCTTTGACTTTCTATAAATTTTTCCTTTAAGGCTCATGATCTGTTTGTTTATATACTTCTTTTAGGTTAGTTTTGGTAATTGATTTTTTCCCCTATTATCTCATTTTTATTCACATTTTCAAATTTATTGGTTTAAGATTTTACATGAAGAGAAGAAACACTGAGTCTTCTCTCTATTTGCAGTGTATCCCTTGTACTTATATCTTTATTTGGACAGTAGGTGCTGGAGCCTTACTTTGACAGTGCTAGAGACTGGGGTAGCTGTTTCCAGCCCTTGTGGCCCAGCTCTTACTGCCCTTTGTCTTGGGGTTATTCCTAGATTCTCCCATTTGGTTTCTAAGGGATTGTAGGCTTTTTTCTGTTTCCTATCAGTCTGATCCCATTTGCTCTTTAACTTCAGGAATTTATACTGTTGGATTTGCCGATGGGCATGTGCCTCTTGGTTTCCAGCATTACTGTGGACTTATTTTTATGTTTCTTCTATCATTTTAGAGGGATTTTTTGGAGGGATGAGAGGCAAGTATCTGTTTTCAGTTAGTCTTTTGAAATAGGAAGTCACAAGTTTTTCCCCAGTGTTTTTCTTTTACCATAGTTCTTTGTTTATTTTTATTTTATATATTTTATTTTGTTAATCCTCACCCGAGGATATTTTTCCATTGATTTTTAGGGAGAGTGGAAGAGACAGGGAAAGACAGAGCAACAGCAGTGTGAGAGAAACACACCGATTGGTTGCCTCCTGCACAAACCAGGACCTAGGCTGGGGAGGAGCCTGCAACCAAGGTACTTGCCCTTACCTGGGACATTTTGGTCTGTAGGCCAATGCTCTACCCACTGAGCCAAACCGGCTAGGGCAGTTCTTTGTTGAATTGCTGGTTGCACAGTAGTTAGTAACTTTACAGCATAAGAAGTGATAGTCAGTTGGACTCCACTTTTTTTTTAATGAATGCAGATATCTCAGTAGAATATATACTTGTTGAATAGAAATGTTGATATATTATGACTAAATATTCAAAAAGCACTTTTTAAAGTTAAATGACATAGTCATAACATTTAGAACTGTAAGGGTCTTTTACAGATCATTAGGCCATTTTATGGATGAGGTATTTGAGGCCTAGAGAGATTCAGTAATTTATCTAAGGTGACAAAGTTAGTGATCAAGCAAGATGGAAAGCCCAGTCTTTTTACTTCAATTCTGCTCTGCTATGTGCTATTTTACCACATTCTTGCTGTTCTCTTTAGCTATGTAATGAATGAGGTATTTTCAGCTAATAAAAAATTGTTTTAAGACATAAGAGGTATGTATGGCTTAGAACTGCTTCTGAAATTTGGTCTTAGATACCATGTGAAATACATTGATGTGTATTTTTCATTTTCTCACATAGATATTAAATATTATGATATAAATGTGAATTTTAAAAGAATGGGCTGTCAGGGTATGCTCTAGCCTAAATGAAAACCATACAGTTTATTTCTCCCAAGTTTCCTCTTTTCTGCTTTATGTGATTTATGGGCCTTTTGTCTTTCTTCTTAATATTTTAAAGAAGCTTAAGGAATATATACATATATATAGGCTTGAAAATGGTTTTAGTGATAAATAATCTTAAGATATTTCAGATTTAGCATTTCTCATTTTGTAGTTTAATATAGCATGCTGCTAGATCAACTCCTAGGTTTGGAAGGACTAAAATATACATTTTTTGGGGAAAAAAAGATTATTTTTTTTCAGCAAGCATTAGGGGATATACTTATCACACTTTCATTGCTTTGCTTGGTCTTTAACTCCAACAGAAAATTTTTTAAATGTAGGATTTTGATTATTGATATTCTATGTTTGGTAGTCATTACTTTAGTTCTTGAAAAGCACTCAGAGTTTGATGGACTTGGGTGGGTCTGTCCCCTGCTCTCCACTCCATCCCCCTTCCCGAGCAACTTAAGAAGAGGGGAAGTTCGTAGTTGCTCTATAATTATTTTCTAAGATTTGTTTAATTATCTTCAGGTTTTAACTCCTAGCACTTTTGAAGTACATGGTATGACCTATTGATTTTTTTTTAACCTAAAGAACAATCTCTGTCTCTATTTTGAATTCTAAGAATTTACTTTTTTTTTTTCAGTAGGTCATAATGGCAGAAGAAGAAATTAATGAAGACTATCCAGCAGAAATCCATGAGTATTTATCAGCATTTGAGAATTCCATTGGTGCTGTAGATGACATGCTGAAGACCATGATGTCTGTTTCTAGAAATGAGTTGTTGCAGAAGGTACTTTAAAAATGTAATTCAGAAAATAGTGTTGTGCTAAGAAATAGATTAATGATATATGCATGCTCCTTTCCCCCTTTATTTCAACTTCATAAGTGTTTGGATGTTTTTAGGAGATAAAAACAAAACTCCAACCTTAGGAAATACCTCTTAACTATATTTTTATTTTGACTTGGTTTTGGAAACAAAAAGGAACACTCACAGCATTCTTTTCTATAGACTCTATCTTTGACCTTTTAAGTATTACAATGATGTTATCAGGGTTTCTGGAAACCCTATAGGACAAAAAGAGTAAATTGACTTTGACAGTCTAAAACAAATCTCATTATGTTTCTTCTGTCTTTGGTATTGCCTAAGCATTTTAGCCTGCTTCTTATACATAAATGCATCATGTACTATGTTTATATTGATAAATTACTTTTGACATACAAAGCCCAGATCGTAACTCCTGAAATTAAAATAATTCAAAAGAATTTTTCTTGGATTATACACATTCCTTGTCTAACTAAAGATGATATTCTGAATTGAAAATTTTGGGGCAAAAATCACTGGTTAACAAACCTTTTTCTTTTTGCAAATTATTTCCAGATCATTTGGTTATTGGATTATAAAACGTGAAAAAAACATTTCTTTGAAACATTGTGCTCGGTGAAAATTTAAAATATATGATGGTCCTCAAAGTTTGAATTTATTTTCTCTCTCTTTCTAATAGTTGGACCCACTTGAACAAGCAAAAGTGGATTTAGTTTCTGCTTACACATTAAATTCAATGTTTTGGGGTATGTATATTTGGAGTTAATTACAAAACAAATTATTTATTGATTCAAGGGTGATTTATTTTTTAAATGCTAGCACTTTATATGTAGTTATACTTTATGACAATTTTAATAGTCAGATACAGTATTTATTTCTTTTAAATAAAAATGCCATATGCTTGTGAGCCACACACATATTTATTATTATATAGAGGTTGAATAATTTAAGATTTAGTCAGTCATTTGTGTGACATTTCTTTGTTTCTTTAATTAATGCTCTTCATTAATATATACACCATTTTATTTCATGAAATCTTTCTCTTGTAGTTTACTTGGCAACTCAGGGAGTTAATCCTAAGGAACACCCAGTAAAGCAGGAACTGGTAAGATTGCAGTGGATTTCTTTTTACTTTACATGGCTGTTTGTTGTAGTATTCCTGAAGTTAAACTCACAGTACCTTTATCCACTAATTGCAGAGAATAAAATTATTCAGAGTTGAAATTATGAAAGTTAGTCCAGATTTCAGCATGTCTTTAGTTTTTCCTTTTCTTACCTTTGTCAGAGAATTGATGCTTCATATATATTATATAAATCTCTGGATGAGAAAAATATGTTATGATTCTAGTAATTATTTATAACTTCATATTATTTTTCCTATAAATTCTTGAAATCTTGTTCATCTCTACAACTGCCTTTTATTTTTTTAAACTCTTACACAATTCTTAAAAGTATATTCTAGTTGATTTACTAGCAAAGACGGGAAAGTTTCTCCCCCACCTTTTCAATTCTTCCATTAATTCATTTTCTCAGCAGTAAAGAATCCAGTTCAGCAACAAAGCTAAAAGCTTTTTTGGCACCAGTTGTATGTGTACTGTCCAGTAATTCTGCATTAGTGACATATTTACAACCTGTAATAAATCTTCTAGGTTTGTCTTTGTATTCCATTTAGATGTATAAGTACTGTATATAAGGTCTGGTATCTTAGAGGTTTTGCTGACTTCAAAAATTAAATCATTCAATTTAAAAGAGAAAAATCAGAAATCAAACTTATGGTTACCTTCTTAACTTCGTTTTATGAATAAGAATATTAATTTAATCTTTGTTTATAAAATATAAGGTAAATATAAATGTGAATACACTTGACACTATATGATTGTCCTAAAGTCTTATGGTAGTTGATATATATGTTACATACCACTTAATAAAGCATAGACAGCAGTAAAGTACATGGTCATTTACTTTTAAAAAATGAATAAACCAGATCTGTTGTCTTCATTTTGTTAATGTGTGGACTAAGATATTTTCTTTTAAAGTTCTTGAGGGAAAATAAATATATTTTTAAATACAGAAATTGTGAAAAAAATACTTAAAGCAAAATATAAAGCAATATGATACACAGATCTTGATCTGAGCAGTGATATTGACTTTAAATCCTAAGAAGTATGCATTTTACCATCTGTTTTCAACCCTCTAATATGGACTGCACCTTTATAAAATTTCTCTTTTTCTTTTAACACAAAGTTATTTGGAGTATTTTAATACTTGGTTCTGTCATTGGAAAAAGATAAAATCATCTGTCTTCTTTCACTCTCAGAACCCACTTTTTGGAGGAGTACATTCATATTCTGGACAAGGGCTGACAAATAAAAAATATATAAACCTTTTTTCCTTCCGTGGCCTTGTGACAGACATCACTAATTAATCATAGAGTTAGTATATGAGAGTTATATCATGAATGGGAAAGGCATTAAAACTGGTGAATTTATTCATTCAACAAATATTTGAGTGCCTGGGAGGAGCCAGGTATTATTTTCGAGTGAGGTGATTCCTCAGTGAATAAAGCTCATGAATATCCTTACCCTGTGGCAGATGTCAGCCTATGGAGTGGAAAGAGACAAACAATTAACATAATAAATTAACAAACAAATATTAAATATATATTAATACATGGTATGTTAGGGGATATATAATATATATTATGGGAAGAAATCAAAAATAGCACCAGGCTGGACTTTTGCTTTTATTCTGAGAGAAATAGGGGCCATGAGAGGGTTTTGAGCAGAGCTGTCAGTCTTTTTTAATAAAAAAATTTTATGGTTCTACATTTTTCTGTGTCAGAAAAACAAAACTCCAACCTTTATTTCACTGTTTTGATTATTTTCATGAAACTTGCTTTTAAGCAGTGATTAATCATTACCTCTATTTTATGACTCTCGTACCTTCATTTCTCCATTTGAACTCTACAATAGTCCTTCATTCTGATTAATGATCTCAGAACATTTTCATGCTATGACAACGTATTGTGTTTCTCACCTTGTTAAGTCTGATTAGAACTATACTAGTATATGTCGTTAGAAAATATGTGCTTATCAATCAAAACTATGAAATTGAATAAAAGATTGTATATTTTCATTCTTCTTATTTTAATTGTGACACTCCAAGGTAACATTAAAAAAAGAAATCAATCCTGCCTTACCCATTTTCTGCTTGGAAAATTTTTAGGAGAGTTTAGTTTGTATGTTAGAAGTATATGAGGTTTCTATTTTAGATTATACACTTCAGGTAAATAAGAGCTAATATGTGGATTTAGGTTAATGCTATCTAAGAATGTATAACTACATATAAACACTTCAGTGTTTACCTCTGGAGTGACGTCAGTATAGTTTCTCCTCTTTTGAAATGACTTTGTGATGCCTATATTCCCCTAGACTATGAACTGCAGGAGAGCACGGGTATGTTTATCCTGCTCACGCGCACTTGCTAGCTCCACCTCATAGGCAACAAATACACGTCTATTGAATTTAACTGAGGTATAGCATAAAAACTTACTGATGGTAAATCTTTTGCCTTTCTCTCTCTTTTTATCTTTAAGGAAAGAATCAGAGTGTACATGAACAGAGTCAAGGAAATAACTGACAAGAAGAAGGCTGCCAAGCTGGACAAAGGTGCAGCTTCAAGATTCGTGAAAAATGCCCTCTGGGAACCAAAACCTAAAAATGCATCCAAAGTTGCCAGTAAAGGAAAAAGTAAAAAATAACCTTTTGGTTTTGATGTACACATGTTCAAAAAGTACATCATTTTTATTGTTTAACAGGTGGTTATGTGGCAATGCACGGTTTAAATGTATTCCTTATTGAATTCATATATAAAATTTACATTTGAATTTGTAATGCTAAATACATTTCCCCCCAGAAAGATGAAGTTATCTTTATTGATTTTCCTATAGTGTACTGTGAGGTTTTTAACGTTGTGGTGTATTTTATATTTATAGTTTACCATCTCTCTTGACAGGACTCTTGTTTCCTTATATAGGTCAACCTTTCAAGTACTATTTTATAAGCAACTATGAAATTTAAGTTAAATGTTCTCTGTAAACATTTGTCTATTTTAAATGAATAATGACTTTATGAAGTATGCTTTCTGAAGTCTAAAGTTATAAATACATCTGTTTTCACTATATACAAGAAAAAGTGAAATGACTTAAATGTGTTTTTTTTATGTGTAGTTACTTCATCATGTTTTCATGATTTTGGGAATTGCTTCTTTTGATATTTGAAGTGTGAATTTAAGACTTTAAGGTTATACTTTAACTTTTGGCACTCTGCCTATATGTCCCATTTGAAGTAAAATATATTCTCATTAATTGTGGATGGGAAATGAAGTTGTAATTGATGGCTGAATTTGGGCATAATGGCTACATCCTATCAATAAAGGCTGTAAGTGTTGTATAGCTGACCTATTTATTCTCTTTTGAGTAAACTTGCCCTTGAAAGTGGGAAGTTAGATTTTAGAAACCATTAGGAATAGAAAGATTCATGAGTTTTGTTCCTGATGTATAGTGCCCACAGTTCTATCAGTCTCACTTTTCATGTTTGATTACATGTTTTTGAGGTCATGTCAAATACATGCAAGCATTTTGGAACAACTTTCTATGTTAACTTCCACTTAAGCAGAGGAGAAAGCTAAAATGATATTTTATTGTGTTTATATTCTGATTTATTTTCTTGAAATATTTGTTACAGATAATTCTAATATTAAAATTATTTTTATGGCTAAGCCTTATGAATTTTAATTATATTCCCTTAATGTTTTCAGTCTTTGAATTCACATCATGTGTAGGAATGCCAAGTACAATAAAGTACTTTAATTTTTGAAAAAGAAGTTAAAATTTTCTGTGTGATTAATTTTCCATAACTAACCTTGAATAAATGGATTTCTTGATTTATGGTAGCAGATATTGGAAATGGTCTTAAAAACTAATGGATTTTGTAAAGCATGTTGAACTCTTTCTGTGACATGAAGAGAAAGTCTCTGATAGATACTGAGAGTCTTCTGGCTCAGATGTCAGACAATTTTTGAAGTGGAAGAACATTTATAGTTATTTCATTATTTTTTTCTCCTTCATTCAAATTTTAGTTGTTTATTTTTAAACAACTTCTTTATGAAAGCTATGTTATTAAAATTAAGTGCAGTGTACATGTGTGGCCTTATTTATTGCAAAGAAACTTATAACTTGCATTTCTGTATGTTTCTAATTTCATAAAGAAAAAAATACACAATTGTAGAAAATCAGTAGCCAAATTATAGGTTTGTAAATGTCCAACTTTATATTCTGTCAAATTGGAGATTCTTAGGTGAATAATTTTTTCAGTGTTTACTAGTAGAAATAAAAAATAGTTTGAGCTTTGCCCAGTGTGGCTCAGTTGGTTGGAGCATTGTTCCATACACAAAAGGTCATGGGTTTAATTTCAGGTCATGGCGCATACCTAGGTATCAGGTTTGATCCTTGGTCAGGGTGCTTACGAGAGTGTGTATGGGAGGTAACTGATCCATGGCTTTTTCTTTTACATCAGTGTTTCTCTCTATCTCCTTTCTTCTCTCTCTAAAATCAATAAAAACATCCTCAGGTGAAGATTAAAGAAACCAGTTTGAGTGTATCTCACTTTATTATATATAATTTTAAATACTTAGCACATAAAAAGGAGCTGAATGGTGGTAGTGCACTGGGTTGCTTATTTGTTTATTAATTTCTCATATACTTAATGATATTTCCATTGCCAAACACTGCTGGGTTCTAAATAAGGCGATTTCAGCCTTTATTCTATTTTTATAGAGTGTTTGAAAAAAGTAGTCTTTTTGTTCAATTCAGATTTTCAGTTACTGGAAAATAATGACAAATTGTGCTCATTAACCTTAGTCAGAACCATAAAGGGTGAGGGGTTGTTCTCTTTGACTCTGGTACCGTTATTGTTAACACAGTTTGTTCCAAATGGCAGTCTGCTCTAAGTTTAGATGTTAATTACACCTTTTATTAATCTCTGGGAATTAATAAGTTGGGGAGGTTATAGCTATAGATATTTTTAAGGCTAGAATTATAGACCATTAATTTAATACTAAATAATGAGATTTTGTCTTTTAATATTATTTTAAGTACAATTTTCTTGTTCATAGTTGCAGGATGAGAATTCATTTTAGTAAAGTAGAATATGTTAAGAGGAAAATCGAAGCTTGAATTATGGTTTACATTCCTGGAATTAGGAGGTTATGGCAAATTGATTGGTTTTTAAAATACCCTATAGATTAAAAAATTGTTCTTCTTAGCTGTTAGGAGGGGGTTGGCATTATTTCTAAATAAAGCTTTGAAAATTAGCTACAAATGTAGCCAGGAAATGCTTCAAAACTGAACCATGCATTGAATACAGATACTGTTTTCTTTTTAAAAAATATATTTTTTTATTGATTTCAGAGAGGAAGGGAGAGGGGGAGAGATATAGAAACATCAATGATGAGAGAGAATCATTGATTGGTTGCCTCCTGCACGCCCCCCACGGGACTGAGCCAACTCGGACATGTATCCTGACGGGGAATCGAACTGTGACCTAGTTCGTGGGTCGATGCTCAACCACTGAGCCTTGCTAGCCAGGCCAGATACTGTTTTCTTAAGTAGGTCATTGGAGTAAAAGATGTTTTAGGAATCACTCAGTTATGATACAGTTAAACTATAATTTTATGCAAAAAATGATCAAATTTTGACTTGACAAAGTGATATTAACTGAGAAAGATTTGAACAGTGATTCTGATCCTTATGTAATAGCTAAGTTTGATGTGTAAAGGGAAGAAAAAAAGCACCGTCATCTCATTTTCTCCCTCCTTAGCATACTTACTAAACTTGCTCAGATAAATTCAGTGGCTCTTGGGCCAAATGAGATTGGTAGCAACCTATTTTATATAAATGTGGTGTACTTTCCTAATAAAACATTTCCTTTCCCCTATATCCTCATCTGAAAGTCTTTTGTTTTAGAAGTACAAACCATATTTTGTTTATATATTAATATTCCATAGCTGTCCTTCACAATTATGGGGAAAGGTGTACAGGTTTTATTACAGAATTCTGTAGACTTGCTCTTCATTAATTTGCTATATATTGCTTGTGAGCAGTAGTTTAAGGAAACGCTTAGAATGTGTTCAGTTTGCAGATTTGTTCTCTTATCAGAGTGAGCTGTCATAGACCCGCCACTCCATGTGCCTTTTTAAAGTGTTTATTTTATTACATAATTTGTAATATAACCTGGAAGATAGTGCAGCTATCCAGAAAAGGAGACAGTTATAGTGATATCTGTTACCAATGGAGGCTTGCTTTTAATTCCTCCCCACAAAGGCCCAAACCCAGACTATCCTGACTGTGTCACTCCTCTGTTCACAAAGGGTTGAAAAAATGCTAGTTCCTGCCACCCACCTCCCCCATTTTTGAAGCTGAGCAAATGTACCAGGGCAGAATAACTGCATGTAAGTTGTCTATTTTGCAAAGTGATATATTTCAGACAGTATACAAAATTTGATGGTGGGAAAAATAAGCTTTTATAAATGAAACATTTAAGAGACTCTTTTTATTACTTGCTTTCAGTTTAGTGTTGCCTTTAAGGCATACCATTTCAGTTTGGCAGCTACAATAAATGACTGAGGGAAATTGAAGATGATAATTCAACATTTCAAGATGCTTCTGCTGAAATGAATGTAGACCTACCCAGGGCTTGAATTTAAAGTTGATAGTAATACAGTATTTTAAAGCCAAGCACCCAGGAAATTCATGGTGATAAGATCTGAATGAGATGATTAGGAGAAATAGAGAAGAATACCTTCAGTTCCTTGTTATGTAGGTATCTATTGAGGCTATGTTGAAAAATGTCATGGGTTAAAAGAATAGAGGCTTGTTATAGTACACAATTTGCTATAGTATACAATTCATCTTGGACTTTGTCCTAGAGCTTAGTTATTAAAATGAGAGAATTATAACAAGGAATCATCTCTGATGTAATTCTATAGTGTGGACTACCTATAGACCATGTTGTAATGTATCTGGCTAAGACTGTCTCATTTAGTGATCTTTGCTCTCTCAATAATGCATTTCTTGACTTATTTAAACAAATCATTTGATACCCTCTTTCTGATACTGTATTATTTTTCCCTTAAGAAATTATTATTAAAAGAATATGCCTTTCTGAGTTGACATTTGTGAGTTATCACATGGACCTTAGAGATTCATGGGCATATAGTGTTTTGCAGTTTTGCCGTGGCACATGTTAAATCCTGCTAAATTCCATGCTGGAAGGCATTACTCAGCTAATGAGTTAGCTGAGCTCAACTCTGAGCATCCACAGTTGTTTTTTTCTCACTTGCAGTCTCATTTATTCACTAGTTCATTCAAAAAGTGTTTATTGAGCTCCTCCTGTATTCCAGGTTCTGTTGCAGACATGGCAAATCCAGCAGTTATTCAAACAATACGCAGTGATTGGAAAATGTCAAACTTTATCATGTGAAAAATGGCCGCTATGGGTTGAGTTGTGTTTCCCTCTCCAAAAATACATATGTTGAAGCCCTAACACTCAATACCTTGTAATGTAACCCTATTTAGAAGTAGTGTCTTTGCAGATGTAGTTAGTGAAGGTGAGATCATTAGGGTGGACCCTAATCCAATATGACAGGTGTCCCTTATAAAAAGAGGGCATCTGAACATAGACAAGCACAGAGGGAGAACGTTACATGAAGGTGAAGGCAGAGATTGGTGATGCTTCAAGCCAAGGGATGCCAGGGATTAAGTAAGCTAGGGGGAAAGGCACGGAACAGATTCTGTCTCTCACAGCCTTCAAGGAGGAACCAACCCTGCCAACACTTTGATGTTAGACTTCTGCTCTCCGGAACGGTGAGACAATACATTTCCATTGTGTAAGCCACCCAGTTTGTGGTACTTTGTTTTGGCTGATACAATGGCCGTTAATTGTTAAATGAGAGGAGCTAAAGAGAATAATAACCTGGGTGTGAAAACATGTGTAAGAAACTATGACACAAGATAAAATGGGATTCTACAGAAAACCAGGGACTTGTGTCAACTTATCTAGGAGCAGTTTTGAATTTGGGCAAAGATCTCAAGACTTAGACCTTGAGATGTCAAGGGTCTGTTCCTTTTAAGACAAAACATTCAAACCTCTCTAGCTGACATTGTCAGTGACAATGGAGGGAGAGAGATAGAGAGTTAGAAACATCGATGAGAGAGAAACATGGATCAGCTGCCTCCTGCACATCTACTGGGGATGTGCCCGCAACCCAGGTACATGCCCTTGACCGGAATCAAACCTGGGACCTTTCAGTCCGCAGGCCGACGCTCTATCCACTGAGCCAAACCGGTTTCGGCAGGTCTGTTCCTTTTAAGACAAAACATTCAGACCTCTCTAGCTGACATTGTCAGTGACGATGGAGGGTGCCAACTTTTAAGATTTGTTTTCTGGGTTTGAAGAAATTAATTTCCCTGAAAGAAAGAAAACCTTGTCAGGTTTCCATGAAGAGTAGCTTTTCCCCAAGCCTATATTATGTGCCATGTGGTGTTTTCCTAATAAAATGCAGTCAAGTTTAAATAATGGAAATAAATACGTAAAATATTTGACATAAGTTGTATGTAATTTATGCTCTTGGATGAGGCCATTCCACTAAAAAAATTCATATTGAATTCGTCTGGATAGATTTTAAAAGTATCTTAATATTTTTTTCAAATTCTTTATAGTGTGCTATTCAGTTTTCTTTTATTTATTTTTAAAATGTTTTTATTGACTTCAGAGAGGAAGGGAGAGATAGAAACATCAATGATGAGAGAGAATCATTGTTTGGCTGGCTGCCTCCTGCATGCCCCACACTGGGGATTGAGCCTACAACCTGGGCATGTGCCCTAACTGGGATTGAACCATGACCTCCTGGTTCACAGGTCAATGCTCAACCACTGAGCCACGCCAGCTGAGCCAGTTTTCTTCTTTTCAAGTTACGTACCAGAGAACTCAGAAGTGGGTTTCTTACTGTTAATGATTTAGGCTCAGTGTAATTTTCTCTTCCAAATGTTGCTTATTGGTTTTTGGCTATTAGAATCCACCAGTGGATTACATTGAATATGAGAATGTAAACAAAATTAACCTTGACAATGTAAAGAGCAGGGGGCATCCTCAGAGGGCGAGAAATGCAGGCACCACACAACATTGGTGGATGGATATGGTCATAAGTTTAAGTTGTAAAGGTAATAGCTATATTATTCTTTTTAAATCTTCCATCAAAAGCTGGAAGGGGGATTAGTATAAATTAACCCCTCATTTTTAGGGTGAGGAGTCAGTGAAATATCAATGTCGGTATGCGTTATTGAAGTAACCATCAGAATTAAAGACAAATGATGTAAAAGTGATAATCCCTCACATGAGCAGCAGTTAAGTGGGATCACCATTTTTTTTTTTGGTCATCACGTAATTTCTTTAGTAAAAAACAAGAAATTTGTTCAAAGCAACAGCATGACACCCAGATAACCCAGTGAGTGCCAGTTATTTAGTTTTTGGAATGCTAGGTAATAAAATACTTCAGTGATGGGGACATAACATAAAAATGTTAAGTGTAGTAGCAATTATTTCATTGTATAAAAAATACTGTGTAAAAATGTCTGCAGGCATTTAATCATTTTCCTAAATTTGGACCCAGTTTACTTTTTCATTTTAATTTTAGACAAGTTACATTCCAGAGATCGCCAGAAAATAAGATTTCTTATTTGGAAGTGGCTCTCTTTCTAATCTGCTTTCCATTCTTTTTAGCTCTGGCTGGGTAGCTCATCAGTTGGCTAGAGAGTCATCCTGACACCAAAGTTTCAGGTTCCATCTCCGGTCACGCATAAATAAGTGGAACAACAAATCTCTCCCCTTCCTCTCTCTCTCTAAATCAATATAATTTTTTTTTAACTTCCTAATGTTATTTAAGATAAGGTTAGACACTGCAATAGGATTATATGTCAGTGATAGTGTGTGTGATCTTTGCTTGAATGTCTTAATACTGAATTGGAGGAGGGATTTTACTGTACCTACTTTTCACAAAAAGAGACTAGTTCATAGCAAACATGCTTATATATTTTTTCAAGATCAGTTTTCTCACTGCTATCTGACTAGATTATAATGAAAATTGATTGTTCAGTATCAGAAGTTATATACTTCAGAAGTGTAGCAAAATGTAAAATCTTTAGAACTTGTCCTGAGAACAATTAAAATTAGGGTTTAAGGAGTTGGAATTCCTAGATTTTTTATCAATTTTTTTAATTTGTAGAGAACACTAGTAAAGACTAAAAACTAATAGTGTTTTCTTAATATGGACACAAAAATTTTTATTTTGACACAAGTTATTTGAAGTTACCCAGCTACACTATGTTGCCTAAATGCATATCATTGGAAATCAGTTGCCTTCGTATGTGCCCTGACTGGGAATGGAACCAGCGACCTTGTGGTGCACAGGATGACTTTCAATCAACTGAGCTACTGCAGGTGGGCCCCTTACATGTAATTTTAAATAAATTAATAGACAATTTTTAAGAGCAGTTTTAGATTCCCAGGAGAAAAGTACAGAGTTCCTGTATAGGTCCCTGGCCACCCCCACACGCATAACCTCTGCCACCATCAACATCACTCTCCAGAGTAATATGCACAGTTGATGGACCTGCATTGACACATCATTATCGCCCAGACTCCATAGTTTACATTAGGGTTTACTCTTTTATTTTTTTTTAAGTTGAAGTATATTTGACATAGGGTTCACTCTTGGTGTTGTATACTCTATGTATTTGGACAAATTTCTCCATCATTATAGTATCATACAGAATACAGTAGTTTCACTAACCCCCAGATCCTCTTTGTTATGCCTGTTCATCCCTCCTGCCTCCAACCCCTGGCCACCATTGTCTGCATAGTTTTGCCTTTTCCAGAATGTATCACATACTTGAAATCATATAAACATATAGCCTTTTCAGATTGGCGTTCATTCACTTAGCAATATGCATTTAAGATTCCTTCATGACTTTCCACGGCTTTGCTAGCTCATTTCTTTTTAGTGCTGAGTACTATTCCTATTCCATTGTCTGGATGTACCACAGTTTATTTATCCATTCACCTACCGAAGGGTATCTTGGTTACTTCCAAGTTTGGGCAGTTATGGATACATCTGCTATATACATCTGTGTGCAGGTTTTTTTGTGGGCATAAGTTTTCAATTTATTTGGATAAATACCAAGGGGTGTGATTGCTGGATCATATGGCTAGAGAATACTTAGTTTTATAAGAAACCACCAAACTGTTTTCCAAAGCGGCTGTACCAGTTTGTATCTTCACCAGCAACTAACGAGAGTTCTTGTTTTACATTCTTGCCAGCATTTGGTGGTAATATAATTTATTTTAAAAGCTTTTATTCGTAGTTCTGCCATATATTTTTTTGTAGAAGTTTAAAGCAAAAATGATTTAAGTGACCAAAGGAGATATAGAAAAAAATTCTTAGTGATAAAATTGGTGTGGAACTAGGAACTGCACCTGAGAAGCTAGCAACTAGAACACTTTATTCAGAATAAGACATGAGCTTTAATTTAAAATGCATCTTCAAATTCCTTAAATTTCCATGCACCTTGGAAGACATCTTCAATACATTCACATTTCTACAAGCCAAGTATTGGAATCTTTTTTCACAAATATATATTTTTTTTCAGAGATAAATAAGACATGTTTGTGCATATGTGAGTTGGGAAGCACAATTGAATGTATTAAGACATTGTTTTAATGCTCTCCTTACCAATTGTTTTAAATGTTTTTGCCTTGTATCAAGATAAAGTGACTAAAGTGGAATAAGTAATACCTTAATATTCCCACTGGGTTGTCATTTTTATAGCTGGAATCCAGGCTTAATTTTACTCTTTTTTCCCCTTGTACTAGTATATTCCAGCATAGAGTATTCTATTTAAAATATTATTTACTACTGAATGAAAAGGTTCTTCAGTCACCCCTCCCTCTCTGAATGGTAATTGCTCTTGTGTTTGTGTATTAATGTCAGGCATTGTCTCTGTGTGAGGATCTGTGCATTTATGGCAGCTGACACCAGTCCTAACTGGGAATGATCCAGGCCTTGAGTAACTTCAGTTGTGATCTACATGAGCAGATGGAGGTGGGCACTTACTATTTTCATTTTACAAGGTTACCACGGGCGGCTCGGGAGGTTAGGCCTGTGGGGATGACACAGGGAGCCTTCGCCCTCAGCCTTTCTCCCGCCCAGGGACGGAGGAGGCTTCACAGAAGGGAAGGATGGGTCAGCCCGGTGCTGTTTGCCATTGGCCAACATGCACTGAATTCTCACATCCTGTAGCTGGGTTCAGTTTTGGTTTATGTGGTGTCAGTGGTAACTGTGCACACGACAGTAAAGCAGGATTTGGAGCCATATCCCGTTTCTGATGGGCTGCTCTATTGCTAGTGTTGGCCGTAGGCAAGCCATCCTGGCCATTCTGACCAGGTTTGACAAGTTACCCTGAACTCGGACCATCTTTAAGCTATTTAAGAAGCGCGCTGTCGATACACCTAGGTATATTTCTCAAAAAGAATTCTTTCCTCAAGTTACTTGATTTAATTTATTGATTACCCTTCCTCCTGGCCATGTAAAACATGCTCTTTATAGGAAATAAGGAGAAGAAACTCTCCCCACCTGGTGATAACTCATTAATATTTAAAATGTGTTCTTTTAGCCTATGATTGATCAGTTCATATGCTCAACAGCAAATACGTTGTTTGTGTTTCTTCTCTTGATTATAATAGACATTCTAATGAAACAGTTTGAAGATATAGTTGGTTGAAATAAATAAGTGTTATTGAGTGCCTACTATGTGCTGATCCCCAGCCAGCCTCTGAGACTATGAAAAGTGAAGTACGGTGCTCCCATTCTTGCTTGAATTATAATTTGTGGTGGGGGTGGGGGAATGGACATCTTTGTTCAGTATTTATCAAAACAAAGTAAACTTTTATAGTATAACGACTCGCTTAAAATTTATCACTTTTAATAATTTGAATTTTCATACAGTGGATTTTCTTAAAGGTATGCTTATGTCTCTTCCATGTTAGATTTGTCATTATTGCATTTACTAATTTGAACCACTGGGTGGCAGCAAGAGAACATAGAAGATTTTCTAGTTTTGCTTTTGTGTATACAAAAAAGTGAAAGCTATTCTAGATTTAATGGGTGATGGGGAGAAAAAAAGATAGCGATTAAAGCTTGACATTTAACTAAAGCAGATGAGACCCCAACACAACTCATCACTAAGTGTATGTTACCCTAGTGTCAAAATTAAATTTATGCTTTACTATTACCAAAACCATATTGTAAAGTTCTCTTTCAGTTTCTTTTAGTTCAGTTTCTTTGGTCAAGGTTCCTATCAATTACTTTCCTATTTATAAAGGTTAAAAAAAAAGACCCAAACCAGATACTAAGAAAACCTTGTTTAGTAAGAAACTTGTGAACGAAGATTTTAAATGTCATGGAACAATGGAAAGGAGTTGTCCTCTTGAGATAGCCTGTTTCAAAGGGCATTCTTAGGGAAAAATTGAGTTTGGAGATCTTGTTCATAGACAAGAGTTTGTTTTCCTTTTTCTTTTAAAAGATCACTTGCAAGCAGATTTTAAGTAATGTGAGTCTCTTTGAAGATTTCATCCCATTCCTATAAAGTTACAATGGCTTAGTTCCAAGCTGATACTTTATGTGATATGCAGCTCCAACTAAAAATGTGAAATAATCATGAGGTAGTGATTTGGTAACAAAAATTTGTCATTTTATTATTTTGTATAAATATTTGAAATCTGTTTAGGAGAAAACACAGCTTCCCCTTTCTCTCAAATATGTTTCAACACAATACTTAAAAATATTTTCTTTTGATTTTTAGAAAAAATATATTTAGCCTATCTGGAAACTTCTAAAGGTTGCTTTTTTTTTAAATGTATTTTTTAAAATATATTTTATTGATTTTTTACAGAGAGGAAGGGAGAGAGATAGAGAGTTAGAAACATCGATGAGAGAGAAACATCGATCAGCCGCCTCCTGCACACCTCCTACTGGGGATGTGCCCGCAACCCAGGTACATGCCCTTGACCGGAATCAAACCCGGGACCTTTCAGTCCGCAGGCCGATGCTCTATCCACTGAGCCAAACCGGTTTCGGCAAGGTTGCTTTTTTTTTAAAAAAAGATTTTTTATTGATTTTTTTTTTTTTTTTTAGATTGAGGAAGGGAGAGGGAGAGAGAGAGAAACATCAATGACTGGCAATCTTTCTGTGTTCTGGACGACACCAAACCCATTGAGCCACACTGGCCAGGTCTGGCTGGGAAGGTTGCTTTTGCCCAGAGTGCTGAGTGTTAGGCAAAGCCAGGATCTTGTTCTTATTCCTGGAGGGTTATTCTTATGGAAGAAATGCATTTGTGTTTCTTTCCCTATTGAGCTGGGGACCTACCAGTTGTACTTGGAGCTTCAGCCCTTCTTGTTTTTATTTATTTTTATAAAAAAATATTTGTATGGATTGCAGAGAGGAAGGGAGAGGAAAAGAGATGTAGAAACATCAATGATGAGAGAGAATCATTGATCAGCTGCCTCCTGCATGCTCCCTACCGGGGATCAAGGAGAATTGACCCGTGACCTCCTGGTTCATAGGTCGACGCTCAACCACTGAGCAACACCAGCCAGGTTTGATTTTATTTCTTGTTGGCAACATTATCATTGCTTTTAGATATATGTGCGAACCTTATGTTACTTGACTCTTAGTGGAAATGAATGTTTTGAAAATAGGGAAATTTTTTTGCTCATAATGAGGTGTATGGCCACTTTCCATTAAGAGTACTCAAATAAGATGTTCCAGCAGTATTGATAGGAACTGAGACCTGGAACATAGCTGATAACCTTCCTGGCTTGGACTCTGGCTGCCAGTGTCTGCTGTAAACGAAGAACAAAGGGAGAGAAATTATTTCCACCATTCCCTCCCTTTGAAACATTTTTTTTTGGGGGTGAGGGGAAGCTTTTTTGTTGTTCCCAATGCAAGAGAGATTTGTGTGAGATGTATTTAGTTTCTTCTTTAGAAACTATACAGCCTGGCGAGCGTGGCTCAGCGGTTGAGCATCGACCTATGAACCTTAAACGTTTCTTTTATTCTCACTCAACTTTAGTTTCCTCATTTATAAAACGGGGTTGCATCTGTGACTTTATCTAATACTATGATGCTCATTCAGTATCATTCCTGCTGTAGAGATTTGAAGTTCCAATTAGTCCTAGACCTGCTTTAGAAACATTTTGGTCACAGGTGATAATTTTTACTGGGTGAATAAAAAAGAATGTTCATGTCATTTGCTATCAATTGTATTTGTTCCTTTTTTATGAAGAAGATAATGCAGATATTGAAATTTCAAAGATGTCTTAGACACATTACATGGAGAGCTGGGAAATAACCTTTTCACTGATTATGTTGTAGACACTAATGTTTAATATGACACATAAATCAGCAAACTACATGAACAAGAGTTTGACATATTTTTAAAAGGAACCTAGCAATATACTTACATGTTTGACATATAGTTGGTGCTCAACAAAAGTTTGTTAAATGGTGAAGAGATTTAAAAGGTTCAAAAGCAGTTTCTCAGTCTCAAATGTTAGTTTAAAGAGGTTCAAAAAATCAGTATTTTTCAGTCAAATATATACTTTTTCATTTAGATTGGATTTCTTTAAATGGTTAAAATTTGAATCCAGTAAAAATGGAAAAATTATAATGGGAGAAAAATGACAATTTTTATTTAGATAGCGCTTGGACTAATAAACTTACATAATCATTTTGAAAAGTTTACAAAAGTTATAGCAAACTTTGAAATATTTTTAACCCATTTAAAAAACTCTTTAACCCTTTTTTAAAAAATCATAATCTCAATGAAAAAACTACAAGGGTGTACATCTATCGTTATATCAACTATGATAAACTTTGTGGCTATGAAACACAGTTTTAAGATTTTGAAGAATATGGAAGTTATAGTCTGATATAACCATTCACCTAAATCAACATTTTTAAAAGACATTATTTTGGTCAAATGAATATTTTGTTACTTTAGATTAGCTAATTATAAATCGAGAAACCACTTAGGAAAACTTTTTGTTTTCCTAATTCCTCTTATTTAAGATTGAAAAGAAAGGAGGAAATTATATTTGTCTTTTGCTTTTAATAATGGTAGACGCAGTCACTTGGACTGTCCCTCTTGCTGAGTCCAATTTGAAGAGCTGAAATAAAACTAGCAAACAAATAGTCAAGAATAGTTTAAAGATCCTAGAAAGTGAACAACGTAGTAATGAATTCCAAGGCGAGGATTTATAGATAGAGCAAGACTCAGAGAGGTGATCCTGGATCTGAGGTTGCTTTTTCCTTTTCTTGGAGATAAAGTCTGGGGTGTCAAGTGATCATGCATTCATTGGTTGATTCTTGTAAGTGCCCTGACTGGGGATCGAACCCACAACATTGGTGTATCTGGATGATGCTCTAAACCACTGAGCTACCTGCCCAGGGCCTCATGCAATAGTTTTGATGTTCCATGAAACTAACACAACAGGGATTGTTGTCCAGGGCCCACCAAGGTGGAGAAGAGTTCTAGTACTTCACTCCCCGACTTTGAGTTGGGACTCCAAAGGGTTGCAATCTGGGCGCAGAGAAAGGTGGATGGGAAGTGGATCCAGAGTATTTCTAGGCACCCAGTGAAGAAAACAAATCCCCTCTGCAGAAACATCATTATGCAAGGCCTCAAATTATCTCTACAAGGAATTTTACAAATATAATATTTAGGGCATAATAAAAAATATCCAGATAGGAGACATGAATGAAAGCCAACAGAAACAACACATTGGGAATAGACTCACAGGGCTCCAGATGTTAGAATTATCAGCTGTAGAATTCAAAGCAAACATATTTACTTTGGTAAAGGTAGTAAAGGGCAAGATAGAGAAATTTGGCCAATGGTGGAAAACTAAAAAAAAAATAAAAATTAGAAATCTTAGAACCAGGACATTTAATGATGACATTGGAAGATCTCAGTAGTTGGGTTTAACGGCAGATTGACTCAGCTGTTGTGAGAATTAGTAAACTGCCTTATGGGTTAAAGAAAATATCCAGAATGAAACATGGGGAAACAAAAGGATAATCAGAATAGACGGTAAAAGACAGGAAAGGTGAAGTGAAAAGCTCTAACTTAATTGCAGTTCTATAAGGAGAGGAGAAAGAATGAAATTCATCAAGCCCCAAAGAATACCTACAAATCTGAAACAAGATAAATATAAATAAAATTAAAGGCCCGCTGCATGAAATTCGTGCCCTCGGGGGGTGGGTGTGCCTCAGCCTGGCATGTGCCCTCTTGCAGTCTGGGAGCTCTCAAGGGATGTCCAACTGACCCAGGCCTAAGCCAGCAGTCAGACATCCTTAGTGCTGCTGTGGTGTGGGAGAGGCTCCTGCCACTGCTGCTGCGCTTGCCAACCATGAGCCCAGCTTCTGGCTGAGCGGCACTCCCCCTGTGGGAGTGCACTGACCATCAGGGGGCAGCTCCTGCATTGAGTGTCTACCTCCTGGTGGTCAGTGTGTGTGATAGTGACTGGACATTCTGCTGTTAGGTCGATTTGCATATTAGCCTTTTATGCTGTGGGATTGGGCTGAAACTGGCTCTTCGACATCCCCCAAGGGGGTCCTGGATTGCGAAAGGGCACAGGCCAGGTTGAGGGACCCCACCGGTGCATGATCGGGGCTGGCCAGCCGGCGAGGGACCGCGGGAGGGCTCCAGGGCATGTCTGGCCCATCTCACTCAGTCCTGACTGGCTGGACCCCATCAGCAAGCTAACCTATTGGTCGAAGCGTCTGCCCCCTGGTGGTCAGTGCACGGCAAAGTGAGCAGTTGAGGGACGTTAGCATATCATTAGCATATTATGCTTTGATTGGTTGAATGGACAGCTGGACAGTTAGCATATTAGGCTTTTATTATATAGGATTATATTTAGGCACATTATGGTAATATTACTGAAATTAAGGTTAAAAGACAGGCTTAAAAAATAGATTGCCTTCAAAGAAGTAATAAACTGACAGAAATGATTTAACTAGAAAGCTATTAAATCATATTTTAAAGTCCTGAAAAAAGATGATTACCAACCTAAAATTCTAAGCCTGTTGAAATACCCTTCAGGAATGAAGATAAAGACATTTTGGGCAAGCACTAAATTTAGAAAATTCATCATTAGCAGACTCCCACAGAATGAAATTCTAAAGGTTTTTCTTTACACAAAAGGAAAATGAATCCAGATGTAAGTCTGGAGATGAAGGGAAGAACGAAGACCTTCTCCCCATCCCCAAAGAAACTATATGAGTAAATGTAAGTTAATAGTCATTGTATAAAACAACAATAATAACAATAATGCATTGTGAGGTTTCTTAAAAATAGTTTTTGATTTTTAGAGAGAAAGAAAGGGAGAGACAGAGAAACACTGACATGAGAGCAAAACATTGATCAGTTGCCCCCAACCAGGGACTGAGCTCAAAACCTGGGCATATGCCCCCACCAGGAATTGAACTGTCACCCCTCGGTGCATGGGACAATACCCAACCAACTGCCGAAACTGGTTTGGCTCAGTGGATAGAGCGTCGGCCTGCGGACTGAAGGGTCCCAGGTTCGATTCCGGTCAAGGGCATGTACCTGGGTTGCGGGCACATCCCCGGTGGGAGATGTGCAGGAGGCGGCTGATCGATGTTTCTCTCTCATCGATGTTTCTAACTCTCTATCTCTCTCCCTTCCTCTCTGTAAAAAATCAATAAAATATATTTAAAAAAAAAATACCCAACCAACTGAGCCATAATAGCCAGAGCTGTCTTATGAGGTTTTAAGTGAATGAATAAATGAGTGAATGAATGAATAAAATATGTAAAATACATGATAAAATGTCACATAAGTTGTAAGGGACAGATACATGCAGTTAAACCGTTCTGCCCGGCTGGTAGTTGATTGAGCATCATCCCATTTACCAAGAGGTCCCCAGTTTGATTCCTGGGTCAGAGCACATGCCCGGGTTGCAGGCTTGATCCCTGGTAAAGGGCGTGCAGGAGGCTGCTGATCATCAATGTTTCTATCGCTTCTTCTCCCGTCTCTCTCTCTCTCAAACCAATAAAAAACATTTTTAAAAAAGTATTCTAAGGCCTTTTGTTCATCAGAGAATACTTTTGATAGTTGTTGCTATCCAAAGTCACTGCTAAAAGAGTATATAACTTCTAATGGGAGAGAAACAAAATAATAAATGTTGTTTCAATTAAATCAGAAAGGTAGGAAAGAAAAGAACCATAGCATAGGCAGGACAGGTAAAGAGTACTGAGTATGACAGTAGACTTTAAAAGAATCAGGCATTAGATAAATTATAAATGGACTAAAATTGTCAATTGTATGAAAACTTCATGAGATTCATCTAAAACAGAAGGATACAGAAAAGTTGACAGTAAAAGGATGCTAAAGTGTTTGATACACAGGAAGATGTGACAATTCTACTTTTGTATGTAATAACATAATCTCAAATGTATAAAGCAAAATTGACAGAAACTAAAAGTAATAGAGAAATGGACACTTTTAGTTGCTGTTGACACACCTCTCTCAGTAAGTGATAGAACAAGCAGAAAAACAATTGCAAAGGTGTTGTGATTTTGAGTAACATAATTAATAAACTTGACCTAATTGACATAGAATTCTGCACCAAATACCCGTGGAATTCTTTTCAACCACATATGGGAAAGTATCTTTAAAATTAATAGTGGGCCATAAAAGCTAATTTCAGGTACTTGAAATGAAACAGAAGATATTATATTCTCTTATCACAACTACAGAGATGACCAGATAATTAACTACAGAGATTACCAGAAAATTCCCATATATTTGGAAATTAAGAAATGTATTTCTAAATAATCCATGAGACAAAGAAGAAATAACAATAAAAATCGGAAAATATTTTTCACTGAATGACAGCCTTTAGGGTAGACCGAAATAAATGGAGTAGTACAACAGTTCATGGATTGGAGGATAATAATTTTCTTCAAAGTGACCTACAAAAGTACTTCTTAAACTTTACTTCGTACACAAATTACCAAAGAGTCTTGTTCAATGCAGTTTCTGATTGAGGAGGTTCGATGTGTGGCCTGAGATTCCACATTTGTAACAAGCAGGCAGGTGATCCTTGTATTTGAACTACACTGACTACCTAAGGTGGATAGAGTCAATGAAATCCCCCTTGTGTCTGAAGTCTCCCCCTGCCCCCCACCTATCTCTCTATATCAACTAGTAATGTAACTTCTGCAATTCTCAGCATATGACTGTCTCAATCCCTCCAAATGGATTATTTTGAAGTAAAATTAGACATTGCATCATTTCATCTGTAAATACTTTAGTAGGAACCTTTTCAAGCATAAGCACTACATCTCAAAACCATCAAATATATAAAAAGTTTTGACATTTCCCTTTCTTACAATTTGTTTATCAAGAAAACTGATGTACTGAAAAGTTTCTCTTTTCCTCCATGATATGGTTTAATATGTTCTTTCACCTCCTTTATTACCTGTAAAATGGTCATAGATTTGACATGATTTGACGAGATTCGGGTTTGACTTTTTGTTTTTGGCAAGAACACTTCATAGGTGGGAATTTTTCCTCCTCAATGATTGTTACCTTGAGGTACAGTTTGTATAGGAATAGCTGAATAAGTACTTGACTTTTTTCTTTTGTTTTTCAGCCTTCAGAATAATGAGTTGGGTTCTTTAGCATTCTCAAAAGGTGACTAAACTTTCTAAGTATTATTTTTTCAGTATTTTAAAATTACCTTTTCATTAATTTTTACCTTTTAAATTCATAATTTAAAAATGTTTTTATATTAACTCTGTGTTTCAAATTTTGTAGATATTATGTTTTTGGATGTCCTAATTGTCCCTTCTTTGGCCAGTGGGGGCCTTTTCAAGTTGTCTGTGTCATTACTTCTGACACAACCCCAATGGGTCGGCAGCTCCAGTCCAGCTCACTGCTTCGCATTTATGTTCTTTTCTGGCCCACAGAGATTTTTATCTGGGTTTTGAGCTCAAGCTTTTATTTTTGTTTTTCTGTCTTTACGCTTTACCATTGCTTGCTTTCTTTTTTTTTTAAAAAAATATTTTATTGATTTTTTTACAGAGAGGAAGGGAGAGGGATAGAGAGTTAGAAACATCGATCAACTGCCTCCTGCACACCCCCTTACTGGGGATGTGCCCGCAACCAAGGTAGATGCCCTTGACCAGAATCGAACCTGGGACCCTTCAGTCCACAGGCCAACGCTCTATCCACTGAGCCAAACCATAGGTTAGGGCTACCATTGCTTTCTTTATGGGGCAGGGTGTTGAGTCAAAGCATGGCCTCACTGTACCACATTGAATGAAAAGGCTGAAAGAATTTTTGAAATAATCACCTATTTGTAAGATGTTTTAAACAAACTGACATTTCAGTGATGATGATGAAGGTCAAATGTTTCATGATCACGAGACACACGTAAGGAGACTGAGTGCCCAGAGAGGGCCGGGCTGTGACCTTGACCGCAGTGGGGGAGGAGCTGGCTGTCAGAACGCCACGCTTGCTGTGTGCCTTTCGCCCCAGGTCAGCTGGAGAAGATGTGTACCGTTCTCGTTCTACAACGTGAGTTAGCTCCTCTCACAGATATGTTGCTTTCATTACGTTTTGGCTCAAAAGACTCTCCCAGGTAAAGCCCATAGATTCTTGGATGGGGTGACTTGTACATCTGGTGCTGGGAACAAGCAGAAGCAGGTACAGTGCTTCCAAATTGTCCTATGAGGCTAGATTTTGCTGAAATCGGCTTTACTTTGTAATGACATACCCAGAATTTTAAGTTCTCCAGTTGATGTAGAAATAATCTATGCGTGCTCCATTTTTTAGTAGAGCACATTTTATTATTTAGCTTCCATGAATTATTGAATAGTTAATATTTCAAAAGGATGTGTGTTTCTAGTTAAAATGATACATATTTTATGCCGAATGAAAATGTCTGAAATGTGTTTATTAATTTAAAAAGATGTGTGGGTGTGTGTTTAAAGTATTATTTTGAATTTTAGGACTACCATCCTTATCTAGCATCACAAAAAACTCCATACTTTCTCCTTCCCAGATCTTCATGATTCATCTTTTAAATTGAGGCTAAATAGCAAATAAACAAATAGATACATCAATAAATATTATTTTCTGAGGTACTTTTGAAATCTGAAAAATTCCTTTAAATTGACCTTAAGTTATTTCTATTAAGTTTAGAATAACTCAAAACTTTCTTTTGGTAAGAAAGATGCTAAAATTAATCCTAGGTGGATATTGAATTTTTCTGAATAGTGCTGTAATTTAAATTAATTCAATCAATTCAACTTGTGTTAGTTAATGCAATTGAAACAAGTTGTTAGTTAAAAAAATATATTTTTATTGATTTGAGAGAGGAAGGGAGAGAGAGAGAGAGAGATAAAAATATCAATGATGAGAGAGAACCATTGATCGGCTGCCTCCTGCACACCCCACACTAGTGATCAAGCCCACAACCCGGGCATGTGCCCTGACCGGGAATCGAACCAGTGACCTCCTGGTGCATGGGTCGACGCTCAACCACTGAGCCACACTGGCTGGACAGAATATCAATCTTTTATAAAATTATTGGACTGTCTTGGAAATAAGCTACTGCAGCCTCCACTTCATGGTCTACACCAGTGATCCTCAGCATGTGGTTCCAGCAGCTGGAAACTAGTTAGAAATGCAAATTCTTGGGCCCATCCCAGCCTGGCTGAACCCAAGACTTTGCAGGCGGACCCTGCAATCTGTGCTTTAACAAGCCCTCCAGGTGATTCTGGATTATACTCAAGTTCTCCATGTTACAGAAGAAAAGACAAATGAGGATGTGACATCTAGTCACAGGCTCCTGCCTGGATTCTTGCCCAAGCGGCCCTGACGCCAGGCCTGGAGGAAGAATGCCCCTCACGGTACCCCAGGCCTCTGAGCGTGGGGTCCTGAGACCAATGAGCAAGGCCCCAGCTACCTCCCGGTGAAAGCTAAAAACTCCCTTGTTGGAAACATTGCAACTGCCTGCCAAGCACAGCTCTGGTGGTTCTGGCCTGTGGAAAGGCTTCCTCTGCCCACTCCCTAAACAAGTGAGCATAGCGGCCCTCGCAGGTGAGTTCCCATGATGTGCCCAGCGCCCTGCTAACCAAGCCCAGCAGGGATCCATTCCATTTGCTCATCACAGCTCTCCGTGCAAGTACTTGTTATGGTCTGAATGCCCGTGCCCCCCTCAAATTCATACCCCGAAGCCCTAAGCCCCAGTGTGATGGCATTGGAAGGGGGGCCTTTGGGAGGTGAGTGGGTTTAAATAAGGCTGGTCACCAGGGGGGAGCCCCCGGATGGGATAACTGTTCTCTAAGAAGAGGAAGAGACTGGATGGAGCTCCCTCTGCACTAGGTGAGGACAAAGCCAAGAGGCTACGCGCCAGGAAGAGGTCCTGGACCAGAACCGGAGGTGCCGGCAAGCTGATCTCACTCCAGCCTCCAAGACGGTGAGAAGTCACTTTCTGTTGCTTAAGCCACTGGTCAGTGGTATTTTGTGACAGCAGCCAGACCTAAGAAGTACGATGATTATCCCATTTTATAAATCAGTCAGCAGGCTCAACAAGGCCAGAGAACCTGTCCTGGTGCACCCAACTAGTGAGCTGCAAAGTCGGTATGGCCTGCAGTTATGGCCCGGGTGATTCTATCCTTGTCTACCTGCAGGCCTTAGATTTCCTGGGTGGCTGAGGGTTTAAATCCCAGCTGTGGGCTGGAACCTTCGTGGAACCATCCAGGGCTCAGTGTCCCTGGATGCTGCCTCCAGAAAGTCCTCAATCTAGGGAGGAACTATGTTACCCTGCTCAGCGTGCACGGGCCTCCACTCCCTCCTTCTTTCTTGCCGCAGCCCCATGAACCATTCTCTCCTCAGGACTCGCTCAGGTGCCACATCGCAAACTCTGCTCTGAGAAGGCCGTTCTCTCTACCTTTCAAGACTATGCGCTCTCTTGCCTTGAGGCTGCCCTTACTCAGTCTAAGCAGACGGAGGCCACCTGTATGTCCTTTTAAAGGTGGACCGCCACTTCTTTGCATGTGCGTAGCCTGTGTTCGTCCTGCTTCTCTGGTGTGCTTGTCCCCTTTAAGAGCAAGGACAGCACTAGCACTCCTGGGTATTGCCAGTCAGTGGGGCTGCAGCGGAATTCTGGGGAGAAGGACAGCGTTGTGAGTGAGGAAAGGCTGGAAGTGTGGGCGGAGGGTGATGGCTGCTGTGGGCAGAGGGAATGCTGCTTTTCGGGACGTTATCTGTGTTTGTGTTGACAGTTCCTGTTTGCAAAACTCACAGCTTGATGTGCTGATCTAATAAAATCATCAAGGGAATGAAAGAAAAATACCCAAATCCGTGGACAGAAGAGCCGGCTGTGTGAGAGGCACCAGAAAACTCTGCTTGTCATGCTAGCATTGCTAGAAGAGAAAAAAACACACCAAAAACAGTCAAGGGAAAGGGCCCAGCGGGCAGTAGGTGACGGCAGCCGCTCTGAGTTTGCCTCGAGCCTCTAATGATGGGCTTTTACCCTATTAAAGCTGATTGACACAGAACTTATTAACAAATTAAGAAGTGTTTATTTCTTGAAATATTTTCGACATTATACCAACTTTCTCCAGCGGTTGTTGAAAGGCCTCAATTATGTCAGGTTGGCTCAGAACCCAGGAAGTGAGCTGGCACTCTTCGAAGTGAATAACACATCATTTGTCACAGGATTTGCAGGTGTGACTCAGTTCCTGCTCTAAGGTGTGCAGTAGGAGCCCAGGGCTGAGGAGCCAGCCCCCTGCCAAGCCCAGTGAGCCTTCCGCACCTGACATGCTCCGAGCCCACCCAGCCCACCACTATGTTTCGTAAATAAAGTTTTTTGGAACACAGCAGAGCCTGATTCTTTAGGTCAGCGGTTCTCAACCTGTGGGTCGCGACCCCTTTGGCGGTCGAACAATCCTTTCACAGGGGTCGCCCAAGACCACCCTGCATATCAGATATTTATATTACGATTCATAACAGTAGCAACATTACAGTGATGAAGCAGCAACGAAAATAATTTTATGGTTGGGTCACAACACGAGGAACTGTATTTAAAGGGCCAGAAGGTTGAGAACCGCTGCTTTAGGTACTGAGGCTGCTTGAATCTCCTGTGTGCTGCCGAGGCCTGAGTGTGTTGTTTTGTCTGTGAGGACCAGACCGCTCACCCTCACGTCCCCTTGAGCCCAGTGCAGGGAACCTCCTGCGGTTTCCTGGGGCCAGTTGGAGGTCATTCTACAGGTGAGCTTCGGCACAGTGTGACTTCTGTCTTTATGAAGAGGGGAATTTTGTTGATTTCATTTGTTCGTCCATCTGGTTGGGCTCATGGCTGTGGCAGTGGCCTTGGCGGCCAAACCTTGAGTCTTTTTCTAGATGAAGTGGGTTCTGCAGGTGCCTGGGGGTGTCCACGTGGAGTGCTGTTGTGCTCACCTTCCCAAACCATCAGCCAACTATGGGATCTGTCCCACTGGGAGCCAGAGCAGGCTTATGGCCCCAGGGTGAAGGGTCCCCACCCCGACTAGCTCCCCTGGCCTTTCCAGAAGTCTGAAGTTCCTTGTGAAGATGATGAAGTGTTCATACTGCAGGGAGAACAGGGGTTTTCAGTCTTCGTTGGTTGCAGGTCCCATTTACAGTTATAAATTAATGAGGAATCCGAAGAGCTATTGTTTCCATTGGTTATATTTATTGTATAAGGTAGAAGTGGGCAAACAATGGCCCATGGGCCAAACCTAGCCCACCACTGTGTTTCGTAAATAAAGTTTTTTGGAACACTGCAGAGACCATTTGTTTAGGTGCTGTCTATGGCTACTTGAACGCTACAATGGCAGAACTAGTTAGGGGAGACCATATGACCCGCGAAGCCCAAAAGATTTATTATCTGTGCCTTTATAGAAAAGTTTGCCAACCCCAGCTATAAAAGTGAAAATGAAAAATGTTTAAAATATCTATGAATTTATTAAAAATATCAATAATAAAGCCAATACAAGAAAACAGATTACATTCTTTAATTGCAAAAAAAATTTTTTTTCTATGCTTTCCCAAACAACAACAAAAATATTAGTGAGACTCAGAGTGTCATTGTTTTACACTTTTGCAAATTTCTTTGATGTCTGGCTTACTAGGAGCAGCTGGATTCTCATCTGCTTCTGCATTTAATCGGTGGTGGGATGTTGCTTTGTTTGAAGTAGGTGGAGAAAAATGCAGCCCCATGGAGGTATGCAGTTAGAAAAGGGAGGAGAATTTTAACAGTCATCTCAGATATTTATGGATATTCTTCTTTGGCACTCCAACAAATCTTGACAAGTGGTAATTTCTAGGAGGTCGCATGTAGAATCTGAAACCATAGCAATGAAAATTTCATACTCTGTTACATTAAACTCCACTGGTCTAAATTGTACTTTGAATGGATCTTATCCCCATGGAAGATTTCATAACATCATGCATTAATTATTTGGAAAATATTAGTTCACTGAGTTATTCAGCTCTCCTAAGTGTTGACATATTTCATTTTGTATCATATCAAAATATCACATTTGTTAATATCACTATTGAGCTCATTAAGAGTCTTTAAGCTGTCAAACTCATGGCGGTGCATCCACAAGTTTTCCCAAATTCTAATTCTTGCTTGAAAGCTCAAATTTTATAATTGACACCAAACTCTGTCAGTTGTTTTCCTTGTCAAGATCCGCTTATTTCATTCATTTTCAAGAAAAGGCCTGCCAAGCACCCAAATCTGTATAACCAGACTCTGTCTGTCAGTCAAGTAAAATGGCGCCCATTGAGAAAAGGGCCAGTCTAGCTGCAACTCCAACAACCGCGCAGGAGCATGTCCCAGCGACAGCCATGGTGCCTCAGTGCGCAGTCGACGTGCTTTCACATAGTTCTCACTTATTTACACAGCATATTTAAAGTCAAAAGTTGTGATGTAATCAAGTGAATGCTTTTTCACCTTCATCAAGGACAGTAAGTAAAACCGATTTTTCTTTTTTGAAAGTGTATGACAGTAAAGGGTACAATGACCATTAGCACAATTTTTGTTGCTGTTGTTGTTAATTCTCACCCGAGGATATTTTTTCCCATTGATTTTTAGAGAGAGTGGAAGGGAAGGGGAGAGATAGATAGAGAGAGAAATATCGATGTGAGAGAGACACATCAATGGGTTGCCTGCTGCACACGCCCCACCCAGGGCTGGGGATTGAGCCTGTAACCAAGGTATGTGCCCTTGACCAGAATCGAACCTGGGACCCTTCAGTACATGGGCCTATGCTCTAACCACGGAGGCAAACCGACTAGGGTACAGTTAGCACAGTGCGAGGCCACTGCCTTGACATAGGCTGAGGCACCAGCAGATTGACTCTCACCCTCCATGTTATGGTATCATTAGTGTGAATGTCAACACAGTGAAGAAGGCTAGTAATGGCTTACTATTATTATGGACACAGTGTTGACCTTGTGGATGCTTGAAAGTGGGTCCATGGACTTTGAGAATGCCTGGAGGTAGAGCGGGAACAGATTGAATTAAATGCCCCTGTTTCTAGGACATGCCTCTGGGGTAAAAAGTTCCATGATTAAGTCATGCTGGGAAAGACAATATACTGTATCACGTTGTTGGAATTTTCCAGTACTCATCAGATTTAAAAGGTTCTGAGAAGTGCTCAAGAAAATGTCTTTTAAGTTTGGAGTTCCCAAACCCATTTGGGCCAAACATCCTTTTCCTTTTTCGATACATCTTTTGGGAAACCGTGGACCTTTGGGTATAAATATGGCTCTTGGGATCCTCCTGAAAGCAGGCTTTGATCGGCTGGGAGGTGGTGTGTCAAAGGGGGTAGCCTGGGGCCCTCAGAGACTGACCCCTGGCCTGAGGTCACTTCCTGTGGCCTCGTTGCCCTTCTCCTTCCTTTCTGGGCTGGAAACAAAGCCAGTGACTGAGCCATGGGGAGAGAATGAGACAGCCTTAATCCTCTGTCTAGCGTGGGGGCCCTGCTGCCCTCCCCGTAGAGAATGCCAGCAGACCTGCATTTTTCGCTTTGCTGGGTGGGTTTTGAAGAGCTGAGCTAGGCAGAAAAGGCACAGACATCTGCCCTGAGAGGGGGCAGTGTGCGGGGAGGGATCCACGGGGAGCACTTGGCAGCAAGGGGTTAGCTTCTGGCTTCCAGGCCCTGTTTGTATTTGTGGGTCTAGAACCTCACCAGCCTGGCCCTGGGGTACGTGTGCTAATCATGTGCACCCTCCCCCCTGAGCCCCCCATCAGTTGTGACAGGCTGGTCCTGGGAACCTCTGAGGCAGGCAGGCCCTCCCAGGGACTATTCGCCAAGGATCTACTCTGACTTGCTCATCTTCAGAGAAGAAAATTTTCCTTCTGGAAGAAAAATACTGAGTGAGATGGTTTTGTTCTCAGTGAAGTTGAACTTTCAAAGCATGTTCCTCAGCCCCCCTGCACCCTCTCCTGCTAATTTATATACATACCCCCTTGGATGTGTCTTCCCCAGTGTCCCAAGGCTCTAGGCCTGCATGGTGTAAGTGGGCTCATGTCCTGGTTTTCCCTGCAGACAATGACAAATCCCAGAAAGGAAGTGTGTGGGCTGTTTACGAAGTCTTTCCAAATGCTTCCACCCGGACCCAGGTATTCCATCCCCTCCAGTGATGATGCCACAAAGCCGGGGTGCGAGATGGCCAGACACTTCCAGAGCCTTTTGATGAGCATCTGCTGTGGGCAAGGTGCTGCCCTAAGGTGTGAGTGTGGGTAAAACAAAGCCAATCAAACCACCCAGCATGGGCCGGTGAGGTGTTCCCAGGTATCCCCAGTGCAGGGCAGAGAAAAGCAGGTGCCAGAGGAGCCTTGGCAGAGGGCTGTGGCTGGAAAGACAGGGCAGGAGCACTTTGACTCAAAGATCCCAGGAGGCTGCCTGGAGAAGGTGGTGTTTCTGTTGGGCCTTGGACCTTGAAGGTTGGGTAGCAAGCTGACCTGACTGGGCAGAGTTGTGTGAATGTGGGAGGTGCAGAGAGAGAAGGACCCTGCAGACAGCACTGTGTGTGTCAGGCTCAGGGGAGGGAAGGGTGTGTGGACAGGCAGTGGGAGGAGATGGGTCCCAGTGAGGGAGGACTGTTATCCAGGAAATGAGAGTCTCTGAAGGGAGCCGGTGGGGACTGCCAGGGAAGGGGAGGGCGACCTTAGTCTCCTTGTAAGTGAATGGGGTGTCAGACTGGATCAGTGGGGATGAAGAGGGGAGGGGGACGGGGCCACAGCTCCCTGGTTACCACTTCCCTGCAGTTTGAGCACCCCTGCATTTGCATTTTCTATAATCTGAACTTTGGTGTATGACTTCATTTGAATGAAAGATTCTACTGCTTAAGAAAATACTGAAAGTCACCAGGCGACAGGTCTGCTAAGGTTCCTCCCATCTCTCATTTTATTTCACACTTCCAGTAATCTCAACTTCCTGTTGCTTTCTGGATATTTTCTTATGTTTCTCATGCATTTTGCACACAGCTATCATGTGTGCAATCAAGGGAATTCTGGGAATGAGTGGACAAGATATTGGAGGGCCTGTGCGGTGGTCCAACTTTTGATGACATCATAATCTCTTGCCAGTGTTGTGCTCTGATTTCAAAGCAATTTCAAGGGCAATTTGGATTTCAGTTATTTTCTGTCTTAACAATTATTCTGACTTGAGCAATTTTAATCAAAATCAAAAGATCTGACTGTAGTCTGTTAATAGCTAAGAAAACAATGGTCAAAGGTAAAAGATTTTTAAAGAACTACAAGGCACTTCTGTTGGCAGAATAATTGAGAAACAGCTATTTGGGTGGAAAACAATGTAATTTGGATTTATAATTCAGCAAAATTACTTAATTGGCAACACATGCTTTCTAATCACCATAGAAGGCGGGAGGGTGATGTTTCAGGCTGGTGCATATGGGAGTGGTGCAAGATGGCAAAGGGAAAGTTTTCCTTCTACTCAATGTTAAATTCTTGTCATTAATTCTTTTAGTCCCTCTGTCATCCTGTGATCCTGAGGCTAGTGACACATACCTCCCATCAAGGGCTGCTTTAGAATTGCATGGGCTACCAAGCGCTACAACTGTGCCCTGTCCAATACAGCAGATGACTGAAGGCACTGGAAGGGCCTTGGCCCACACGCACAGTGGTTCTCAGTCAGGGACAGTGTCCTTCCCTTCCCCAAAGGTTTTTAGAAATAGGGGGCTGGGGAGGGAGCTCTTGTTGTCACAATGAATAGGCTGTCACAAGGTGGTCTTCAAGTATGGGGGCTACTGGAATTTAGTTCCCAGGGGACCAGGAATGCTAAGTATCCTGTAATACACAGGACACTCCCACTTGAGGAAGTCTCACTCTGAATGACAATGAGCATTTAGAGTGAGACTCCTCACCAACACTGGGAAACTGGGAGGAGAAGTGACTTGAGAGAGATAATCAGCTTCAAGTAGGAGACACAACGGCCTCTGAAAGGACTCACACCTATTTCAGGTTCCCCTGGAAAACCAGATGCGAAATCAGAAGGAGGCAGAGCATCTCAGCAGTTAAGGCTGCTCAGAATGGAGTTGCCATGTGTTTGGTACTGAGTTCCCCATCAGTGGAGGTATTAAAGAAGAGACAAGGATCCCAGGTGAGAGTTGGGAAGAAAGGACTTAAAACTGAGCTCTTGCCCAGCCGGTGTGGCTCAGTGGTTGAATGTCAACCTTTATACCAGGAGGTCACAGTTTGATTCCAGGTCAGGGCACATGCTGGGGTTGTGGGCTCGATCCCCAGTAGGGGGCGTGCAGGAGGCAGCCAATCAATGATTCTCTCTCATCATTGATGTTTCTCTTTCTCTCTCTCCCTTTCTCTCTGAAATATATATATATCACCAAAAAGAAAAACCCCCAAACAAAAAAACAATAAAAAAAAACAAAAATTGAGCTCTCACCAGAACCCAACCATACTGGCATCCTGTTCTCAGACTTTCAGCTTCCGGGGCTGTGAGGAAGTAAACTTCTGTTGGTTAAGCCACCCAGGCTATGGTATTCTGTTATGGCAGCCTGAGCACTCTAATACATCCTGAGTAAGTAAACTGCCTGGTGGTTGTGGTCAGAGGGCCACGTGGCAGGAATAGCAGGTCTCTAGGAGCAGAAGGCCTCAGTTCCACAGGTGGGAGGATCTCAATTCTGCCAACAGTGAGTTTGCAAGAGAATCCTAAGCTCCAGATGAACATGCAGCCTTATGAGGCCCTTGTGAGACTCAGCTGACTGATGCTCAGGGTCCTGACCCATGGGAACTGTCAGATAATAAATAAGTGGCTGTTGTTTTAAGCCACCAAGTTTGTGGTAATTCATTACACAGCATAGAACACACATTCGTAGTGCTTCCTGGAGGTCTGCCTTTGCTCAGGCACAAGATAAGATTGGGAGAGGGGGCTAACCCCTTTCCCCTTGCTTTCCTTCTTAGTGCCACTCAGCTGAATTTTTGCACATGTGCTGTGCCAGCACGGCCAAGGGTGAACCTTAACAGGGGCGGTGAAGGATTAAAGAAGACAAACAAGAGAATACAGCTGGGGCTTTGCGGATCTCCCATGCCTGGATGAGGACACAGAAAGACACAGCCTGCAAGCCGAAGCTTTATTTTATAGTCAGATCACACAAAGCAAAGCAAGGAGTGGTCAACATGTTTACAATGTTCTTGTGAGTTTCACCTTGTTTTGGCAGCACTTGTAGCACCTCCCACAGCCCATTAGCTACCTAGGAAGGAGCAAGGGAGGACTATAAGGTCAAGTTTAATTATGCTAAGAGGGCTCTGCCCTCCAAGCTGGGACTTGTTTGTGGCCCTGCCACAGGGCAGTCCGAGGCTTAACCCTATAGCTGCTCCCTACATGCACCTGTCTGGTTCACATTCTGTTGATCTCAGGCAAAGCCAGGAGACCCTCTGCACTGGCTTCATCATCAAAAGTCCAGCCAAGTTGTGTACGCCCTGTGTGAAAACAATTTTCATGTTTTCCTGGGAAGGTAGCCTGGGATGGGTTTAATTAGGACTCACAAAGCAAAGAGGATGAGAAGCTTTTATTAGCCACGGCTTAAAGTTAAAGGAGCAGTGCCATAAGAGACCAACAATTCCTTTCTGGATAATATTTCCACATCTTCTCTCCCATTGCTGACAGTTGCTCTTTATTTGTTTTCAAGCAAATTTGACCAGTTGGCCTGGAGCTGGAAGTGTGCTTGGTCACCAGGAGGTCAGCTGCCCTGCTCTCCTCTGGGGAGTTGAAAAAGCTAGGGACTCACCCTGCTAGCCTCAAGTTTCCGGATGCAGCATTAGCCTGAAAGAAAGTTGAGGTTTGTTATTAAAAAAAAAAATCTCTGACTCTCCCTCCTTTCGGATTAGAAAAAGAAAATGCTTTCACAAACTGGGGCCACGGTGGGTGTGAATTCTTCAGTTTCCAGGAAACTTGACCTTGTGTCTCCCACATTGTGCTGCATTTGATTAAGGATTGTTTCATCCTGCGGAAGGAGTCTTGTTCCCTCATCACTCAGGTCCACTTCACAATCCTCTGAAAGCCTTTTCATTCGGTGGTCATCATTATTTCTCTGTTGAGTGCATAACCTAACACCTCTCCACACACAGTGCCAAGGTTCGAAACCATCATAAGCTGAATGCTCACCTTCAAGGCCATTATCTCAATCATCAGAACACAGTCTATTCCTCGAGAGGACATTAACATTTGAAAACGTGTCAACCAGAGTAAGACATTCATCATGATCATGGACCACCTGCCAGCTGATTAAAATGCGATGTTCTGATTCTCCCAGATTTCAGACGCATCTAACATCTGACATCAGTTTACGTTTTTAAGTTGTCTTAGTTCAGTTCCTGGTAAATTGCTACGAAGGGGAGAGGAGTTTAATTTTTAAACAAGAAGCTAGAAAAGAAATGCAGCCAGAAGAGGGCGAAGGAATCCACTGAGAGCATCAGGGCTGATGGGAGAGATTGCCCCTCCTCCCCCCAATGAAGCTATTTTCATCCTAGCGGGACTCTAAGCTGGCAATGGTTTCTGCATTTGGGTACCTATAATTCTGAGCTAAAATGAGTCTGGTTGCTGTGCTGAATTTCTTGGAAGACTTTAATGAGATCATCTCTGCAGTTCAATTGGTAAAGAGTCAAGGACAAATGTTCCACTTGTGTCTAACAAAAAGCCACATTTCATCATTAATACCATTGAAGCCATTAGTTGAAACCATCTAGAAAAAAAAATGTGGGTTGGAAAGTAAAATATAAATTCCCGGAAGCTGGAATGTGGGGGTTAATATTATGTCAACTCAGAGAGTTTCTGGATGTTTTTTCATGAAGGTAACACTACTTCTTTCTAAAGCTCAGAGAGGGAACCAGGAAAGTATGATGGAGCAATTATCCACATCTCTTCCAGTTATCTAATGCTGCCTACCAAACAATCCAAAGCTTAGTGGCTTGAAACAGTAACGTAGATTTGCTTATGCATGTGCAATTCGGGCAGGACTCAGTGGGAACAGTTGGGAAATCAGCCGGAGTGGCTTGAAGGCTGGGGTTGAAATCACCTGAAGGTTCATTTACGTACATATCTGGGGATTAACCCTGGAGAGACTAAAACACTGGGACTAGCACAATCGGGGTTCCCTGGGCATCTTTCTATTTTTATATGGTCCTGTGGTCTCTTTAGTGTAGACAGACTTCTTAGCTGTCAGCTCAGGCCTCCCACGATATACATTCCAAGAAAGAACTAAGCCTATAGTGAAAAGTACTATATTGTATTCTTATTTCTCTCAGAGGGTCAGTGTTCCTACCACAATAAGTAAAGTAAAATAAAATAGTACGAGGCAGAAGCTATATCACCATTTAAGACTCAGTCTTGGAAGATAGGCTGTATCAGCTCCATTGCATTTTATTTGTTAGATGTGAGTCACTCAGCTGGCCCGCATCCAAGGGCAATGGAATTTGATGCCAGTTTTGATAGTGTCAAAGAATGTGTAGACATTTTTAAAAGCACTAAAATGCAAGGCACCCATGCAGGTGCTGTTGGGGTTAAAGAGACATGAGCTGTGGCTCCCCGCTGTCATCTAAGAGCCTGTAGTCTAGACATGTGAAACATATAAAATGACAAGAGTGAACTAACAATGAAATACATATAGGATCATTACCTCTAAAAGTGATTAATTATTGAACAAAATCAAAGACAGAACTGGGAAATCTGAGGATCTTGAAATGACTCCTCACTGGCTAAGGAAGTGAATGTACTTTGGACAAAAGCTTGAAAGCTGCAAACAATATGTTTACAAAGCACTTTCACATGGCGGGTTGTCACATGGTTAGTGCATTTAATTTATACGCCAGCTGTAAACCCAACCCCCTCATAGGGTGAAACCCATGGCCCAGGGCCTGAGAGGCAGCTTGGTGATACCTGCCAGGAAAGGGGGCTTGGAAAGACAGGAAGTGGGTGGACATATTCTTCTCTTTTGCTTTTCAAAAAAACAATGTGCCCATGGGTCTGACCAAGCCAAGTACAGATTCAAAGCCAGCCAATATATACATTTTTAAAATATACTTTTATTGATTTCAGAGAGGAAGGGAGAAGGAGAGAGGGATAAAAACATCAATGATGAGAGAGAATCATTGATGGACTGCCTCCTGCACGCCCCACACCGGGAATGGAGCCCCCAACCCAGGCATGTGCCCTGTCTTGGAATTGAACCATAATCTCCTGGTTCATAGGTTGATGCTCAACCAACTGAGCCATGCTGGCTGGGCCAAAGTCAGCAAATATTTATCAAAGTTCCTTGCCCTGTGCTAGATGTTTTTGCATACATTATATCATTTAATCCTCAGGCTCAAAAAATGATGTATTAACAGCTAATATGGTTTCAGAGACTTAATATTAAAGAAGAATGAAATAGATACTGCAGGTGAACAGGAAAAATTTCAAAAACCTGGTTTCTACTTACTCTAGAGCAGAGGTTCTCAATTCTCAATTGGGATGATTTTGTACTCTCCCCAGGGGACATTTGGCAATATCTGGAGACATTTTTGGTTTTCATACCTGTGGGAGGTAGGGCAGGGGGACTAATGGAGAGGTTTCTATGGACGTCTGGTGAGTAGAGGCTGTGGATGCTGCTAAACATTCCACAGTGCACAGGACAATACCCTGCAAAAAAGAATTATCTGGTCCCCAATGCCAATAGAATGAGAAAGCCTGCCCTAGAGATTTGATAGTGTCTGAAAACAGAATACCATAAATGCTCACGAAGACTCCTACATCCACATCTAGACTTTGCATTTATTTCTTTAGATGTAGCTCATGTTTTTCAAATGTTACGGTGCAAAGAATAACTGTTCAAAGCTATATACACGAGATCATGTGCAATATGCTCAATGAATGTTTTAAAGTTTTTCTTGAGGGTGATTTTTCTCTGTGGGGTTTTTGCCTTATGTGTTGATCTGAGCACCTCACTTGATATTTACAACAGCCCTGGGTGGTAGCCAGGGCAGAGTGCAGTATTTCCATTTCATTGATAAAGAAATTGGGACTCAGAGGAAAAAATGACTTGTTTAAGATTATGACAGCTAGGAAATAGCTCAGCCCGTGCCTCCAACCCCAATCTGCCTTTTATTTCAGCATTCTTTCAACTCATCTTTATATAAGCGATTCAATTATTTAACTGACATTTGTTCAGGCATGGTGCTAGGTATTGTATACACAAATATGAATGAGATAATGACACTGCCACAGTAAGGTTATTCCAGAATGGCCATTCAACATTTTTTATGCAACCACAAAATGAGAACAGGATACTATAAAGAGGAACATCTAGAAAACAAGAAAGTGCTTTTAAAAGTAGAAATGTGAGAGTAGAAACTTTATTAGAAAGTAAAGTTGAGGAAATCTCCCATAAGATAGAATAAAAAGACAAGGGAATAGGAAAGAGAAAAGCAAAAGCAAGAAAAGCAGAGAAACATTCAGCTTGTCCAACATCCAACTAATGGAAGTCACGAAAAATGAGAATAGAGAAAACAAAAGGGAGAAACTTATCCGAGGAGTAATATTAGAATTTTTCCGTTAGTACATTTGAAGTCATCAGCAGAAAGCTTGCACAGTCAATAGCATTCAATGAATATTGGTTGATTGGTTGTCTACTTTCACACTTTGTATGTAGCTAATGAAAATTTCATCCTTTTTGCTCATCTGAATTGTGCTTACCTTTCAAGGCCACGCTCATATTTTCATCCATTCACTGATTTATTCATTTTAATACTGAACACCTACTGTGTGCAAGGCATTGGGGATACAACAGTGAAGAAAACATTCAGTTGTTGTTCCTCATAGAACTTACTTTCTATTTGGGAAACCCAACTTTAAACAACTAAGAACACAACTAGTTATATTTGTGGTGTGCTTTTCAATAACAAGTATGGTGTGTCAGGAGATCATATATCAATGTAACTTGACCTTATGTGTGGTGCACGGGGAACAGAAAGTTAGGGAAAGCACCTCTGAGGACAAGATGTTCAGGCTGAGAGCTAAGGATGAGTTGGAATGAGCTAAACCAGGGTTGAAAGGAGCATTGTAGACAGAAAAAACAGCTTGTGGGAAGACTCTGGGGGTTAAAGGGAACATGTAACTTTGAGGAACAGAAAAAGTCACAGTGGCTAGTGTTCAGGACTGCACACAGAGAGGGGGGCACAGGATCTGAGTAGATACATGAGCAGGCCCGGGTCATACAATGCTCCATCGCCTGTAATAAGAATTTCTGATTTTATTCTAACAACAAGAATATGCCATTGAAGAGGTTTAGGAACTGACAAAGGAATGACATGATATTTATGTTTTAAAATGCACCCTGTGCTATTTCAGTGGTCTGTGTGGGCGCTGAGGCTGTGCAGACCTGGGGGAGGCAGAGGGAAGAGCGTGCACCAGAGGTACTGAGGAAGACTCACTAGGACCGGCTGATTTAGGGGGTATGGGTCATGATTTATGTGATCCCCAACTGCCTGGTGCTGTGATTTTTCTCAGGATATACTGCTTCCAGGATGCGGATGGTTGGGGATGGCAGGTTATTCGGTTCTTTCAGGGCTGGGGTTTTGTCAGTCGGTGTAGAATGGAATGAAGGTGGCAAAGGACTGGGCATATTTACTAAGAAAGAAATAAAAGCAGAGAGAATCGACAGAAAGTGAAAAGATGATAGATCCCCGAATCTTGCATGGGGAAGGACTATTATTGTGGGAATAATTGAACAAATGACTGAAAAGACTGGGATGTTTAAGTCATGTTGGAGTGACACAGAGTGGTTGAAGGAGGTGGTGATTTGCTAGGGAGAAGAGAAAGCGACTGGAGATGATTCAGACACTGGGATGCTGCATAGGACTGCACTGTGCAATGACCAGCCCAGGGGTGCCACTCACATAGACTACACTGTTCATTCGTTGTTGTTGTTGTTGTTTGTTTGTTAATCCTTACCTGAGGATATTTTTTCCATTGATTTTTAGTGAGAGTGGAAGAGAGAGGGAAAGACAGAGTGAAATATCGATGTGAGAGAGACACATCGATTGGTTGCCTCCTGCAGGACCTCTGACCAGGGCTCAGGCTGGGGAGGAACCTGCAACCAAGGACCAGAATTGGTCCTTGACCAGAATTGAACCCGGGACCCTTTGGTCCGAAGGCCGACACTCTATCCACTGAGCCAATCTGGGTTGGCTACACTGTTCATTTAAAAATATATATATTTTTATTGATTTCAGAGAGGAAGGGAGAGAGAGATAGAATCATCAATGATGAGAATCATTGATTGGCTGCCTCCTGCACGCTCCTTATTGGGGATCGAGCCCACAACCTGGGCATGTGCCCTTGGCCGGAATCGAACCTGGGACCCTTGTCCACAGACTGGTGCTCTATTCACTGAGCAAAACCAGCTAGGCCAGTTTAAAAAAACAAACAAACAAACAAACACAAACACCTTACAGTAGCAAAGGTAACTATGGACAACTCTAGACTTACCTTGTTACATTTTCTGATCAATCGCAGAGAACCTTTATTTCTTGAAAGCTCTGGCTACAGTTCTTCGGGTGGCCGTGATTGGTCCGAATTGATCTGTGGTCCCTCCCCTGAACTCTCTCTGTGGCCAGGGCTTGGAGTACTCTGGCTCTTGTCCTCACATCTATGATGGGAGAATCAAGGCCTCACCGGACCAGAGGGTGGTTGCCCATAAAGGAAACATAGCAGGAATTTACTCCAATAGCTGACTCAGTATCGAGGGAGAGGAGCCGAGACTCCAGGCTCTCAAAGGAGGCTGTGTGAGGCAAGGAATGAAGGGGAAAGAACCTATTCACATATTGAGTACTTAGTGTATGCTAAGCAGTAGGCTCTTTGCAGGTTCTGATCTCATTTGATCTTCCCAACAATTCAGTATGGCGGGTGGAAAGACTTTAAGTTTGAAGAAGAGAAATCAAAGCTTGGATAGGTGAGGTAGAGGATGAAGGGAGAACTCAACTCTAAGCCGTCTGTCCTCAAAGGCCCTGTGTTTTCCTTTAACTGGGTTTTCTCCACCTCAGCACCATTGACATTTAGGATCAGGTCAGACTTCAGTGGGGGGATGTCCTGTGCATGGCAAGACTGTTAGCAGCTTCCCTGGCCCCACTAGATGCCAGTGGCACCCCACCCAGCTGTGACAACCAGAAATGTCTCCAGACATTGCTAAAGGTGCCCTGGGGAACAACACCGTCCCATTGAGAACCAGTGCTCCGAACCTCAGAGCTGAGCTCATTCAGAGTGGTAATGCCTGAAAATCCACGCCCCTGCAGTGGGGAAACGCCATCGGGGATCAGACCCTTACATTTTCACGTGCTTCTGTGAGTTTTTTGAAAGCTTTCCCACTGACACGCGTGATCTCTCTAATCCAGTAAATGGTTTGTCATAGCAAGTAATTTTTTGGTGTCATTGGTGTTCAGAAATGCTTCTTCATGTGGAATGCCCTTCCAGGAACCGGTCTCAGAGTCAGATAGGTTCTCATAGTAACTAAAGGGCAAAGGTGGTCAATTGCAGAGTGTTCAGCTCTGTCTGCCACGGTCTAGGTAAGATGACAGTGGGGAGGGTCTCTACTGTAACTGCCCCAAAATTGCCATTCGAGGTGTGCACATAGTGCTGCTTCGGAGAGCTGTTGAGATTCCTTTTCTACGTGGAGAGGAGGGTTAGGAAGGCCTGGCTGAGTAGAGCCTGGGGAGGAACTTGGCACAGCCCCTGCTGACTTCATCCCTCCTGCCAGGCTGAGCTGATTTGTGGGGCTGGGTTTGGTGCCAGGGACAGGGTGGGAAAGAGGAAGTAAATGCAGACAAAAGAATGCCCCTGAAGTGTCTGAAAAGAGGTTTTTAGCGCCATTCTTTCAGTGCTCTCAACCAGACGGAAGGTGCAAAAATTTCAAAAGCAGCCACAACCACTTGGGAGAAGGGGCTAGTGTATCCAGCACAGTGATATTATCACATCGATTTGTTGGACAAAGGACTTCATTGTATCACGAAATAAAACATGTTTCTCCTTCCATTTCCTGCTTTGTGACCAATCTTCGCAGCCTGGAAACTTGGCAAGGGTTGTTTGTAGACAAGCGCCTTCCAAAATATCTGATTGAAAGGGGTTTCAGATTGTTTTCCTGGCCTGCTGTGCAATTTGCAAACAATCTCATTTTTTTTTTTGGTCAGTTGTGGGAGCGAGGGATTGACAAAAGTATTTGAAACTCATTTCTAACATTTATAGAGAAACCTCTTCCAAGCCTGTAATTTCCAGCACCAGTAGCAACAGAAGTTCTTGCCATTAAATACAGAGCTCACATCTGGACCCCTAGATATCTGAGAGGTCTGGGTCCAGGGTTACCACCTGCTCCTCTGCCCTCCCTGCCACACAGGATGCCCCGTGCACACACCTTCTAATGTCCTGATGAAGTCCAATGCTTAGATCCTTTATCTTCAGAGGCTCACTAGATCCTTGGGTTTCCTCGGGAATGAAACACTGCATGATCTGAACATGGAATTAATTCCCTTCAGTAAAAACTAGTCAAGAAATTCTCCCCAGTCAAGAACTCCAAGGTCAGCATGGAGAGCCGATTTCTCATGAGTCTAGAAGGGCAGAGCTTATCGCAATGGGTTACATATTGCATGATTCGATTTCCATAATAGTCTCAAAATGACAAAATTATAGAGATGAGGAGCAGATTAGCTGTTGCCAGGGATTGGGTAAGGGAGGAAGGGTGTGACTATTGAGCACAAGGAATTCCTTTTCGGTGACAGAGTTCTATATATCTTGATAATGGTGGTGGTTACACAAGTCTACCCATGGGATAAAATGTCACAGGATTACGTACCAAAAGAGAGAGTCTATGCAAAAATTGATGAAATCCGAGGAAGGTCTGTTGTCTGGTTAATTGCATGGTGCCAATGTGGATTTCCTGGTGTTGATCATGCCCTATAGATATGGAAGATGTCAGGAGAAGCTGAGTGGTGGGTACACAGAACCTCCCTGTACTATTTTTGCAACTTCCCATGAGTCTGTAATTATTTAAAAACACAAAGTTAAAAAGATTAAAAAAAAACATAACACCAAACTGTATGGCTTTATAGCATCTAGCATGGCAGAGATGAGATGACCATAGTAGGTGATTAGGAAATGAATGAATTGAATTGCTGAATGAACAAAAGTTCTTTTGCATTATATTAATGGAAGTTAAAGAATAATGACAACATATGACAATTTTGAATATTTCATGTGTCAGTCATTGTACTAAACATTTTATGCATCATCTTATTTAATCTCATAAGAACTTTATGCAAAAAATTATTTCTCACTCGGGGCAAGCCCCCACTGCCAGTGTCTGTGTCCATTGGTTATGCTAATATGCACGCATACAAGTCCTTTAGTTGATGGCTAAGGGCGGGGGGGGGGGTCAGTTGGGAAAAAAGGAGACATATGTAAAACTTTGACAATAAAAAAAAGAAATTAAAAAAATCATTTCTTTAAAGGGTAATTCTACATATTTGGTAAAAGTGTAAAGAAGAACAAGGAAGTTATTAATGACAAATAATCGGGACGATAGTTAATATTGGATGGGAGGGAGAGCAATGCTGTCTGGGTGTGGGCATGGGGGTGTGGAGACACAACAGAGGGTTTACATGGGCGTTTGTTGTATTTGTAATTTTAAAGTTGTATGTAAGTGTTATGTACATGCTTGCATGTGAGCTATCATTTATACTAGCATATGGTAAATCAGGTGGGGAAGCTACATAAATATGAAAACAAAACAAACACATCCAAGGGCGGTTGGCGGAGTAACAGGAGTTGTTTCCGTGCCAAGGGCAGACCAGCGGGGACAGACTCCCAGAGGGGACGCCTGGTTCACATCCCTGGGTCACCGCACCTGCCGGTGGGAAACCATGCCAGACCCCACACAGAGGCCCCCGGTACAAACTATTGATCTCTCTTCCAAATGAGTAGTGCCATGGGGGAAATGAAAGTGATTTTCTGTGTGAATCCTGACAGCCGGCGAGTGATTCCTTAATTCCTCACCAGCCCCGGGCCCCACATGGACATATAGTCAAATCTCAGTGATCTGTGCTGATGAAGGAGCCATGTATTCACACTTCTGTTGCAGCGCCTTTAGGAGGTAGAGAGAAGAGGGAGCCTGCAACGTGCCCCCTAAGGGCCAAGACCCGGAAAGGCACTTTGGGAGCCATGCGTTTTACAGATGGAGAACACAAGCACGGAGAAGCCAGGACTTATCCCAGGTTTCACAGCTACTGAGCACCCCGCGTGGACTGGATCCCAGCACCATCGACCTTTCACGGTTCTGACTGAGAGTCTTCTTAAGGGTTTAAGGGCACTCGCAGAGATGTACACAAAACAGTAAACACAAACACACACCCGGGCAAAGGGAACATGAGCCAGGAAAAGAAAATCAGGTTTGGAGGGAGGTATTGGTTCACAGAGTGGATTTCAAGTTCTTTTCACGATGCCATGTGACTTTAGCTGCCTTATCTGAGTGGATGCGAGCTTTGAGGACGGGACTCAGTGGCCAGGAATAAAACAGGGGCATCTGGAGATATTTGATCTTAACTTCTTTTTTTAATTATAGGAAGAAGTAATATGTGAGTAGTTGCTCCCTCTAAAAATTCAAACAGTACAGCTGGATACAGAATAAGGAGTCAGAGCATCTATTCCCTTCCCTTCCCGATGCTGCCCTCCTCCTGCAGGGGACCACAGCTAACTGTTTGGTTTGCATCCTTCAGGCCTTTTTCTGTACACTTATATGTAGATCTAAAACATACATGTAGTTTTAAAAAAAGAAAGGAATCCAGCTATCCATCCATATTATTCTGTGATTTGTTTTTTTCTCTTAACAAATTTCTTAAGAAATCTTTCCTCTGGGCACATGTGGCCCCACCTCTGTCGTCTCAGTGACCACATCGCAGCACCATTGGCGTAACCATTCTAGTGATGGACACGAGCCTGAATCCAAATGACCAAGGACCAGTGAGCCCACACACGTGCCTGGCTTGGGCCGTCTGTGTGAGCATTTGGTAGGATCTAGTCTCAGAAGTGGAAGAGCCCAGAGTTTGCACGTTTGACTATAGATACCTGTAAGGTGGCCACCAAAAAGCTTGTCCATGAGTCCCGCTACATTTGCAGTTTTGCTTTCTGCAGTTTTAGCTACCTGTGGTCAACTGCAGCCTGAAAAGATTAAATGGAAAATTCCAGGAACAAACAACTCAGAAGTTTAAATTGTGTGCCGCTGGAGTAGTGGGATGAAAGCTCATGCTGCTGCTACCTGCCCGCTAGTCACTTAGCAGGGTCTCAGTTATCAGGTAGACATTGCGGCATCACAGTGCTTGCGTTCAAGTAACCCTTGTTTTACTTAATAATGGCCCCAAAGCGCTAGAGCAGTGAGGCTGGCAATTTGGAAATCCAAAGAGAAGCCGTAAGTCAAGTGCTTCCCGTAAGCAAGAAGGTAAAAGTTCTCAACTTAATAAGAACAGAAAATGCTGAGGTGGCAAAGATCTATGGTAAGAATTAATTTTCTATCCATGGAATTGTGAAGAAGGAAAAAGAAATTCATACCAGTTTTGCTGAGAGAAAGGGACCACATTCACAACTTTTATTATAGTATATTGTTAGCATGGTTCTATTTTATTATTATTTTTTGTTGTTAACCTCTTACTGTGCCTAAATTACAAAGTAAACTTTATCATAAGTATGTATAGCAAACAACATAGTATGTGTAGGGGTCAGTACTACCGGTGGTCTCAGGCATCTGTTGGGGTCTTGGAACGTATCCCTGGAAGATAGGAGGGAACTGCTGAGTCCTGGCTGGTTTGGTTCAGTGTTTACAGCGTTGGCCTGCAGACCGAAGGGTCTCAGGTTCGATTCCCAGTCCAGGGCACGTACTTGGGTTATAGGTTTCGTAGATGCCGATTGGGGCAGGTGTGGGAAGCATCCAATCACATCGATGTTTCTCTCTCTCCCCCTCACTCCCTCCCTTTCACTCTCTCTAAAAACCAATGAAATAAATATCCTCAGGTGAGTATTTTTTTTTAAAGAGGAACTGCTGTATTGAGTTGCATTCCCACCCCAATGTGTATACTTATCCATTTTACCACATTCTTTCCATAAGTAAAAAGTATCAGTTTTTAAAATTTTTGCCAGTCTGAGAGGTAAAAAAATCATTGTATTGCTTTAATATTAATTTATGTGATTCCTAATGAAGTTGAATATGCTTTCTCATGTTATTTGCCATTTGTGTTTCTTCCTTTGATGGCCGAATCATATATAGTTTCCTTAAAATTTTTTTTTTAAATTGTTCTTTCTGGTGGGTGTGGTTGGGTGTTGCCCCGTGCACCAGGAGGTTGCCAGTTTGATTCCTGGTCAAGGGCACATGCCTGGGTTGTGGGCTCAATCTCCAGTGGTGGGCATGCAGGAGGCAGTCAATTGATACATTGCTTTCACATTGATGTTTCTCTCTTTCTCTCCCTCTCCATCTAAAAATCAATTAACTGTTGTTGTTGTTGTTAATCCTTACCTGAGCATATTCCCCCCCCCCCCCCCCCCACTGATTTTTAGAGAAAGTGGAGGGGAGGGAAACGTTGATGTGAGAGAGACACATCAATTGTCTCCCACACGTGCCCGGACTGGGGCCGGGTTTGAACCTGCAGCCTAGATATGTGGCCTTGACCAGGAATCAAATCCGTGACCCTCCGGTGCACAGGCCGATGCTCTCACCACTGAGCACACTTACCAGGGCTCAATAAACGATTCTTAAAAACGTGTCGGCACTGTTATGAATGAGTAATAACTTTGTTATGGTGCAAATGCTGCTTCTGGGTTTACTACTTTATGGTGCTGTTTGCCTTGGAAGGTCCGAGAAGAAATCTCCGAGGAACTGACGCAGCAGAGGGCCGCTTCACTCTTGCCTGCTGGGCCTGCCGCCGCCTGTGCGCCTCTATGGCTCAGTCTGTGAAATGGTGCAGGTAGAATCCATCCTAGAAGCCCGTGAGAACTGTATTAGCACAACAACATTCTTACTAAGAATCCCTGGGATTAAGATCTCCTTGCGGTGCACAAATCACCTGAATGAGTTTAACATGTAATTGAAGGGCTCACCGTGTGCTCCACAAACACATTGCTGTATCAGAACTAAAATGAAAATGAAATCATTTCTCTTTCAAATAAATATCATATACTGCGGGCTTCACTGGCTCCATTAGCACTGTCCAATCGCACAGAGGCGATTATACTGTCGATAACATGTACAGATGTTCAGAGACTCATTCAACTTAGGCAGGCAAGCACTTAGGATCATTTCCTACCCAGCATTTCTTGCTGCACGCCACCCGCCCCCCCCACCCCTCAAACCTACAGGCCGGTGTTTTTTAAAAGACTCCAGAGCAGGCAGCTGTTTTCAAAGGGTGTTTCTTTCCTCCATATTTTGAGCAAGTCAAAGCTAGCATCATCATGAGACTGGTATGAGAATTTCTTGCTATACTTGGGTGGGTCATGATTTGTTTGCAGGTTACCTTCCCTGTGTCAACTACTCAGGGTGTGTTGTCAGTAAATAAAAGGCCTGGCAGAGCAGTCACTGACCCTGGAATAAGTTCTATAAAACGACAGGGGGACTCCAGTTAAGGAAGTCCCCATCATCTTCCTCCATAATATGATAAAATGGAAATATTAGTGACCGTTCACCGAGCACTAGTGATGGGTCATGGGTTTCATACACATTTCTAATCTGACGAGGAAACTGGAAATCAACAACGCTCAAGAATTTGCTCCATGCCACTCTGTAGAAGGTAGGGCTAGGATTTGAATTCCGATCTTTCTGGCATTCAAGAATAAGCTTTTCCCACCTCTGGTGGTTTTAAAAGAAATGGCTGCAAATTCTTTCCCTTTTCATATTGAGAGGTAGGGTCCATGTCCTTTCCCCTTAAATCTAACTGGACTTGTGACTGCTTCAACCAATATATGACTTTTGAAGCGGAGTCACAGGAAGCCATGAGCCTCTGCCTTGTTTGCTGGACCATTTGCTCTTAGAACCCTGAACAACTAGTAAGAAGCCTACTATCCAGATGCCACTGTGGTAAGTGGGAGACCAAAACGCACGGGGCAGGCATGTGTTTAAGCATTGCAGCTGCAGAGGACAGTTCTAGCTAAGCCCTAACTCTGAGACATCCCAGTCCAGGTGCTAGACATGCAATTGAAGAAGCTCTAGATTGTTCCATCCCCCAACATCCAATTACCCCAGACCTTTGAATCTTCCTAGCTAAAGCCCAGGTGCTGTGGCACTCAGGCAGACTGTCCCGGTTGTGTCCCCTCCAAATTCCTGACCACAGAACCCCGAGAGCAGTAAAATCCTTGCTGTTTTATACCACTAGATTTGGGGTGATTTGTTTTGCAGAGTTGGATGGGATTTGGGGTGTTGAGTAAGCTACCTTCTCCCAAACCAGAATCTCATCTGTTTCTAAGGAGAGGTCACACTTGGTGGTGGATGAGTTAACTCTGGCATTCAGAAGAATTTTGTTTGACGTCCAGAATTTTTTAATTTGAACACTAATTAAATTTTACATGAAACCCAAATTTCCAATTTCTCTGAGAATATCAGAAGACCTGGGAAGACTGGGTAAGAAAACAGTGCTATATTTCTGCATAGAAGCTGCCCCCTTCTCGTGGGCCTCTTTAGCTTTAGGATGCTTAGCATTCCGATTGCATTACTGCCCTTCCTTCCTGCCTGTTTACTGTGGGTATTAGTATTTGTAGACCTGAAAGATGAATGATCCTATAGCCTGTCTGTGAGTATGAAAAGGTGCTTAAGAATTTTTGTTTCTTCCAGTTTTATCTTCCAAAATTCAAGTACAAGCTGCATTATGTTAATCTACTTTGCATGTATAGTAATTATAGTGATGATTAGAATACTTTTTAATGCTGTAAAATAGTACAGCTTCAGATGTGCATTAATTAAATCCTAAATCTTACATTTAAGCGTCCATCCGTCATGATAAAGAAAGATGGAAGAGAAGTTGATTAACTGTTTAATTAGGGGGAAAAATCACTATCTTACACTCAGTTTGATAAACAAGACTATACTTCAATGTACACTTAATGCTCACTCTATTCAGGACTTATGAATGGATTTGTTCTTGGGGAAGACCTTTCTTTACCAGAGCCCTTTCTGGAAAAGAAGTTGGATTTTGGCGTGGATCCATTCCTTTGTGGTTCCTGAGTTGAAACACAGCTCTTTTGTGTAGCCATGATAAATCATTTGATTTAGGAGAGCCATCAGTGAAAGTAGTGGCTATTTACTTTGCTGGGGTTAGTAGAATATTAATGTGACTGCTTGCCAAGTGACTGAAGGGGTAAGAGGAAGAGAAGAAAACATTTCATATTTACTGAACACTTAAAATTCAGGCCAGAGCAGAATAACCCAAATCTATTTTCATTGGCAGTCTGGCAGAAGGGAATGTCTTATAATTAAAAAAAATCAAATTTCAAGGTTAAAGAACATAGGAAATGATTACAAGGAAACTTTTGAAAACTCTTCCTCTAGAGATGTTTTATAAAATAACAACAACAAGGCTTTTTAGATAAGAGAAAGCTATTCCAACTTCGGAGGGAGGCAGAGGTAGGAGATAGGAAAGGCCAATTAAAATGTTATGGTCTTTTGAAATCTCCACTAGAGCTTTAATAGCTGTTGCTTCCTTTGATCAGTGGCTATACACCCATAGCAGAGGTCTTAACAAAATGGGCTTGAATCTGGGTATGTATTGGATATGGTCATTACTTACTACAGCTGATAGGTGTTTTCTGTTAGAATTATGTTCTTATGAGGTTAATGCAATCTTGACACCCATCCAAGCTTTCGGATTATTCTTTGGGCCCTGTCCAGCATGATGTAAATCACAAAAAGTCCTGTCCACCCCATAGACAAAGTGCCACATAGCAATTATTTGGCTTCTGATTTTTATGTATAGGTCTCAAATTTTGGGAAAATTGTTAAAGTCAGTGTGTGGATGTTGCTGAGAGGAGTTCCAGCAAGGGGCTATGGATGCTAATTATAGCATGTACATTTCATGCTAATGGCTTTTGGCCATTGTTATTAGAAGCCAGCGTTGAACTACTAACTCCACTAGGTGAGCTGTTGAGAACAGTCATAGAAAATCATGGATGGACATACAACAACACAGATTTTTTCCCATGAAACAAGCATGCCATTTTCTATGATTAAAAAAATATGAGAGTTATATAACTTTTTCCACATTTCCCAAGGCACCCTTCCCCTTTAGTAGCCATGTGAATCTTTTTATTCTCGTCTAAAGAAATATAATCCAGTCCTTTATATCTGATGACTAAAGTCTGTCCCTCTGTGGTAGATGCTGTGATGTGTTTGCCATAACCTTCTTCAGAAATGAAGAGCTTCGTTCTTCAATTTGTGAGCACGTGAACAGAAAACCCCCAGCCACCAGGCCCCTGTTGGGTTTGCCTTGGCCAAAGGAAACCTCACCCGAAGTTTCCATTCTTCTAGGGGCAACACATATCATATCCAATGACCAATCAAAGTAGGGATATGCAAACTTCCACAAGACCGCCCCCACTTCCCACGACTGCAGAGTTCTAAGGTCTTCAGACTGCCCTCAGTTTCAGTAATTTACTAGAAAGACTCACACAACTCACTGAAAGCTGTTATGCTCATGTTTATAGTTGGTTACAGTGAAAGGGTGCAAATAAAAAACATTCAAGGGCAATGCAGGAAAAGTCCTCATAAGGAGCTTCCAGTTGTCCCTTCCCAGTGGAATTGTGAACAGCACTGATTTCCCCAGCAACAATGTGTGATGAAACACTTGAAGTATTGCTAACCAGGTAAGCTCACCTGAGCCTTATTGTTCAGAGTTTTTATTTAGGGCTCCATCACATGGACATGATTAACTTCCCACATGGCTGACTTCAGTCTCAGCTCCTCTAGCAGTCACGTTAATACCTCATGATCCAGCATACTTACCGCAAAACATTGTTAGACTATTCGCAGTGGACCAAGGCCCCTCGGTAAACAGAGACACTTTTATCAGGCAGGACATTCCAAGGACTTAGAGATGACCTCCCAGGAGCTGAAGACAAAGGCAAGATTTCTTTTTGGACAATGCTAAGTTCTTTACTACACAGGCATAAAGACCTTGCTCCCCCAACTCTAAAAGGTCAGACTGGTTTCATAGCTCCCTGTAGGATGAGCTGAATCCTCCAAATGCAATGCAGCACTTGCCCCTCTACCCAACCCCTTTTTCCTTCCTCTTCTTCCTCAGGTGTCAATTCTAAGATCACTTCCTAATAATTCACCTGCATACTAGTTTCCATCTCAGGATTGACTTACAGCAATTGGTGCCACAAATGGTCAAGAAATCAGATACTGGAGTGGGTTTTTAGAGCTGGATCACTTGCTCCCCAGTTGCCAATGAAGAGCCAATCCCTGTGGAAGCTAGAGCACAGATAACCCCTGGCACAAATAACCACATAATAATGCCAGAGTTAAAATTTTCACTGTCCTGGTGGAAGAGAATGCATTTAGCACATGTGGTCAATCAGGTAATGAGAAATAAGAAGGTTAAATTGTGTGGCTATTGCTAAACATAATTGATGCTCTGGAAAAAGATAAAAATCAAGGGATCATTCATAAATTAAAAGCTAAGTATAAAATCCAGAGGGCCTTCTTGATAGCATATAAATAGACTTTCATCTCCTTTAGGGATGGTGGAGGGAGGCAGCTCTAGGGTGACCAACTATCCTAGTTTGCTAGGGGCTGAAGGTGTATCCAATATGTGAGACATTGAGCTTAAAACTTGAAAAACTCTGGGCCAACTGGGATAAGTTGTTCACCCCAGGCAATACAGAAAACTAAGGACCAGGCCTAGGGCTTCACTATAAGAATAATTGCACTTCACACACACGCACTTCAAAGTTTTAATTCCCAACCAATATAGATTGGGTAGAGTGACCAACATTGAGAAAGAATCTTGCCACATAGGATAGGAACATTCTAGATTGTACCTCAAAATTTTGAACCCTGAGAATCCTCTAAAACTTTTGAAACCAAAGAAGTGGCCCACTTTACCCTATCAGGGACCGGTACTTCCCTTTGTTTGAAGATTGTATATAGGGCTCTCCCACACAAAACAACTGCTCTCCAGGACCTTCCCTGTGTTGTGCACTTGGTTTAGGTTACAATATAACCATGCCGGAGACAAGCTGGGCCTGATGGGGAAGGCAAGGCACTGTACCCTAGAGGATCTTCAGAATCTAGCCAGCACATTCCATCAGGAGCTGGGACAGTGTTCATGGGACTGAATTCTGAGGTACTTGACCAAGGAGAGCATAGGACACAGAGTTGGGTAAGGGAGAGTTCATCAATATAGGAGCTGATGGAGCTATATTTTCTCTCTTGTTCCCTGGTGGACAATGTGGGCATTGTCATATAACGGTGGTATACTCAGTAATGCAGCCTTATGTTGGTTCTTTTCTCTTCCCTATTTTTTCCTTTTGCCTCCTCGGATGTTCCTTCTGAGATAACACCCCCAAGTAAACAACTGCACTCAAACTTTTGTCTCAGGCTCTACTGTTGGGGCGGATGCTGCCTACATTCTGTAGCATAATAGTTTCATAGGTGCTCCCAGCCAAATGTTACCAGGAACTACATTGTTCACATAGTCTCCAGAGTGTGTGTGTGTGTGTGTGTGTGTGTGTGTGTGTGTCCTCTGTTCTCACTTGTTTTCTAAGCCACATAAAACAGCATAGCAGGTCAAGGTCCATTCAGAGCAAGAAACACATTTGAGGAATAATAGCAGTGAGCATTTTTTGTTTGTTTTCCAATTGGTTTTTATCTGTCAATCACTGTGCTAGGTGATTTATATGCTAGTCCTATGGGGGAGGCACTGTTGTTCCTATTTACATATAGGAAACCTAGGTTGTGAGAATTTTAGTAACTTTCTTTAAGTAGCTTGCTGGTGAATGGCGAAGCCAGGAGGCCATCTAATTCCACTGTCTGATGTCAGAGCAGAGCTCTTAAATACTAGAAATCCCAGGATGCAAATCAATATTAGGCCCCGTGGGGGTGCTTACTGGTGTTTGATTACCAGCATTTAATGTGTGAGCATTAGGATGGGACTGCACACTGAGTCGATTTTTCTCGAGCTGCCTAGACTCCTCCAGTGGGAGTGGAAGGCCTCATTCACCAGGCAGACCAGGGTCAGCAGAACGGGCCACCCAGCTTCCTATCTGCCTTTGTCTGATTGCTGGAAAAGGGTGCGCTCTATGGTACTTATTTATGGATATGTATAATGTTTATGATTATTTATGACATTTGTAAATAGATGGCTCTGCTGGATAATTTATGGCTGCTTCTTGAGCTTTTAATCACAGCGATGGCCTTAAAAATCATTCCAGTCTGCCATCAGAGGACAAATAGATGGTGTTTGCCATGTTAGGCTTCCAGTAGGAGCGGCTGGTAACACCTGGGAAACCAAACAAATAGGATTAGGTAATTTACAAAAGTGTTTCATTTTTCAAAACCTTCTCACTTTCCTCACTTCTTCATGTGATATTGAAGTATAATGTTTGTCTTCATTAGAAGAAACAGGTCATGACTCCAAAGGCAAACAGAATCATTATTCTTCAAGAGATGTTCAAATCCTCCAACCTGAGCTCAGGCTGCATGGCTAAGAGTCGTAGTGGGAGGGGGAGTATTCTTTGTTTCAAACAGCTGCTTAGCAAACATTTCCCTCTTCCCACCACAATCAGCTTCCAAAGCAACTCACAAATATCCTTCTGAGGAGTATACCAGGTGCATAGAATGCAGATCTCAGCCCTGGTACACCTGCTTGGTCCTTTGAAGAGAGCAGTCACACATATCATGTCTGCTCCCCAGAATCAGGCTCATCTAAACAATAACAGGTGGGGTTTCCTTTCCATTGTCTTTTTCAAAACATAGTCATTAATGCACCCCACAGTTTGTAATATGCATGTAAAATTTCCTTTGTCACATGACCTGGAGTTATTTGCATGAACCAATTGTATTAGTTTTCTGGGATTCTGGACCCAAATGAAAAGGAAAGAGGAACTACAGTGACAAGAACTATAACTAATGAGTTCTGTGTTCTTGGACAACTTTCATAGGCTTTTGGAGCAGGTGCGAGGAGTGATAGGGGATTCAATCAAGGACATAACATTCCTTCTGGAAGCTCAGGAGGAGGTTGTTAACAAATATACCCCCAAAAAACTAAAATATGAGATGGAGTCAAATTTCATCACAGGTAGAGTGTTATAGGAGCTGAAGAATGAATTATTTCCAACTGAAAGGATCCAGAAGGATTCCAACTTTTAGAATCCTGTGGATTTAGTCTTGGAGGGAGGGTTGGGTTTGAACACTCAGGGAGGTGTTGGGCTGGGAAGGGCATTCTAGAGGGAACAGCCTGTGCAAAGGCAGAGTATGCAAATGCAGTCATGTGTGGGAGTATGAGAGCGGTGAGGAGTCCAGGGAACTGAGGAAAAGTGGTGGAGGGGTTTGCCCATTGCATGAGGAATTGTGGAGTTGCCTTTTGGATGACTTAATTCCTTGTCTATGGAGGCTGTGAATTGTTGAAGATCACGTGGTTAGCAATTGACAATGGGGTGGGTTTCAGCCCCCCTCCCCTGCTTCTCAGTTCAGTAACTTCTCACTTCCTCACTTTAGATTACAAGGGGTAATTTTACAATCTTTGCTTTATTTTGGGTCATCTTTGACAGATACCTTGAAGAGTCCATTTTGGGCAGTTAAATGTAGTATGGTCCTGAGGGCTTAATTTTGAAAATCTACCAGCTTTGTCGTTAACTGTGAATAGGCTTACTCTTGCTTTCCTTCCACCCTCTTTTACTCATTAGGATACCAGTTGGGCCAGGTCTGAGCCATTCAGGCCGTGGTAACAGGCACGTGGGTAGGGTGTGCGTGTGTGGGAGAGGAGGATGTGTGTACGTGCCTGGTGTCTCCATAGCAAGGCCAAATATGAATCACCTTTGGACTTTTGTTCATTTGACTTGGCATGGGCAAAAAGCCAGGACAAAGAAGAGTTTTGCTTTGCCCTAAAGTGTGTTTATTCCTGGGCTTAGCTGAAGCCTAGGAAACAGGGAGTATTTCATTGACTAGGAAAGCCCTTTCTTAAAGTTGGCTGCATGCTGGCTTAGCTGAGAGATAGAAGCAAAGAATTTGTACACTCAAACATTAGACCTTACAGATCAACTGCCCCAAAGCTTCCCGTGACTTCTTGAAGCAGGCCAATATGTGCCTCTTGGGGATAGTCTGATGGGCAACAAATGGTAATTGAGAGCTGAGTATTTGCCAGTCAAGGATGTCTGAGGTGAAGATAGTCAAGTACCAGCACAGTATGTCCTGTGTTAGAGATTGTGGCTTCCACAGTGTGGCGCAGTGCCCTGGAGGCCTAGGAACCCAATGTGTAAGATGTCCTGGTGGGGGCAAGGGTCAGCTCTCCTGGATTTTAGCTCTGCAGCGCTCCTTCTCTCTCAAAGCCCATGCTTTCATCTGAGATCATCCTTATTTTATAAATTTAGCACCCATGAAAACATCTGTAATTGCACCAAAACGAGGTGACAGTTTTTAATTTTTGTTAAATCCTTCCTATGTTTTGTATTTTTTGTGTGATCATTTTAAATGCAACTTATTCTTTTCTTTTTGTGTTTATTCCCCCCTTTTGGGTTATAATTTACTATTTGTATTACTTTCCTAGGTTAGCTGTAACAAATGACCACAGATTGGGTGCTAAAACAATAGCACCCAATGTATTCTCTCACAGTTCTGGAGGCTTGAACTCTGAAATCAAGGTGTCTGCAGGGCCATGCTCCCTCTGAAACCTGTGTGGCATTCCTTCCTTGCCTAGTCCTAGCTTCTGGTGGCTCCCAGCATCCTTGACGCTCCTTGGCTTGTAGATGCATCACTCTAATCTCTGCTTTCTTCATCAGTATATGGCTTTCCCCCTGCATCTTTGTGGGTTCACATCTCCTTCTTATAAAAATGCCAGTCATTGGATTTAGGACTCACCCTGCTCCAGTATGATCCCATCTTAACTAATTAAATTTCAAAGACCCCATTTCCGAAGAAGATCACATTCAGAAGTTCCAGGTGGACATACTTTTTTTTTGGGGGGGGGTGGTGGTGGAAACTGTTCAACCCAGTATAATATTCATAAAGGGATTTTGGAAGAGAAGGAGGGGTACATAGTAGATGATGAATTCACACCATTGTCTTCCTTCTGTATTTTATCCTTCAGAATCTAGATTACCTGGTGTGACTGGGATACAAGGCTCTAAAGAGTTGGAGAGTTAGTGGTAGGAGCTCATGAATATTCAGGGAATGGGCCTGGAGGGCGGCATGGTCCTCCAGGTTAGGCTGTGACACTGACTGATCACTTTGGGGTAGATGACTTTTTTTTTTTCACGTTTCCTTTACCTAAAGGAGTTAAGAAAGGCAGATTCCTGCCTTGGCTCTGACATTTACTACTGATGTAACCTCAAACAAATGATATGATTTCTCTGAGCCTCAGTTTCCTCACCTGTGAGTTAGGAATAGCAGGAATGCCTGCCTTCCTACCTCCACAGGGTGTGGTAAGGACCACGTGAGAGGAAATGTGCAAAGTCCTTGCCCACTTGCTGATGATCACATCTATGCTGCTGAAGTCCCGATGACCTTTTAAAAACACACATGAATTCCTTTTACTTCCTTGTTTTAAGCCATCTAATTGCTCCTTTATGTTTAGGATAAAGCCCGGACTTGTTAACATGAGGTCTGGTAAGCTTAAAAGGTCCTGTAGGATGTGGTGCCAGCATGCCTTTCCAGCCCCAGAGCTCCCTACGGGTCCTACCTCTCCCAAGTACTCTTCTTTGAATATTCTAGCCCACACTTGAAAGTTTATTTTCTACACCACTTCTTTTAGCATTTGCTTACATTTTGTCTTGAATTACTTTCTTTCTTATAGGATGATCTAGTCAAGTGAAATCTGCAGAAACACAATAATAAAAGCAGAGAGCTCTAGCTGCAGTGGGAACCTCTCACCCGCTCATCTCTTACTTTGGCTTTGTCTTTGCTCTTTCTATGACCCTCTCCCCACAACCTTGGCTTTGTGGAGAATTTCTTGAAAACCATTGTATAGACTTTAGTTCAAAATGAAAGAAGTACACTCACGCACACATACACACACACTTTCTAAGATGGCATTCAAGTTATATAGTATATACTTTTTTATTTTAGAAAACAAACTTATAAAAAATAAAAGGAATAAATGTATACTATGGGGGGTAGCAATAGTTCATATCTTTCAACAAATATCTGGAAGGAAGAAGCAATTGGCTAATAAAAGAATGTGTACTTACTTGGTCATTAGCAAAAGAAGAACAGCCATTGCCAAAAGAATAATAAGAAGGCCCGGCCCTTGGAGACAACATGCACGGCAGAGGGTGGGAGTAGGAAGTGGGGTTGAAAACAGAAGACAGATTGAAGATCTTTGGAACTGTTGACCCCACTCGATTTATTTTATTTTTTCTGTGCAACCTAAAACAGCCCTTGTCCCCAAGCTGAATCTTTTCTAAAAAAAAGGAATGTATTTTTTGGGAGGACTAGTGGGAGGGTTACTCTTCCAGAGTAAGGCTCTGCTTATTCTGGGTCTCAAAATATTATGGCTGGCTTCCCACCTGTTCATTTGAAGCAAAACCTGTCAGTTGATAAGCTAAACCTTGATTCACAGAGCTCCTGCTCAGCTGTTCTACTGCTTCCTCTTAAATATGAAGAGGTAAGAGGCTCAACCCATGACTGCATCCCCTGAATACTGACCTGGCTTTAGCAGGAGTTCCTGAATTGACAGAGGAAAACAGAGGAGCAGAAATTATTAAATAAATAAGAAAAGTACCCAGAACTGGAGGGAGATCTAAGTCTTCAGATTAAAAAGGCCTACTGCGTATTGAATGGAAGAGATAAAAAAAAGATCCACACCATGACAAATACTCATAACATTTGGCTTCATTGAAGATAAAGAGATGCCCTTAAAAGTTTCTTGAGATGAAAAGCAGGCAACTTAGAAAAGAACAAGAATTAGTGTGTTAGTCTGTTTAGGCTGCTATAACAAAATAGCAGAGACTGGATAGGATATAAACAACAAACATTTATTTCTCACAGTTGCTGGAGACTGGAAGAAGTCCAAGATCAAGGTGCCAGCCTGATTCCATTTTTGTGAGACCCTCCTCCTGGCCCCTTCTCATTGTATCCTCTTGTTGTGAAAAGGGGCTAGCAAGTTCTCTGGGGCCTCTTTAAAAAAGGCAATTAATTCCATTCACAAGGACTCCATACTCATGACCTAAGCACCTGCCAAAGGCCCCACCTCTTTAAAAAAATTTTTTATTGATTTTTTACAGAGAGGAAGGGAGAGGGATAGAGAGTTAGAAACATCAATGAGAGAGAAACATCGATCAGCTGCCTCCTGCACATTCCCCACTGGGTATGCGCCCATAACCAAGGTGCATGCCCTTGACCGGAATTGAACCTGGGACCCTTGAGTCCGCAGGCTGATGCTCTATCCATTGAGTCAAACCGGTTAGGGCGGCCCCACCTCTTAATACCGTCACATTGGGCATTAGGATTTCCACACATGAATGTGTGTGTGTGTGTGTGTGTGTGTGTGTGTGTACAGACATTTATATCATAGCAATCAGCCTGGCATTAAACTTCTTAACATAAACAATGGAGAAATCTTTTCAAAGTTCTGAGTGAATGTGATTTTTGTTCTAAAATTCTATATCTAGCTAATCTATCAATCAAGTCTGAGGTCAGAATAAAGATTTTTTTTTCAAAAACTTGGAAAGATTATGACCATGCGCTCTGTTTTAGGAAGTTATTAGAGAATGTGTTTCAGAAAAAAAAAATCAGGGAGTGAACTAAGAAAGAGGAAACTATGGGAGACAAAGGCTTCAACGTAGAACTGCAAACAGAAATCCTTGCCTGACAGCTGGGTCTCAGGACCTGAGAAAAATTAGTCTCAATTGGAGAGGAAAGACAGGGGATGCTGTGCAAGAGGTCTTGGCAATGTGGGGGCAGGGGGACTTACAGGGTAAGCTGTATATTGAGAACCTTGAAAATTGTGAGACTATTATAATGTTATGAAAAATAAGAAGAAAGAAACAAAGACTTCAGGAAAACAATAGCAACACTGTCCAAAAAAGGCATGATTCAAATATAAAGCAAACTCATCTGTGGCATGATTTTGACCCACTGATGGAATGTGAAGAAGGAGAGTCCATTTGAATAGATTGTTATTTTCCAGTGTTCAGGTTTTAGAATTCACTGGTATAATTCATGGAGGAGTTAACTATGATTTCAAAGAGGCTCTAAATATTATTTATCTTGCTAATGTACACATTGCAGGTGTAGCTGATAGAGGCAAGAGACTGGAAGAGAGGAAGAAGGAAATGGTTGTGGATAGTGACTGGAACAAGAAATGAGGCTTTAATATGCCGATTGAAGTTGCAAATGTTGAGTGGAAGAACTAAAAATAGAATGTAACTAAATTGGGTTGGGGAAGGGAAGGAAGGTAAAGGTAGCATAGGTGAGTTACATTTTCATCTATCAGTATATAAAGTCTAAAGATGAGTTATCAAGAAATGGAGCTATACATCTATTATATAGAGATTCAAAGTAATCACCAGGAGAAATAAAAACAAAATGATTAATTAAAAGTGTGTGCCTCTGGGAGGCAAGACTGGGTGACACAGAAGGCTCATAGGTTTTCAATGTAAGTCATTTCAAACAATAATTGATTCTTTTAGCCACATACATGCTTAACTTACTTAACTTATGAAAAAAAAAACAGACATATACCCAAAGAAATCTACCGGATGACCTTTGAAACTTACTCATAGTTTTCAATTTCAACTATAATTAGCTGAAATTTCAGCTCTGCTGCATGTAACTGTAATTAAAAATCTCAACTGCCTAATGGCAGACAATTAGCTGAAGCTGTCAGGAGCCAAAAAGAATGATGGGCAGTTTGAAGACTTTTCTGTAAGGCTTGGCAGCGAACTGCCAAGGATTCCCGCTCCCTGACTCTTCCTCCGTGTCTTCTAATCCCAAGGAGGCAACAGGATTTATGGCAGGACCCTTGGCTTTGGACTTCACTGCAGATCTCCATCCAAGTCTGGCTCCACCGCTTATTGTCTAGGGCAAGTTATTTAACCTCTTGAACCTATTTTTTGTCAGGCTGAAAAATGGAGATAACACTCACCTTGCAGTGTTATTATAAAGATTGAATGGAATAATGTAAGTACTGACCATAGCATAGTGCCCGGCACACTGTAGCTACTCAATCAGTGGTAGCTGTTAGAGAGAAGCACATTTTAAATGGTTGAGACACTTGCTGTTTTGGAAATATGTGGGGCTTTTCCACTTGGCAGAATTTGAAACATTGTTGTGAAGTCTTCTGTTCTAGTCTTCGTAATCCCCTTGCCAGGAATAGCGAATGGGCAGCATCTATATTACCACTCTCACCCATGGCAGACATAGCTAATCGATCTTAGCATTTTGTCTGCTAAGCTTGGATTTGGCTTCAGGATCTTTTTCAGAGCAGCTTTTGAGAGAGCCATTACCAATCAATGAGAATTAGCACTTGAGGTAAAATCTATTTTTCATGTTTGCCTACACAGGTAACAGATATATCAATATGATCAGTCGTTCTGATGGCTGGGTGACCGTATCGTCACATTCAAGTAATGATGTGCATCAATTTCTATGCTGACACACAGCGACTCCCCCAACCAAATCCTTAGTTCTGTTAACTACCTTAATGCCAGTTGGTGAAATGTGTTTGAGTTTCTCTGCCAGGCTGCTTGCCTCCCAGGCAGCCTTCTCTCCCGGACACTTCCTACTGAAAGGGTGGACCAAGCCCTTCGAAGTGTCTTTTGTTAAGTTTGTAGAGTGCTTTCCCATTTACCCACACATGATAGCTTTTACATTTCTAAATCTTAATGCCGATTTCACCATAGCACGGCTCTGTGAGAACTGAGGCAGGGGAGGAGGCGTCAGGGGGGGAGGAGGCGTCAGGGAGGGAGAGGCCAGGATGGCGGGTCCAGTCAAAGGCGCTGCACCTGAGGGCAGAAGAGGACATTGCTCTGTCCTCACAAGAGGATAGGAGATCATGCACTTTGGACTTGGGCTGGCTGGCCTTCCCTTGTGTTGGTTTAAATGCAATTTAACTGCTGCCTCCTTTATGCTTTACCCGAGAAAAGAACAAGCAAAACCCAAAGGCAGCCCCTTGAGCTGGCAACATTACACCCAGAGAGATTTTCAGAAAAAAATTTTTAAACTGCAGGTACAGACACACCAAAAGAAAAGTGCAACCGCCCCCCACCCCCACCCCCCCACCCCCTGCACACACTCAGAGTTGATTGATACAAAGCCGTGCATTTGTGTGCTGTGCCCTTTTACACATTGACTTATTCCAGGCTCTCAAATGAATATGCTCCCAAAAGGGAAGTGTGAGAAGACATACACACACATTTCTGTAGGAGCGGGAGGCATATGTGTGGGTGGGGAGAATGGGAGTGTGAAATCAAAAGGATGATTAAGAGAATTTGACAAAGAAAACGACTTCTTCCACCCATTTAACACCCACATTAATCCACTTGGATGATCAAATGCAAAAGACAAAGAGAATTACAACCTTTTCCAGGCCAAGAAATAATAATTATTTAGAGGAAAATCTTGGCAAAATGGAGACTAAACCAAGCAGAGGGAGAGAGAGAAAGAGAAGGAAAAAAGCCAACAGTTGTTAGGCCATGGTGTTTGGGCAGGCATTGTATGTGTCCCCTGCTTTCGGTTTAAAAGGAAAAAAATAGAAAGAAAAAAGTCAAACTCTTTCTTTGAAGAAGTGATGGAAAATGTGGCTGTGATAACCCTGGTCTCCCCCTCACAGTGGCTCTGCGCCGTTTTCCTGGTCAAGGTACCAGAGGTCAGCGAGGAAAGGGTGAATTCTCAAGACTGTGCGGGTGGGAGTTTGTGTCCTATACAAGCTGCTCCTTTTTAAGTGCTGGGTTTTATTTTGAAAAGCTCTGCTGTCCCCTGATAGAAGGAGAGAGTGGGAGTGGGAAGAGGTAACGTGTGAACGAGGTTAGAAGCCGAGAGAAAAGGGAAGGAGAAAAGACAGGATAAATCCAGCTTTCTTGGGAAGCGTATTGTATTGTTAGGCTCGCCTGGCTCTGTGCCAAGGGCTCAACGGAAAGTGAATTTCTCTGATTGAATTCCATCCGGAGATATCATAACCTCAAAAGGCTACTATTACCCAGAGGGCTTCAGATGGAAGGAACCATTTGTGCGTGACTCTTGAAAAGCAAGGAATTACAATTGTCATTTGACAACACGGGACGGTCAGGCCAGCTCCTTTCAGGGCAGGGCAATTGTTGACATAATCTGGCCCAGGGTCCCCTTCGGAGGGACCAGCCTCTGTTTTCTCCGGCTTTTTTTTTTTCTCAGCAGGTGCAGCTACAAGAAAACTGGCGAGTTTCACAAAAACTAACAACAACAACAACAACAAAAACAGGCTCAAGCTGATTTAAACATCAAATAAACATCAAATGCCAACCCTGTGTAAGCAGAATAAGGCGTGCAGGTCTTCACGGTCCTTGGAACTAAGTTTATCTTTTTAAACCAAAAGAGGCAGTGAAAATAATACACCCCCCCCGCCCCCCAAAGCTAGTAGAAACCAAAACACAGGCTAAATGAAGACACGGGAAAAGAAATGGAAGTTGGCTCTCTGATTTGTATGGATAATTTTTTTCTTCTTTTGAGCTGGCACAGCAAAGAGAGCTGTATGATGTGATAGATAACAGAGGCTTTTCAAATGTTCCCCACTTGGCCCCCCCTTTTATCCATTCCCTTCTTCCTCTTTAACCGCCTTCCTCATTCACTGCAGCCTGTATCCCTCCTTCTTTTTCTCCAGTCCTTTCAGCATTAAGTAGTGAGAGTTGCTTCCCGAAGCTTAGCTCTGATAATAAACCTCTTGTGCGGTGACTCCATTTATTCTTAGATACACACAACCTGTTTTGAATGGGGCTATGGAGAGAAACTCAAATAGAATTAACCACTCTTTTCAGAAGTTGTTGAATACAAGCTTTGGTTCTCAAAATCAAGTTTCAATGACTGGTTTCTTTTGAACAAAGTGCAAAAGAATTTAGAATAATAAGTGTAACAAGATGGAGAAAATTTTATTCACCAGTATTCTTCAGGAAAGCCCTATAGGCTTTGGGAGAATTACTTTGATAAACCACTTTGGTGGGGGATTAAGGCCCCAAAGTATGCTCATGTAACAAAAGACGGTCCCTAAACTGCCTTCGAAAGAGGGTGGGTCCTGTTACTTGGGGAGTCCTTTGTTTTGCTGAATTCAGTGATTAGTTTTGTAGTCCAGTTTGGAGGAAGGGGAGGGGGAGGGAAGAACTGGATGCCTCAGAGAAGAAGTTCAAGTTTCAGGATGCTGAGGGGAGAGAAACTGAGAAAAGAAAAGAGGAGAAGCACAAGAGAAACCCCAAGGCCCTCACAGATAAGGTGGGTGGGTGGGTGGGGGACAATATTTGTTTAACATTTTATCACAAAAATTTGAAACATATTAAAAAATAGTCAGAATACTGTAATGTACCTATTATCATTCATGGTCAATTTTTTGGCATCCATATCTTCAGTGTACTTCTTCCTCCCTCTTTTTATTTGAAGCAAATCCAAGGGAAACTTGGAAGAAAAGAAATATTTCATGGGGATGTTTACACGGCTTGCCATGGTATGTTCTGCCTCTTGTACAGTCTTCCAGAAATGTGCATTGGTCACTAATGTGTGAGTAGATACACATGGGAATGAACATCTGGAGACTGTGATCATTGGGGACCACCTCAGAGGCTGGCTACCACCTCTACTATGTGCAGGCACTGTGCTTTCCTAGAGATACCACAATGAGTGAAATGTAGTTCCTCTCTTCAAGGAACTCTTAAGGAAGTTCAAGTTGTAGGGGATATGGAGAAGTAAACTGGAGGTGTTGCAAGTACCATAACAAAGTTATAGGGACTGTGTGAGCAGAGACGCAGGGGGACCTAACCTAGATGAGGAATGAAGGCTCTTCTGTGAAGTGTTACATCTGGAACCTTTCACGGAGATCAGTGGGTAAAATTCATTCCAGAAAGAGGGGAGAACATCGACAGAAGTAGAAGCTTGGCCCTCTGAAGAAATCTCAATAATATGGTATGACTGGAGACAGGGTATAGGCAAGAGGGAATAAATATTGACAGGAGAAGTTGGAAGGGACCCATTAAGGAAGGAGCTTATATGTCAAGTTCAGATTTGGGATCTTACCTAAAGACTATGAAGAGGTGAGGGCAACCGGATAATTTTGAGTGTCAAGTACAAAATGTTAAAGACAGTAACCTTGGTCTCCAGAAGCTTACAGTTTGGTCTCTAAGATAAGACATGTTCACAATTAACTGCATTTCAAAGTGGTTCCTAATAAGTATTTTGTGCAAAGTACAGATTGGAAGTATAGGAATTTTCTGAATTTAGAGATAGATTTCTGGAGGTGCAGTCAATGAGGTTTCATGGAGAAGATAGAATCGACTCTTGAGATTTGATTAGGGTTTATTAGATACAGATGGGGAGAGATGGGTTGGGGAGAGCCAGGTGGAAGTAGAAGAGAAAGAGGCATTATGGGAGCAACAAGTGGTTCATTGCGGGTAAGAAAGGGTTCTGTGTGGGGGAATGACAGTAGAGGGAAAGGAGGGATAGATTGTAGAAGACCCTAAATACTAGGCCAGGGAGTTTGAACCATGCTCAGTGAATAATAGGGAACCATTGATGGCTTTTGAGCTAGACTATAGTGGGTCAATTCCACCCCTCCTGTTTTTATCCCCCCAATCTTTTAACCTAAAAAGTTACTGAAACCGGTAAACAGCCTTTCTGACAACATGTAGGGAGCCCAGAAAGAGAAGGTTCTAGAAGGTGGACCTCAGGACTCAGAGTCCAGTGCTACTCCTGCTCCCAGCTGTGCCTTCTTTCAGGAGGACCAGCTTGGAACCCCAGGCATAGCTTGGGGGAAATGAGTCCCATTAAGGGAAAAATTCTCTCAGGCTTGGTGTTTGCAGGGCTTATCTGATCACTGCTTAGCATTGGGTCTAATTAATGGAGCTCGCAGATGTTTGGCAGGAGAAGTTAATCAGCTATTAATCACCGAAGAGCTTCTCTGTAGCTTTTCTGGAATTGAAAGAATGTCCCTGTTATAATTGAAATCGTAGTTGTTTACTGAACTTGGGTGGAGGGAAGGGCTGGAAGTAGACAGACAGTCATGGGTCTCCTCTCAGGAAGGTTTGGCAGAGGTGCCTTGGGGTTTGTTTGGCTGCTGTTAAATAAGGAAAGTGCAGCTGTTACTTTCCTGAGTTTATCAATAACTAAAGGAGGCTGATTTCAGCAAAGAGGAGAGAAAAACAGAGGCTGCATTGTGCACTGTGAGGAACCATACCAGGCACTCCAGATGGTTCTAGTCCCAGCTCTGTGCCTACGTGGCCATGCCGTGCCAGCCAAATCTCTTAACTTCTTGGGACTCAATGTTCTTATCTTTAGAATCAGACATTTTGACCAGATTTGGAATTTTCAAAAGCTGTTCTGTAGACCACATGGCCCAATGGCTGCTTTAGTGTACAAATAGTTCCTGGTCAATGAATTTGGTAACATCATAACTTACAATGATGAGAGATTCATGGTGGATTCCAGTAAATTAAAAGAATGAAAGTGTTGTGGTCAAATGAGAAAACAAACAACCTATTTAACCCAGCACATGCCCAAACATTTTTGATCACAGAACCCTTTGCTCATGAAAGATCTAGAAAAACCTAGCAGAATGTGTTCCTGGCTCTGACATCTGTCTCTCTTTCTGGTTTCTGATTCAGCTTCATTACTAGCCTTAGGTTTTTCTCCCTGTAAGTATTCTTTTTTTTTTACTTTATTACTTATTTTTATTGTGATACAAGCGACATATAACATTATATTAGTTTTTAGTATACAACAAAATGATTTGATATTTCTATATATTGCAAAATGATTACCCCTGTAAGTATTCTTGTGGCCTCTTGGTAAACCAGCTTGCCTACCTCTCACCCTTCATACAGTCTCCCGGATGATAAACCAAGACTCATGTCTGACTGTGCAAACCTCTCCCTGAGCCTTCTGCTGACCTATGGTGACAGAAGCTCTGGACTATGTCTCTAGTCTGTTCAGCCCTCGTCCTGCCATCCATATCTTCATGTGTAACACCAGTGTTACTTTCTACTGTATAAAAAAGGTGTTTGTAATTTGGTGAGAGTTATACGTGAAGATCATTTGAAAAATTAATTACATGGCTTTTGAGAATCAAATTCTGATTTTTATTAATTAAAAACAATAGATTTTTATTAATTTCAGAGAGGAAGGGAGGAGAGAGAGGTAGAAACATCAATGATGAAAGAGAATCATCAATTGGCTGCCTTCTGCTCGCCCCCTACTGGGAATCTAGCCTGAAACCTGGGCATGTGCCCTGACCACAGAATCAAACCGTGACCTCCTGGTTCATGGGTTGATGCTCAACCACTGAGCAACACCAGCCAGGCCAAATTCTAATTTTAAATAATGACCTCATCTTGTGAAATCACTGTTTAATTATAGACACTTCTACTGCCCTACATCCACCAATTCAGAAAGAGAACTCACATATTTGGGAAGTTAGCACAGTATTAGAATTTAGAGGGTCTTATTCTTTTCTTTTAACTACTACTTATCTTGGAATTTATTATTTCAATTTAAAGCAATATTGTAGGTTTGTGGCTGGAATATGCTTTTTTTTTTTTTGAGACTGAATGTAAATTACCACACTGAGGTAGCACTCTGTGTCACTGTTAAGTCCTATTAGCCACGTTAAAGACCATTGATCTTGTGAGAAATTAGCTAAAGCTGTAGCGATCTATGTGAAGTCAAAGGTTTGCAGAAATATCCAGTGGTTCATCTTCTTTGCTACCTTCATGATGAATTTTAAGACAAGAATTCTTTAAGGAGGATAAGAAGATCAAGAAATTACCTAGTTACTAATTTGGATTCAAGCTGATTCTGAATTAAATATAATTCCAGATAAAATATGGTGGAGCTCTATGTTTAGTCCCTTTTTGACAAAGAAAAACCCATGGGCATAATATGTACATAAGCATGTACCATCACCAGTTCATATTCTTAAGCCAATTTTATTGCCAACTTGGTTGTATGCACTGAGGTGAGCCTGATGGTCATGTTGCAATGAGACTTTCTATTAACCACACAGAGCCCTGCAACTTTATAGTCACATTTCTTCTGCTGCTTGGGGAGGTTTGGGTTTTGTTGTTTTTCTGAGTCAACAGGATTCTTTACGCCTATTGCCTGAGTGCATACTTCTGAGCCCAACTTTATTTGAAGGCACGAAAGTGATAATGTGATATTTTTTAACACTGTTGGTACTAGAGAAAGAAAAACTTCCTCCTACCCTCTTAGGTTCTGTGGCTGGCCTAAGAATTGAACTGACATAGGATAGAGATACAGGAGGAAAGTATACAAATTTATTTAATGTTTTTACATGTACATGGAATTTTTTAGAGGCAAAATGAAGACCCAAAGAAGCTGCCAGGCCCCAATGTTTACCAATGAAAGATAAATTATGGGGATGTGAAAAGACATAGGGATTTGGGCTCGGGGCAATAAATTTGGGACAGTGACTTAGAAATGTGGGGACCTAATGGAAATTATAGGTTATTTTAGTAGGTTTTTGGTACATGTGCATTTTGGCTCCTATCTGGAGACGTTAGCTGCCATCCTTGTCATCATCTTAGAAGCCCTCTTGGGCTTAGCTTCTCTGCTACACCTTCCTCTGCCTCCCTCTTGCTTTGCACTGTCCATCCTATACAGGCTCATACACACGCACACCCTCCTTTTGCTACCTGCAAACCCTTCTACTGCTTCTTGATGATAGAAAATTATCCTGATTGTCTTGATAACATTTTTTCCCCAAGTGCTGGTTACCACTTTCTCTCCCCCATGACACTGTGTTCTTCTCAACACTTCAAGTTTGTATAATTGGGGTTTACTTTATTCCTTTTGGAAAGCATGGAAGTGATATAAGGGCCGCTCCCATTGGGAATTCTCTTTCCTAGAGAGGTATGATCTGTAACAAGAATGACTAGATGATTAGAAAGTTCATTAGAGTCACCATAAGTAAGACCTTCCTGTGAGTTCATTTTCTGTTAACAGACTTTTTTTTTTTTTTTAATCTGAAGCTCATCAGCACCAAGGTGAGGTCACGGGTTGTGATGCTATCAGAGCTGGAAACCAGAAAGGTCTCTTTTCCCAAACCTGGGGTTAGGTGAACCACTTGCTCCACCCAGGGAACATAGAGAAGTGGGGTTTCAGAGAGGCTCCATGCTTAGTCCCCTCAAATGGACCCTGGCCTCCCCGTCCTGGTGGGAGATGGAGAATCTCCCCTGAGAATGCCAGGCATTGGTAATCACGCAGCAAAACAGACATAGCACAAAGCTGGCAGTTGGTAACGTTTAATTTTGCTAGTAAGACTATTTACAAAAAGCAAAACCAAACTGACAAAACCAAAACACTCCCATTTAGAATCATAATCATTTAATAAACAAAAGGATTTTTTAATACCCAAAAAGTAAGGTAATGTAATAGGAATCTTCTTTAACTGGAACAAATTTAGCCAAATAAAGAATTGATTACAGTGTTCTTATTTGTAAGAATATACCCTGGACTGGTAAAAGTGTTGGAATAGCACTTATACCAACACTTAGCCTGATGTTTGAGAACCATAGCTTTGAGTCACACAAGGACACTCAAAGTACAGGAACAAAAAGACATGAGTGGATGAAATGAATAAATTAAACGATAAAATTCACTATGTCTTTTGGACAAAATGATATTCTACCCTTCATCTTGAGCGTTATATTTTGAGTCTCTGGTCCTTACCACGGGACTAAAATGTTTCAGAATAACATACTTAAAACAGTGAGAAACGTGTGTTTTCTTTGATAAAAAGGCTAATGAGTTTTCTTCAGTTTATAGCAAGATGATTTCCTCCAACTCAGTTGGTGTCCGCAGTCCTTACAGAGAGAGTCCTTGCCCTTAACCTGCTGGTACCATTTGCATGCTAATCACTCTGTAATTGATCTGCCCTCCTCCCTTCAAACCTTGTAGCAAACAGCTCTGAAATCAACTAAGGGTTGCAGAGTGGGGCCACTCAGTCGCAGTCATGTGGGCATGGTGGTGCTGTCAGACTCTCTCCCACACTCTGCCCTGTGACCCCACACCCAAGAATTCTGGTCAGTGTGAGGGTAAAATGGCTTTTATTGTAAGAGAGCTCATGATGCAGGAGAGCCTGTGTTTATTGTTGCCAAAATAGGACAAGAGAAGTTTAATTTTTGTGTGTGTGTTGGTAGAAAAGTAGGAGGGTTGCTAGTGGCCAGGCTAATATTCTAGAAGAGGCCCCGTCCATGATGAGTCACTAACATGGTCCGGAGAGAGAGAGAGACAGATATATATATATATATATATATATATATATATATATATATAGAGAGAGAGAGAGAGAGAGAGAGAGAGAGATTCCTAAGTACACCCCCAACTAGAAGGATGACTGTTGTATTTACTCATGAATTATAGATTGAAACAACTCCATGGAACCACAGACATTCCTTATTCTCACCCTCAAGTTCTCCAAAGTGGAAATGAAAATTCAGAGAGGTTTAATGACTTGCTCAAGGTCACACCTTGGAGTGGGGGTCTAGAGCTATGTTGCCCAATATGGTAGCTGTTAGCCACAAGTGGCCATTTAAGTTTAAATCGTTAACATTAAAACTTCAGTTCCTCAGTGTCACTAGCCACATTTCCAATGCTCAGTGACCATGCGTGACTAGTGGCTACCATATTGGACAGCATAGACATAGAGTATTTTTATTGCTCCAGAAAGGTCTATTCATACTATTACCAGTATTATAGAGATTCTGGGTCCAAGTTCTTTCCATTATTACAGTAAGATTCTCTCCATTCCCCCCACACACCATCTGCACCTATAATTGTTGTGTCATGGGAAAGGCATATTTTGACATTAATTTATAAATAAATCCAAAGTCCCCTAATTCTTGCCCTCCTTTGAAAGTGGGAGCAACTTGAATATGTGTCCTAACTTGTCTAGATCTGGTGCTTACCTGTAAGCATTTTCCCCATCACACAGGATTAGAGTGTAGTTTAGCAATGTGGTTGCTGTGACTTCAGGGTACAACATTTTCTTTAAAGCTAATATTGATCTAACAGTGAATTCTTTAGAAAACCCATACAGCTCCTTGAGGAAAAATTGGCCAAGGTGGTGTGGTGTCACAGATGTCTGAGGGCTTTAAATTAACACTGTAAATCTCAGGATTATGGGGGAAAGAGCTAGCAACTTTATTGAATGTCTCCCATCTGGCTCTGCTTCAGGCAGCTGCCTGACTGGCAGGAGGAGTGGTAAGGAGAAGGGCAGAAATTCGGGTATCAGAAAGTAGTTAATAAAGAGTCAATTTGGTACCTGTGCCTAGGGATACCATTTCAAATGGATTTCTCTTATTGAGATCAACAACAGGATATTATGCTCTTGGCAGAAATGGGACAGGACTGGCCCAGGCTGTGGAGCCCAGCTCAGCATGGGGCAGGGCCAGGTGGGGTGGGGTTTGGTGGCTATCACAGGATGAAGTCCTGAGTTGGGGATATATTAGACTCCCTAGCAGAATGTGGCCTGGTGAGCAAGGCTCTCCTCCATTCCTATGGCGATTAGAGTTTGCTACCGCCTGCTGGGTGTGGGCAGTCCTCAGTCTTTGGGTATTGATCATATCGGGAAGAATCACTGTTTTGTAAGTAATTGGGATGATAGAATCATGTTCTGTGTGACTGCCTTTATCCTGGTCTGTTTTTCCTTATAGAGAATGGCCTGTCTAGGATGTGTGGTGGTTTGTAATTTCCCCCAGAGCAATGTAGAATCCCAGTGTTGGAGAGCTTGACGTGACATTGAGGTGGTCTATAGACCCTTGCAACTCAAACTGTGGGCTATGGATCAGCAGCATCGGCATCATGTGGGGGCTTGGTAGTGAAGGGGTCACAGTTTTGACATAAAGATTTTTTAAAAGTAAAAGCATTTGAAATCTTATTTGAACTTTTCTTGTCTTGCCCAAGCCCTTGAGGTTAGACATGGCCTTGTGACTTACTTTGTCCGTTGAGTGGAAGTGAGATGTTAAAGCATTTAAGACAGTATGCGAGTTTCCAGGCTCCTTCCTTCTTTGCTTAGAGATCAAGAAACGTGTTATGAGATTAGGGTGAATGGTAGAGTCTTTATCACCCTGAGTCACTCAAAGACTATGAAGAGTCCCCTACTGATCTACATGGTTTTGTTGTTATAACCTATGGAGATTTTGAAGTTCTTGTTACTGCACCATAATCTAGGCTATCCTGGTTGATGCACTGTCTCTTAGGTGACCTCCTGAGAGAGTCCAGGCCTGGTGGCTAACAAGAGATATCAGAGAGAAAATTCTAGGGTTTTGGTGCTAGATTTTAAAATCCCTTAATCAGTTGTAATCTCATAGGGGTCATGTCTTGGCCCATTTTACATTTATTGAATGGGATTGTTATGGGTTAAATTGTGTCCCTCCCCCCCAAATTCATATGTTGAAGTTTTAATCCCCAGCACCACAAAATAAGGCCTGAATTGGAATTGGGTTTTCACAGAGGATATCAAGTTAAAGTAAGGTCATTAAGGTAGGCATAATCCTATATGTCCTTATAAAAAGGGGACAGTTGGAGGCAGGCACATAGGGGGAGATGTCATGGGAAGATGACAGTGATGCTTCTACAAGCCAAGTAATGTCAAAGTTTGCCAGCAAACCACCAGATGCTAGAGGCAAGGCACGGAGCATCCTCCCTCACAGCCTGCAGAAAGAGCCAACCCTGCTGACACCTGGATCTTGGACTTCTAGTGTTAGCAAACAGAAAGAGTTCAGCCACCTGGCCTAGCAGAGCCAAGCACTAACCACGGAGAATCGCAGTGAAGAAATCAGTCACTTTATCTGTAGAGCGCTAAGTAAGGAGAACAGGAAAGCTATGGCTCAAAAGCCCAAACTCCTTCAGGGTTCGCTGTGGCTTTTTAAGGGTACAGGGAGAGCAGGTATGAGAAAGTGCTAGTAGGGCAAGTTTTAATTGGAAGACCTATGAGCTTGGCCACTTATGATAAGGAGCATCAGCATGGTCTTCCTGGGCAACAGATCCTATCCTTCTGAAAGGCTTCCGGTATTCACGTCCGGTTATAGTCCTGTCCTTTGGTTGAGGGGAGGATGGGAAAAGGGGGGACTTTGGTTCTGGGTGCAGCTAGAGGTCAAAGTTCTCTCTTCTGCATGTGCCTTAGCTGTGTGACTTGTGATATTTGTCTGTTTACTCTGGAAAGCAACTCAATATCTTGTTAAACAGGATAGGACCATTTTGAACTGGTTCCATGGTTATAAATGTTTCCCGAACAGAAAGATAATAAATTTTATCCAGTTTATGGTACTTAGTTATGGCAATCCTAGCAAAGTAATGCAGTGATTTTTTAAAGTTTTGGTTATTTTTCCCTTAAATTTTTTTAAAATTGATTTCGGAGAAGAAGGGAGAGAGAGGAAGAGAGAGAGAGAAACATCAATGATGAGAGAGAATCATTGATGGGTTGCCTACTGCATGCTCCACACTGGGGATCAAGCTCATAACCCAGGCATGTGCCCTGATCAGCAATCAAACTGTGACCTCCTGGTTCATAGGTCGATGCTCAACCACTGAGCCATGCCAGCTGGGCTATTTTTCCCTTTTTAAACAGCTTTATTGCAATATAATCCACATATCATAAAATTCACCATTTACAACTCAATTAGTTTTTAATATATTCACATCACTGCAACTACTTTAAAAACATTGTTATCATTCCTAAAACTATAGATTTGTCTGTTGTAGTCATTTTATATAAATGAAATAATTTAGTATGTGATCTTGTCTCTGGCTTCTTTTGCCTAGCATGATGTTTTCAAGGTACCTCCATGCTGTAGCATGTATCAATATTTCATTCATTTTCATGGCTGAATCCATTGTGTGGCTATACCACATTTTGTTTATCTTTTATCAGTTGATGGACATTTGGGTTATTTCACCTTTTTGTCCATTGTGAACAATGCTACTAAAAACATTTGTGTGTAAGTCTTTGTTTCCATGTTTAGGTTATTATTTCTTTTGAGTATGTATCTAGGAGTGGAATTGCTGGGTCAGCTGTAACTCATGTTTAATATTTTGAGGAACTATTGCCCAAAGTGATTGTATTGTGGGAGTTCAGATCAAGTCACCCCAAGATGTGCTTTTATGGTATGCGGGTTGTTTTGAGCTAAGGGCAATGTTAGCTTTAGGCTCCAGAGACACTTGTGCCCCTCCCTTTAACTACCTAGAAGAACCTGAATTAGGGGCCTTGCCCATAATGGAAGGTTATCAGAAATAACATCTTTTGACCTACCTACTGGGAGGGACAAACTTCTACTTACTAAGCATCTGCTCTTCTTATCATCCTGCAATGGTCCTTTGAAGATCCCAAAGCACTTTACCTCATTCCTAGGTCAGGTGTCTTACATATTCAGGCTCCCTTTCTGCCTCTGAACCTTTCATGCATGTGGGATCTCTGACTCTCTCATGTATGCGGGGTTCCCATACATATGTATGTATTTCACTTGGTTATTTTCTCTTGCTAATCTGCCTCATGTCTATCTGATTATTAGACCAGCTAGAAGAACCTTGAGGGTAGAGGAAAGTTTGTTTCTTCCCCACGGTATCATTTTATATTCCCATCAGCAATGGGAGGGTTCCAATTTCTCTACACCCTCACCAACACTTGTTATTATCTGTCTTTTTGATTATAGCCATCCTAGTGGATAGGAAGTGATATTTCACTGTGGCTTTGATTTGCATTTCCCTAATAGCGAATGAGGTCAAGCCTCATTTCATCATATCATGTGCTTATTGGCCATGTATGTATCTTCTTTGGAGAAATATTCAAGTCCTTTACTGATTTTCAATTGGGTTTTTTGTCTTTTTTATTGTTGCTTTGTGTGAGATGATTTTACAGGTGGGGATTCATTTCTGTAAGACTAGATTTTATTTATTTTTTAACTTGCAAGGTGAGACTACAATTTCTATTTCCTGTGGAATTCTGAGGGCTGGTCAAATTTGCTGGATGTTTAGTCCCTTACTTGAAGTAAGTGTTTGGCTACTGGATAAAGACCAGGGAATTCTAAGCTGAGAAAGAGGGAGACAATGAGAAGAAGTTGGAAGCTTATTAAAGAATTTCATCATTACCATATTTAGGGGCTGTCTCCTCTTTGTCTAATCCCACTCAGGAACCTCTTTTAGCACTCACACCATCAGCTAAAGGGGGAAAAGTCTTCTTTTTACTTCTCCTTTCCCCTTAAAACTGTTCTTGGTGCGATTTGTGATTTGTTGTTATTATCTTTAAATTGTTGAACTTTGCATACTAGGGTTGAAGGGAAGTTGAATAAGTCGGTCACCTCCAGCTGAACAGATTCTGTCTTTGTTACCTGGACCACAGCAGAGAGCCTCTCCTCCCAACTATGCAAATCCGAAGCAGATAAATGTGAGCTATCAGGAGCCAATTTGCTGGAAATCTTCCCCTCAGTAATTGTCTTCATATTTCAGCTCTTAGAAAAAGTCGAGTCTCATTACCACCCCTGCCTTCTCCCCTCCAGGCCAACAGAGAGAAACGTAGGGTCCATTGGCGACAAGGAAAGGGAGAGAATGAAACTCCAGATGAATTATATTTTTTCTCTCAACTAGCGTTACTTCCAGGTGCCCCCTTGCAGTCATGCTTCCTCAGAAATCACCTCATCAACTGGCCAGGGCCTCCTTGCCAAGGGTAATCCTGTCCTCCCCACCCCAGGCTCACTTTACAGAGATAGAAAGTGACAGGCAGGGAGACCTCTTGCTCTGGGGTTCTTGGGAGGGGAATACAAAGCATTATATCAAACACCGCCACCAGGCCAGCTCTTTTGGGTTGCATTAGGCAGTCAAGCATTTTGCTGCCTGCTGAATGTCATCTCATTTAACATTTTGTTAAACAACTTCTAAAGGTCTTAACAATATGACAGATGGGCCATTGACTGGGTACTTCGTAGCTAAGTACCAGTTTGGCTGGGCTGGATTGTGTTTATTGTTCATTAAGTGTTATTTAAAGAACTCAATCTTGATGCCTCCCCCCCCCCAACCCTTCAATGCAGTTTTCTGCAGGACCCCAGGGTGTCACATTAGTGGCCTGTTTCTACAGAAAAGCACCGCAGAAAGAAAGGAAAGGGTAAAGAGAGGCTCAGAGAGGAAAAGAAATGAGAAGACAGGCAGAGAGAAGTGGAGGGAGGCAGAAAAAAGTAAGTGTGTGTGTGTGTGTGTGTGTGTGTGTGTGTGTGTGTGTAGGAGTAGCTGGAAGGGGGTTATGGTTCAAAGACAAACATAACAGCCACATGAGACAGCGAAGTGGATTATTTCTGCAGATGGCAGGCCCTGTCCCTCTTGGCTTCAGTTCCAGAGAGGGTCACTTTCCACCTTGTTCCCAAATTCAGAAGAAGGTATTCCCAACTTTCTGTGTAGAGGTAGCTGCTTCTTACACTGGCATTGCACTCTCCTGTATGAATGCTGTCTTCTCAGTTAACTCTAAGTGACTGGAATGAACTTTAAGTGTCTGTTTTCTCCTCCTGGATAACAATGTCCGGCATAGAATAGGCACTAAGGAACTGACTTTAAATTGATGAGATGGCTCTGATCTCTGTAGATTAGCAACACCCTTAAGATCATCTATAAAGCTGAGTAAAGGGGATAAAATATGCAAATGCCTGGAATCAGGTTTAATGAGGTAAGTGTTATAATTAAATAATTTTTGGTGAGGAGCAGGACGTAGTTTGGGGGAGATTTTGGAATGATCAGACTTCCCAGAGGATATGACTTTTGTGTTAGACTTTGAGAGATGGGAATGCGGACAGGAGTGGAGTATTGTCAAGAAAGAAGAGGAAAAAACATTATGAAATCCTAGACTGAGCACAGTCATTAACCCAGAGATAGGCAGGATCTTTTAAAATTGCTACTATGAATTTTTAGAGAGAGAGGATGGGAGAAGGAGAGAAAGAGAGAGAGAAACATCGTGCCCCTACCAGGGATCAGAATCCACAGCCTGGGTATGTGCCCAGATTGGGAATCAAGTCATCGATCCTTTGGGACAGCACTCAACCAACTGAAGCACCAGGGCTAGGCAGGGCCTTTGTAAGGAACTGTGCATAGTCCAGTCTGGTTGGAGTAAAGATAAGAGAGCAGGGATTGAGAAGAGAGAGATGTTGAGCCCAAGCGGAGGTTAGTATAGTGACAGGAGCAAGGGAAGGAGAGGTTGAGCTCGTGTGGCAGCAGAGCAGAGGGCAGACCCGAGCCAACTTGCACCAATCTGTGGAGGTCATGTTGATTCCTCAGAGATTCAACTGTATTGCCCTGAAAAAATATTCTCACATTTGCCAAGTCAGACTCCATTGTTTTGATTTTGGGAAGCCAAAAATGACACACCATTAATGACTTTCTTCTGGATTCACTAGAGACCAATGGATAATTGTTGCTATACATATTATCAAGCAGCAGTTGTTTGGACATATTTCAGGGAATATATTCCTTTCTTGATAGTTTTTCATTGTTAGGATGATTGGACTCTAGTGAATATTCCAAGAATGTACTAAGGCAGAAGCACAGAATGTGTAGAAATCCTATCAGCATTTCACTCCAGGTTATTGTGACCAGCAGCTGGGATGTCAGCCTGGAAGTCACGTTGTGTAATCTATTTGCTAACTGATGGGGGGTGTGCCAGTTTTCTTGCTTTTGGCTATGTCCTGTTCTCCTCTGTGGCTGAGTTTGACTTTTATATGTTGGAAAATTCTGTTGTTCCCTCCCATAAATATCAAACAAGCCCCTCTTATACTGAAGGCTCAGTGTTAGCTCTATGTTGAATATAAAGCCATATCACAAATATACCCGATTTTTAAAAAGGTCACAATTGAGCTCAGACATAGACGCAGAAAGAGTTAAGTGATGGAGCAAGACCAGGTGCCCCGTGGCACAGACCATACTAGCCTGAGGTTATAGGCGAAGGAGAGGGAGGAATGCTGCAGAGACCCACTGTGTCAGGGAAAAGACATGGTTGAGGCTGCAGGGCAAGCTCTTGGTTTACGTTTTCACACTGTACTTTCTTTCTCCTGGAAAACCCAGACAGTTGGAGGTACTTTCCGGCTTCATCTAACCCATGGGGGTTTGTATGGCTGCTGCCATGTTTGCCCACCACTGGGGGTTAGAGCTTTCTGTTGTTACAGCCCTCTACTTGGCATACAGTTAGGGGACAGCTTCCCAGAGGGCTCCTGGGCACGTATCTGTGGGAAAACGACACCTTTTGCATTTTTCAGAGCAGAAAAACAAGGTCGTCCTGCCATGCCTGAGCTGGGGATCGGGTAGGCTGCCCTGGGAGCTTGTACCAAATATATTGCATATGCGACTTCTGGGTCAGAGTGAATTGGGCCCTTAAAAGACAGCCAACTTCCTGGGTGATTAACCCCATTTAGTCTCAAGAGATATAACTGAAATTGACTGAGAGAAACATCCCCACAAATTTTTAGTGAAAAAGGGCAGCTCAGACTAGACTTGGCCATTCAGAGGAGGGACCCACTCAAGCACCACTCAGAAGGTGGCAGGTGACTACAGACCCTCTCCATCTGCCAGAAGTCAGACCTCAGGTATTTTCAAAGATTTGTCTAAAGAGCAAAATTGACTGAAAACTGTGAATCGGTTCAGTGCAGAGTAGAAAGTGGATGGGATAGAAAAGGAGTGACTTCTCTTTAGTAAATGTGGTAAAATCAATTGATCGCTTCTTGCGTTGTCATTATACATACTTTGGGGTTTATATTTAACACAGCTGTCCCTTTTCTAATCCTGTGCTTCGATACCTAAATGGCATTGCTGGCTGTTGCCCCCACGCAGTTGCAGACTCCTAACATGGAAGCTGAGTCAGGGTCACAGACACGATGTCCTGTAATACTTACAAAAATAATTAACTTGTGCTGCTTGAGAGCTGGACTATTTCACACAAAAATGTAAACATTCTGAAATCTTTTGAAAAATCAGAAACTATAGCAATGCTCAGTCTAGTTCCTTCATGAAGTAATGATTTCAAGGTTGGCTTCTCCGTATGGATGGGACCAGCATGCTCATAATCTGTTCCCATTGTCTAGCTCACCTGGCCTGCCTCACCTATTTATAAGTCACCTGTCTGACCTCTGTTGGTGTCTGAATTTGTGACTGCCCCTTAACAAAAACTATGAAGTCATTGGTAATAGGATATATGAAAAAGGCACAATCCAGAGAGAACTCGATGATCCCTTTGGGACTTACCTCTACCCTAAAACATAGTTGGAATGTCCTACCGCCCATATTGGATGTGAAATAAGTATCTGTTATTGTTTAATACTTTTGGCTCAGTCTTCAGTAGGGGAAATGGAATGTCCCTATACTTCCAGGGACATTAATTCCAATGGAATGTTCCTATATTTCCAGGGGCATGAGTCTGGGGCTATGTCTTAGAGAAGGATCAAACCCTTGAGCCCTGTTTAGCGTTGGCAAGTGAAATGGAAGTAGGTGTGCAGGGACATTTGTCCTTGTGTCCCCTCTATCATTCTCAGAGTCTGAACAGTTCTTGCACCCCTTGTCATTTCTAGCAGGCTGTGGTCTTCTCTACCCAATCTTTTTTTATTTCTTCATCTATGTGGCTAACGGGAGTGGGCAGAACAAGATTCTTATTTCAGCATTCAACTGCAGAATGACATATGAATATGATTACTTTTTATACTTGGGTTTATTCAAAATGTCTCATTGTCTTCCTCCCATTTTTTTTTGTTTAAACTTTGAATTTGAAATAACAAAAATATTACAATTGAGGTGTGATTATTGCCCTTTAAAGTTTTTCCTTTTTTTTTATTCTTCTATATGACCAGGTTGTTTTTTTTTTTTAAGCTATTTTACTCTAAGAAATTAGGTTTCTGGTTATCAGAAGCCCTAAATAGACATGAATTACAAGAACGTCCTTTGAAAACCCCATGCAGCACTTGTTTCATTAAATTCCATGAAGCGACCTTAATTTAGTGGAACACTGGATAGGCTGTTCTTTTAACCTATTATCACTTTGGCCAGGCCCATAAACCATATTCATGGATGATTCCATCAAGAAGGACAACAGTGGGATTAATATTATTTCAGGATACAGTAAATGCCACAATGATGAAGCTGTTTAAGATCTGGTGCTCACGGTGTCACACTGAATGCATTGACATTTACTCTGCTATCACTTCATTTCCAATATTCCTTCCAAATCAGCCGATGCTAATGCCTCAGCGTGTGTGCAGAATACAATGCGGGCGGGGGTGGGGACACTGGGAAGGGGCTGCACAAGTCCTTTGCCTTCCTTTTTTTGTTTGGTATTGAGGGTGGGAATCACACTTGAATAGTATTTGACATTCAGTAGGCCCTGAGATGTTGGTTGTTGGGGTTGCAGAGGCTCCTAGGAACTCGGCTTTCTCTTGGATTTGGATCAAAATAGGCTTCAGGGCTTCTCCTGGCTGTGACTGAGCATGTGGGATGGGTCTGAGATGAACCAAGAAAGCACTAGGTGGTATGAGCATGATGGCATGTTGGAATTGAGCACATATGAAAATTCAGATGTCTATAATGGCACCCCATATAGAAAGTCTTACTTGTATATTTCCTGAATCTCCTTAATCCTTAAACTTGAATCCCCCTGACACTGAATATCTGACAAAGCTCATGGGTAGCTTTGAGAATCTCTTTTAAAGAAATAGCCAAAATGTTATTCACATAACATTACTAATGTCTCTCAACTCCAGGGCTCTCAGATCCCAATTTTTAAGGCAAGGTTTTGAGGGTTGGAAGGAAATTTGAAGGCTGTCTAGTTCGTGCTTCTCAAAGTTTAATGCATCTACGAACCATCCAGAGGCCTAGTTAATTCTAACAACCAGAGTCTGGGAGATTTTAATCCAGTAATTCTGGTGTGAGGGCTGAGAATCTGCACAGCGTCTAACTCCTGGATGAGGTAGATGCTGTTGGTTTGTAAATTATACTTTTCAGTATAGGGTCTAGTCCAAACATTGTCTGTCTTCTCTTAGATGATCATCTAGTGTATGCCTAAACCTCTCTTTGTAGAAGGCTACTCATATTCTCTCAAGGCAGTATGTTCTGTCTTTGAACAATTCTCAATATTAGCATTTCTTTATATTACAGCCAAAATCCCACTCCCTGGACTTGTCAGCTCTGGTTCTGGCTGTAGCCCTTGGTGCTACATAATACATTCGGTAAGGCAAGGAAACGTCTCTTCTGTGGAAAGGACGCTTGCACCCTCCACGTTTCTACCCTATGGGAAACTCCCTAGGTGGGAAGGGATACATGACTGAGGGGTAACTTGTCTCCTTGGGGTTCACCATTCCTCTTGTCTTCACTGCCCTCTGTTGGTCCCCGAAGGCACACACTGCTTCTTCACTTGGCTCTCACTCTCTGTGCCCAACTAGAGGAGTTCTTTCTCTCTTTTGAACACTTCTAACATCTATCTATCTATCTATCTATCTATCTATCTATCTATCTATTTATCTATCATCATCATCATCATCATCATCATCATCTATCTATTATTTATTTATCTATCTATCTATCTATCTATCTCTCTTTTGAACACTTCTCTCATCTATCTATATCTATCTATTTATCTATCTATCTATCTATCTATCTATCTATCTTCTATCATCTTATCTATCTACCTATCTATCTATCTATCTATCATTTATCTAACATACATAATAAAAATTAATTTATTTCCCACTCACCAGATTATAAACACATGGAAGCAGAGATTCTGTCTTAAGCTTTAAATTCTGTGCAATTCTTTGCACACACTAGCAGGTCAAACCACATGTATTAAACTGAGTAACACACAGAACCTACTTCAAGGAATTTATAGCACTAACACAACTAAACCCTAAAGATTATATATGTAATAAATTGTCACACTAGATAGTAGTACAACAGGTGAATTTCAGAGAAAGGAGTTTAGTGTAGACAGGGGCAATTTCAAAGGGCTTTGTGGGCAAAGGGGAGAGGAGTTGTACATGTATGTTGGCTGTATATAATCCATTTTATTCAACTAAGAATTCTTGGGCTAGACAGGAAGAGAGTCTAGTAGATGGTGTAGGAGTGCATACAATTTTTTTTTTCCAAGGAAGTTCAGGGAGGGGAGATATGTAACTTGGATGGATTTAAGGCAGAGATCAGCACACTTTTTAGGAAAGAACTGAATAATAAATATGGATGATATGGTCTCTGTTGCAACTACTCTTGACTTTGTAGTGTGAAAGCAGCCATACACCGTATGTAAATGAACTGGCACAGGATAATTAGAAAGGTTGTGTAAATGTCTGATAGGTATGAATGTATGTGTACAGGAACATTTATACACACAAGTATGGCCCAAGACTCTAGGACAGGGGTGGGCAAACTTTTTGACTCGAGGGCCACAATGGGTTCTTAAACTGGACCAGAGGGCCGGAACAAAAGCATGGATGGAGTGTTTGTGTGAACTAATATAAATTCAAAGTAAACATCATTACATAAAAGGATACGGTCTTTTTTTTTTTTTTAGTTTTATTCATTTCAAACGGGCCGGATCCGGCCCGCGGGCCGTAGTTTGCCCACGGCTGCTCTAGGACCTTGGGGGTGGGGGGTGGGGGGCCTCAAATACTTTCTTCCCTTCCTGCAATCAGATAGGCCAATTTACAATAAGTCATCAGTAACTGATAAATGATAAATGGAGGAATTTCAGGCAGGGTGGCATTTGCTAAGGGTAAGCAATTGGGAGTGGGGATGGGGTTAAGGCTTCTGGGAACCCTACTGTCAAGTTCTCCCCAGATGGACTGGATTGCTCTGTGCTGGCCTGATTTGGGGATCTCTGCAGTGTCCTGATGAGGCAAAAGCTACAGGGAGCTCCCAAAGGCAGGAAATCAGGGAGGAGAACAAGAACAGACCCCACCCCAAATAATGTAGGACTCTGGAGGGAGGAAGCCTTGGGGATGAATCTGTCTCTCCCACTCAGAGACTCAACCTGCCCCAGGGTGGGTGGGTAAAGGCGGTGACCTACCTCTGTGGGGGCCTCGGGCACCTCTGGCACCCTGCCCTGAGCCCTCCATGGCCCCTCTCCCCCGGGGCTGCCCTAGAAGGTGCTTCTTCACATCCTATCCCCTTGCTTCCTGCTGGAGGCTTGGAGGCTGGAGACCTGCAGCGCCTGGACAGCTCAGAGTTGGCAGTGTCTCTGCCTTATACATGGAACTTGATTCTCAGGAAGGGTGAGATGAGGGAGAACGGTATTATAATTCTCCCTCTTCCGTTTGCCAATCTCCTTCCTCATCCTTTCCTCCTTCTCCCCACTTCCTCCTATACCTCCCTGTTTCCACTTCCCTTTCTCTCCAGTTCCCTCCCACCTTCCCATTTCCTTCCCCCTTGTCCTTCCTATCCTTTCATTCTGTCACTTACTCCTTTTGCCCTTGATCTTTTAAAATCACTTATTTGAATTATGGCACACATTGTGATAAGCAGAGGCAGGGGACACGGGCTTCTTTTTGTGATGACAGGACGGTATTTTCACAATGGCTAAGATGACTTAGCAGGGGGAAGTAGAAAGTAAAAATTTTAAAGCGTTCTGATAGGGGTGGGGTGAGGGGACATGAGGGGGATATTGAATCAGGGTGGGATGAGGAACTTCCTAGCCCACCCAAGCCTTCTGGGCCTTTCTCCATCGGATATTAGGACTCTCTGGCGAGCCACCTGGAAGAACCCGGCTGAAGCTGGGTGAAACATGGGTACTGCCACCACAGGTATTGTCATAGCCTTAAAATAAATGTGTCTTTGAGGTGTCCTTTGGGAAAGCCAGCCCATGTGGATTGCTGTTGAGTGTGTGTGTCACCTGCTCAGGGCAGGTCCCCCAAAGCAAAGAAGCATATGCTTCAAACTTCTTTCTGATTCATTGTCCATTTCCTGGTACTTGATGGAACAAAGTTGGAATTTTGGCTTCCTGGCCTCTCAGGCCTGCTGACAAAATGCTAATTTCTGCAGGACAGCTACCAGAAACCATTGCTGTTGCAGCCCTACCAAGCTGGCTGCTTGAATAGATGGACGAACCAGGCCTGTTTTCAGCTTTGCTCTTCAGCTTGGTCTGAGCCATGAGGCTGATGGGCTAAGACTCTGGCTGCTCAGCACCAATCTGCTTCAGAGCAAGTGAATGGGATTATGGGTACCTGTCCCTTACAAGTCAGCCTCCCCTGCTTCCCATGCTTCCAGGTAATGAATGGATTTGGCCTTTGCAGGTTGAACTGGGTCTCACCCTCTCCCTCTCCCTTTTTTAACCCCTCCAAGTTGGGTGCATCCTCCGCTGCCACCTTTTTTGTTCTTTGGGATGCTGTGGAGCAGTTCAGAGTTGGACCGACACAGTCCGTAGCTGGGTGGTGTCAGCTCACCCGGCACCAGATATGATGAAGAATGACCATCAGGTGCAGTGGACGAGCCTTCAGCAGGCCTCGGTGTGGGGAGGGCCATGGAGCCAGACAGGCATTTTCAGGCTTCACTTTCTGTTTCCTTTTTGAGACCACAAGGCTTTGGGAATTTTTACAGCTTTAATGCTTTGCCTGAGTGCAAGGGTCTGCCTTCCTCAGTGGGCTGAGCTGGTGAGGGCCGAGCATCTGGCTTAAACTGATGAAAGGCAAGAAATCCAGAATTCCTTCCTGATACCTTCTGCTTCAGTTTAGGATTCTGTAACGTGGCAATGTGGTGGGCCTGCCCCCGCCAAGAGACAGGCTCCATTTTTGAGTTGAGGGCACAGAGCTCAGGGTGAGGGCTCCTGGGAGAGACCAGAGGATGAAGCCTCTTCTCCCGCAAGGTGGATGGGCAGGGGGTGTGGGTCTGGGTGGAAGCAGTGAAGTTTTGCCTGAAATCTTTTCTGATTGGATCTTAGGACTTTTCTCCAGGGAACACCCATGGTCTTTGCTTTCTTTCTAACAAGATCCCTGACCAAGGAGCCACAGGCCTTGCCTCTGGCTGGCAGTGCAGCCAGATATAAACAAGCCGGGGGGAGTGCCCGGTGTCACATATTATGTTTACTAAACAAAACCGACAAGTTCTCATTGTTGCGTGAGGAAGCCCTGCAGCTCTCAATCCCCCAGAGCCGGAGAGGATCCATTTTATTGAGCTTGGTAATGACAGCCCCGGCTGGAGCAGCTGGGTAGTTAGTATTAGCGCTAAGAGACTCGGGAGAGCAGTTTTTCTTTAGAAAAATTATGTTTTTCATTTAGACCAACAACAGCCTGGCTGTCTCATACCTTCCTATAATCTTAAAAAGGCTGGTAAAATCATAGCCCAGACGGTTCCCCCAATACTTAGGGAGTTAACAGATAAAAAATACTTATACTTTTCCAGTATAAGTATGTTTTATGTGACACTTGAGATGTGATTAGACTAAGAAAGTATTTATGGTTTACTTGGAACTCGAATTTAACCGGGCATCCTTTATTTTATCTGGGGATGCTTGACACCTTTCCAAATATTCCTGCCTGAATATCTCTGGCGGCAGGGAACTCACTACCTTTCAAAATAATCATTCCATCCTTAGGCAGCTAGAGTTGCTCTTCTGCACGTGAAGATGACATTCCCACACATATGCTCCTCGTGTGAACTGCTGGGGCCCCTTGGACTATGTCTAATTCATCTGCTATGTGCCAACCCTTCAAATATTCATTCATAGCTCGGTGTCTCCTTGCATTTTCTCTTCTCCAGCCTGAACATCTCCTGCTGTTTCCATTTTTCCTCATGTGATGTGCTTTCAGGACTGCAGACCCTCCTGCGAATGTGCTCGGGCTTGTTTAGAGCCCTTGTAACCAGGTGGGACCTGGCAGCCTGGATAGTGGCTCTGATTGACATGACCTTGAGCCTGTTGTGGAGAGTGCACGTCTACTGTGCCAGGTAAGTTCTGGCCCCATGAGCCAGGCTTCAGCACAGAAGTGTGCACACCTGGCTGTAGATTGAATGTTAGCGTCCCCCCCCAAACCCATATGGTAAAACCTAACCCCCAATGTGTGGGATTTGGAGATGAGGCCTTTGGGAGGCAATTGTGTCATGAAGGTGGAGCCCTCATGAATAGAATTATTGCCCTTAGAAGAGACACAAGAGAGTTCCCTCACCCCTTCTTCCACATGAGGACACGGGAAAGTATTGCCATCTATGAACCAGGAAGCAGGCTCTCACCAGACACCAAATCTGCCAGCACCTTGATCTTGGACATCCTACTCTCCAGAATTGAGAGAAATAAATTTCTGTTGTTTCTAAGCCACCCAATCTGTGTGGTATTTTCTTTTTTTTTTATTTAATATTTGTATTGATTTCAGAGAGGAAGGGAGAGGGAGAGATAGAAACATCAATGATGAGAGAGAATCATTGATTGGCTGCCTCCTACATGCCCCACACTGGGGATCGAGCCCACAACCCGGGCATGTGCCCTGACTGGTAATCAACCTCTGACCTCCTGGTTCATAGGTCGACGTTCAACCACTGAGCTATGCTGGTGGCCTGTGTGGTATTTTCTTATAGTGGCTGAAATGGACCAAAGCACTCCTCTGCACACCAAATATAAATTCTTAGCCCTACTCTTATTTTACCAGTAGATGCTAACTGGCAATTAGGACATTAGCATTTTCATGTTAGGTATTGATGAAACAGACATAACAACTAGGATGCACATTCCTGTCTTAGATCAGATTGGAGTCGTGGATAAGAACATCAGGCTGGATGCAGCGACTTGCTAAAAACCGACTGTGAGACTTGGGACATAGCTTATCTCTGGCTCTCCGCATTTTCATCTAAAAACAGCCATTTGAATTAATTCTCTGAGGCAGAAGAATGTTTTGCAAAGGCTGTGGGTGTGGTTATTGACACATGAAGCTGATGGGAATAAAATATTTTAAAAAACAACAAAGAAAAACAGTAGTTGTTCTAGATCTAAATGACTTTTTGGTTCTCAGCTTTCCTTGGTCATGAAACTGTTAGATCTTTCTTACTCATCCATGAAAAGAAAAATACCAAAATGGAGAAGTGTTTAGAAACATTTCAATCTACTTGACATTGCTATGACTCCAAGCGTATGATCAGTGGGCTGCTTCATAGAATAGGGTGTGGACCGTCTGGGTGCTATTGAACTTGTGGGTGGTGAGTGGCATGTGATGTGAGCTGTACCAGTCACTTGGAGTACAGTGTGTCTTGGTCTGTAATGGATTAGAAATAAAGGAAAAAAAAATAGGTTCATTACCACAGATGGTTTGAGGCAGAGCTTCCTTACTGGCATGCCATACTCAAATGATAGCTGTGTCTAGCTATTGTGTCCTTGGCCCTTGAGGTACCTGGGAAAGTCCTGGGGAAGCCTGGACCAGCCTTTGGACCAAGTTGCCTTTGGCTATGAGTGATCAGTATGCTATGCAAATATCATTTTCTATCTGTGCCATGAAGTGAATATGGTTGGAAAGTGACACCTTTTCTCCAAAAAAGCAACTAGACAGAGAGAGGACTAAGCTAATTGTTGCTCAGACTGCAACTTGCAAATGAACTTCAAGGAAAAAATGTCAAAACTCTTCTTCCCCTCATGCCTACCTTTCTTTTAAAATTAAATTGTAAATTATTATAGAAATATATGCATGTCCTTTAAAAATCAAGCAGTACTAAACTATAAAAAAATTGAGTCATCTCCCCAGGTCCTATTCAGGTTCCCCAGACCTTGGCACTTCATTGTTTTTAGAAAAAGGATACTGCAGGGAAATACCCCAATTTCCCAACAGAATCCCAGGAGACTCAGTGCTGGGAGACACCAGGAACCATCGGGCACCATCAGAGAGGTTGGGTGGAAGTCTAAACACACAGTGGTTAGATCATGGACCAAGGCCCCCTCACCAATCCGTCACAACCAGGCCACTTCTCCTTGCTGCCTTTCTTCCACATCACTCTCTTCTTCACTCCCACCCCTAAGGTCTGGAAGTTTAATCTCTGCTGAAAGGAATCTGAGAAGCCCTGGATTCTGGGATGCTAAGCACAGCAGAAGGCCAAGGTGAGGCTCTTCCTCTGACTTGCTCTCAGATTTATCAGGGCTGAGTGCCCAGCAAAGGCAACAGTCAACAGATTGAACAGGAAACCTACGGGATGGGAAAAATATTTGCAAACCATACATCTGATAAAGGGTTAACATCCAAAATAGATAAAGAACTTGTACCAACTATTCTGATTAAAAAATGAACAGAAGACTTGAATAGACATTTTCTAAAGAAGACATACAGAGGCCAACAGTCCCAGAAAAATGCAAATCACAGCCACCATGAGTTGTCACCTCACACCTGTTAGAATGGAAAATATAAAAAAGGACAAGAGATAACAGGTGTTGGTGAGGCTATGGAACAAAGAGAACCCTAGGGTACTTTAGATGGAAATGTAGCCACTATGGAAAGTGGTTGGAAGTTCATAAAAAAAATTAAAACTAGAACTACCATATGATACAGCAATCCCACTTCTAGGTATTTATTTGAAGGAAATGAAATAACTATCTTGAAGAAATAGCTGCATCCCCATGTTCACTGCAGCATTTACAATAGCTAGCATGTGGAAACCACCTAAGTGTCTATCAGTAGATGAATGGATGAAGATGTGGTTTATAAACAATGGAATGTTATTCAGCCAGGAAAAAGGAAATCCTGCCATTTGCAACAACATAGATAGACCTTGAGGGTATAATGCTAAGCAAAATAAATTAAAGAGAAAAGGACAAATACTATATAACCTCACTTATATGTGACATATAAAATGCTGAACTTATAGAAACAGAGAATGGAATGAAAATGGGGGGAGTAGGGAGATGTTGATCAAAGCATACAGACTTTCATTTATAAGATAAATAAATTCAGGAGATCTAAAGTACTGCATGGTGACTATAGTTAACAATACCATATTATATACTTGAAGGTTGCTAAGAGAGTAAATCTTAAATGTTCTCAACACACACACACACACACACACACACACACACACACACCGTAATTATGTGAGGTGATGTATATGTTAACTAACCTTATTATGGTAATCCTATCCTATATAATAAAAGGCTAATATGCAAATTGACTGAACGGCAGAATGACTGGTCACTATGATGTGCACTGACCACCAGGGATCAGATGCTCAATGCAGGAGCTGCCCCCTGGTGGTCAGTGTGCTCCCACAGGGGGAGTGCCGCTTAGCCAGAAGCTGGGCTCATGGCTGGTGAGCACAGTGGCAGTGGCAGGAGCCTCTCCCGCCTCCGTGGCAGTGCTAACTAAGGATGTCTGACTGCTGGGCTTAGGCCCGCTCCCCATGGAGTCGGACATCCCCTGAGGGCTCCCAGAATGCTAGAGGGTGCGGGCCGGCTGAGAAACTGCCCCCCTCCCCCAGTGCACCAGTCTTGTGCCCCAGGCCTCTAGTCATTTCATAATATATAAATGTAGCAGAAAATCTCATTGCACATCTTAGACTTAGACCATGTTATATGTCAATTATATCTCAATAAAACTGGGAAAAATGAAAATAAAAGTTATCAGAGGCTATACTCCACCCCAAAAGGAGATTTTTATCTGGAGAGCTAAATGTCCCCAGGAAAAGAACCATATGCTGACATTTGGAGGCCCCTAGTGAAAAGGCCAGCTTTGTCTGATTATCCTTCAGTGACCTCCAACTGTCAACAAGCTGTGTCCTCCTATGCAGAGCTTCCAATAGGCTTTCTATTGCCTCACACTTAAATATGAATAGACAGCCATGGATCAGGACATGTTTGAGAGAGTCTACAAACATGAAAGATAGATGCTGTAGCAAACAGATTTTATTAATGGTCTCAATTAATGTCATTCCTACCTTCATGCTCTTTATTCTGTGACTCTTGCTACTAGCCTACTGGAGAAATATGAGAGGCACATGTAAAATAGCTAAGACCTCCAAGTTGGGACCCTTCTAGACCAACCAAATTCCAGTAGACCCACCAGCTAAACACAGGTGCATGAATGAGCCCAGCCAAGATCATCCAGCTGACTCATAGATGAAGCTCTGCCCTCCCTGAGGCAAGCAAAATGTTATGACATCAAATCTGTAATACGTTAGTGTGGAAAGATACATCCCTTGCCTTCTCCTCTGCACTACCCTGTTCCATCTCTTTCCTGCTTGAGGTCTAAGGACAATTCCTGGGCCCTGAAATCCAGTTCTCTGCAGAGCAATACCCTGGGCACTGTCCCAAAGAGAACAGAAAGCCATGAACAAAAGCTGGGAAAAGCAAATGCCAGATAGGCCTTGCTGGACACAGGCTTCATCCTCTGGCTGCTGGTCCTGCTTTACAATCATCTCCTTTGGCCTATGATCCCATGGTTACTTCTGTCCTCATGTTAGTGACAAGTCCCAGAATGCCAGGTGAAATTGGTTAGCTGGGTCCTGAATTCAACTTTTGGTCCAGGGAAGCCCTGGGGCTTGTCCAGAAAGCTAAAGACAGAGGAAATTGTAAAGTGGGTAAAAATGTTCTACCATACCGCCCCCGGGCTATTCCTTTCTATGGGCCCTTCCTTCATTCCTTACACTGAGGTACATAGCAAGTTACATAACACTCTCTCTTTCCACCAGTCTCAATTCAGCAGAGAATCTGCTAACCCCCAGGAACCATTTATATGTCACTTTTTCAGGGCGTCTTATAATTCAAGTCTTATTTATAACTAGAGGCCTGGTGCATGAAATTTGTGCACTCAGAGGGGGTTCCCTCAGCCTGGTCTGCACCCATTCACAGTCTTGGAGCCCTTGGGGGATGTCCGACTGATGGCTTAGGCCTGGGGAGTGGACCTAAGCCAGGGGTGGGCAAACTTTTTGACTCGAGGGCCACAATGGGTTCTTAAACTGGATCGGAGGGCCGGAACAAAAGCATGGATGAGTGTTTGTGTGAACTAATATAAATTCAAAGTAAACATCATTACATAAAAGGGTACGGTCTTTTTTTTTTTTTAGTTTTATTCATTTCAAACGGGCCAGATCTGGCCCACGGGCCGTAGTTTGCCCACGGCTAGCCTAAGCCATCAGTCGGACATCCTTAGCATTACCACGGAGGTGGGAGAGGCTTCTGCAACTGCCACTGTGCTCACCAGCCACAAGCCCAGCTTCTGGCTGAGCGGCTCTCCCCCTATGGGAGCGCACTGATCACCAGGGGGAAGCTCCTGTGTTGAACGTCTGCCCCCTGGTGGTCAGTGCGCATCATAGAGACTGGTCATTCCGCTGTTGGGCCAAAACTGGCTCTCCAACATCCCCCAAGGGGTCCTGGATTTCAAGAGGGCACAGAACAGGTCGAGGGACCCCACCGGTGCATGATCGGGGCCGGGGAGGAATGCAGGAGGTTGGCCAGCCAGTGTGTCCAGCCCATCTCGCTTAGTCCCCATCAGCCAGACCCCAGCAGCAAGCTAACCTACCGATCAGAGCATCTGCCCCCTGGTGGTCAGTGCACGTCAAAGCGAGCAGTTGGGCAGTCTTAGCATATCATGAGCATATTACGCTTTGATTGGTTGAACAGCCGGCTGGAGGACTGGACACTTAGCATATTAGGCTTTTATTATATAGGATTGGGATGAGAAATCTTTTGCTGTTTGAAAAATATCTCTAGATTGTGGAAATCTTTTTGAGGGGAAATGGGTTTGTGTTTTTCAATGATCTGGAAATGGTAACTTGTAGTTAGATTCCTATGGTTGGAGCCCACTGTTGGCTCTTTAATTAAGCCAAAAGATGCTTGGGGTGGTCATTAGTTCACTGGGGACTGGAGAGAAAGTAAACAAGAAAATCGCCTTGCAAATGCATACTGTGTTTTATAATTTACACTCTTCCTGCAGATATTCAAACGGCACTCACAGCCACGCACTGTTACCTGAGTAACAATCCTTGAGTTGGCATTTTAGGATCAAACAGGGTTCAGGGGAACAATTTCATTCTTTCCTGGGCCATTGCCAGCTTTCTGAGGGGTGTTTTCCTCCTTTTTGATGCTAAAATAGAACGTACAGTCTCTTGGGAAGATGAAGTCTAATAAATCAGATGCTATTGCCCTGGGCTTTACAGCTAAAGCAAAAGGAGAGCTGAGGTAATTGTCTGAATAATTTGGGCAAAACAGCCAACTATCCTGCATGCATTGCAAAGATTGGAGTTATCCAAATAGAACAATGTAGTGAATCTGCTTAGTACCTTGTAGTTTCTAGGAAAGGTAAACATCCTTTCTTCAGGGGACACTTTCTTAGTAGTCCCAGCTCTCCTCCCTGGGAGTGGCACCCAGAAGGAATCCTAGGAAATAATCATAATGGTGAATGTTTACTGGGCTGTGTATGTTCTAAGCACTGTGCTAAGCATTTTAAATAGGTCTCATTTAGATGTCATCACACTAACCCTATTACCATCCCCACTCAGCAGATGTTGGACATGAAGCCAGCAGAGCTTCAAGGGCCTGGGGTGAGGCTCACAGCTGGTAAGTCGCAGAGCGGAGTCCACCAGTTTGACTCCTACATGAAACCTCTAAGTGGGATTATCCTATAAGGATACTGAAATCTGGAGAAATTGTGATCAGATCAAGGGAACTTAGTTCCTTAGTGGGAGAGGTGGTATATGCAGAAGCATCACTAAGTAGCTGGATACTATAAAGCAAAAATATCTCCCTCAGTTTCCTCAGGGGTAAATGAAGGGTTGGCCTTCATTTCATAACTTTTGAGTACTTCTCAGGCCTCTTAAAAATACATATAATTGGTTTCAGAGAGAAAAGGAGAGGGAGAGATTAAAAACATCAACGATGAGAGAGAATCATCAATAGTTTGTCTCCTGCATGCCCCCTACTGGGGATTAAGCCTATAACCCAGGCATGTGCCCTGACTGGGAATCGAACCGTGACCGCCTGGTTCATAGGTTGATGCTCAAACACTGAGCCACACTGGCCGGGTCCACCTTCTATAATTTTTTAAGTGGTCTGGGTCTGTGACCCTAAGAATTCATTTCCTGGGCTCTGATTGGAGCTGAGTCCTGGCGTTCTTGCAAGGAGGGATGAACTAAAAGTTAGGCTAGGCTGAATTTCCTGTGGAAACCAATAGTCTTCGAATTTCAGTGTTGCATCTAAACAACACAGCCGTACATCTCGTGTGCTTACAGGTCCATTTCAGGAATCCAGGGACTCAGTAGTCCTCTGGGACCCAGTCTGATGGGGCAGCTACAATGTCGAATGTCGTGGGTCACTATGCCCGAGGGAAAGAAAGCTGTGCGAGGACTTACACTGAACATTAAATGCTCTGGCCCAGAAAATGACATGTGCCGCCACCTCTCTTAACTCATTAACCAGAACTAGTCCTGTGGGCCCATCCAACCACAGGGGCTTGGAGGTATAATCCTACCATGTGCCCCAAAGGCGGACAACTGGGAATATTGGAGAACAACATTAACGATCACCTAAAATATGAATGCCACAGTGTCCCTTTAAGACCCTACACGATGGGGAAGATAGCAAAGTCAGGCAGGACTGCTAATATTGCATTGTGCTTGGAGGGATAGGTTGGACAAGGAAATGTTTCCTTTTCAATGAGATCATGGAGACTGGGTTGGGGAGGGGTAGCCAGGGGGGTAGAGAGAGGTCCCTCAAAGCCAGGTTTTCTCTAGGGTCACCTTGATCACATTCCTTCCTTTACTGTTTCTTGTAACCAACTAATTAAGATAGCTAAAACTGTTACCATGAGCTAGAGTCAACATCAATTAAAAATCCCATATATATTTCATGTGAAAACACATGGTGTTCAAACATGTGTGATTTTCATCAGACCTCCTCATCTGTTTGTCATTTAAGGTTCAGGCCATTTTCCATATTTCTATCAAATGTGGCCTGCTGTAGATGAAAGCCTGGCAAATGACTGTGCAAGAGAAACTTTCTGAAGTTATAAATAATCAAATGCCCATGGGGGGTTGACCTCATATACAATAATACACAGAGTAATGATCAGAACTCAGAGGGAAAACGGGGCTAAACGAGTGCCTTCTTAGTCAGGAGAAGGTTGCAGCTTTGCTTATAACAACACGCGTGTCATTTTTCTGACCCCTCATTCTCTGGCAGGAATACTGGAGCTAGGAAGAGAGTTGGGAAAGTAGCTGATACACAGGTTGGGACAGTGGTGTGCTGGTAAGTGTTTAACAGTTGGCTCTCTGGGGGGGAAAAAGCCCTGATTTGTAGTGTTTGCCAATTTCTGTGGTGTAAATTCCCTCCCCCCGCACTGCCCCCCAACCCCCATGTCTGAATTTCAAGGTACTAACATAATGTCATTGAGCATGGATTTGGGAAGAGATGTAGATGATGGACAGTATCACCTTCACGTCACTGAGTAGGAAAATGGGGATGGTTGCCTGTCTCCTGTCCTCAGCCTACCTCTAGTCCCAAAATAGGAAGTTCAGAGCTTAGGTGGCAGGAAGTGTTCAGAGGAAGACAATGACAAGAGAACGGCAGATCTAGTGCTGAGGAATATTGACAACTCACAAATAGTATTAATTTCCTAGGATTGTGGCAACAAATGACTACAAACTGAGTGGCTTAAAACAACATAAATATATTTTTTCACAGTTCTGGAGTCAAAAAGTCTGAAATTAAGGTGTTGGCAGGGTTGGTGACTACTGAGATCTTAAAGAAGGAAACTGCCTTGCCTTTTTCCTAGCTTCTGGTGATTGCCAGCAATGCTTGTCATTTCTTGTAGACATATTCCAATCTCTACCTCCATCTTCACATGGTCTTCTTCTCTGCGTGTCTATGTCCTTTCCTCTTCTTATAAGAACATCAGTCATTGGACTTAAGGCCTACCCTAAATTTAAGGTCTACCCTAAATCCAAGGTGATTTTATCTTGAGACTCAATTACAGCTGCAAAGACCCTATTTCCAAATAAGGTCACATTCTGAGATTCTGGGTGGATAGAAATTTCTGGGAGACACTAATCATATATATACACACACAGTACAGAAAGGATTAGAGAAAGGGGCAGGCAGGACCAGAACTGGCCACCTGGCCCTAACACTTCCCCCTGACTTCCCAGATCATCCTGCAGGCTGTGATCTGTTTCCATGATTTATGACCACAGGTCATCAGGGGAAGTGGTCTGTGATGGTTGAGGTGCTTTTCCACTTAGTCATGCTCCTCACCTCCAAACCCAGGTGGGTAAGGAGTGGGGTGACCTGGCCCAGTGTTCTCTAAGGCTGTGTTTGGGCAGTTGTTTCCTTATATCATCTTTCATCTCCTTTGAAGATCATTTTGGCAAAAATAGACGCAAACCTGAAGAGAGTTCTGTTTTTTTTTTTTTAAGTGACATATACCCTATCTAGTAGAATAGGCCATTAACAGATATGAATGAAGAATGAATGAATGAATGACACAGTTGAGGGTCACTTCAAATGGGCCTTCTCTGGAAGGAAATAGATGGGCTCTCAAGTTCAAAAATCTTGTTTCAATCTGAAAGACATAGTCTGGCCCATTAGGTCAGTGGAAGACAGTGACTGAGGATCAAGTGTCAAAGGCCCCGGGGACATTAAGTGGGGCCTTCCTTGCCTGTAATAGGAGCTGCCGCCAGGGCCAGCGGAGCCCAGAGCAGCTCCTCCCCACGGCCCTGATGAGAAAGCCAGCTTGGCTGGGCCTCAGAGGGCAGGGAGAGGTCACCAAGACACTGCTGATGGCAACTTTAAACCACATCTTGTGTGTCCCTTCAGTTTCACCCATGAAGCGCCTCTCTCAGCCTGGAATGCAGAGGAAGGGAGTGGAGGGATCAGGTTTCCAGGAAAGAATCTGGCTTCTGTGTTTATGTGCTTTCCCTGAGCTCACACCTAAGGCAAGCACCCTGGTTGGGAGGAATCTGCTACACCAATGAGATTTTCACATCTCAGGCCCAAATTCCTCATTTCCACTAACCGTGTTTGAGATGAATTGAATTTATGTGCCATGGCTTAGGAGTCCATAACAAACACCTTTCTCTCAGGCACTTTGCCCTCTGTTCCAGCTCCTGCTACTCCTCCAAGGTTGCTCTTTCTCCTGGGCTTCAGGTATGCAGTCATTTGGCTGGCTGAGCTCTGTGATCACATGAAACAATGACCACATAAAACACACCTCCATTTAGAGATAAGCACTGATGCATGCCCTGCAGCCGAGATTAAAATCTGGCTCATAAATCTTTCCACAATGCTGTATATTCCACACATAATGATGAGAACTGAGCTAGTAAATAAATAGCTGAGGAAAAAAAAAATTCCTCATAAAATCCCTATGATTAAGAGGTTTGATCTCATATTGTAAGAAACTATAGGAGTTTCTAGATGATGTTGCTTCCTCCCTTCACTATAGCATTACCTTGAGGGTTGAATTTTTAAAGAGCCTACTATGTATCATGTGCATACAGTAGGGGATGTACATAGGCTTAACTGGGGACTTCATAGATACAGTTGATAAGAGAATAAAATTTGAAAACATATCAATTTGAGGTCTAGTTATAAAAAAATTCTGCGTGTGTCCTGGAGTTTAATGGTAACATTGTGTGAAAGCATTTGACACACTTTTTCATGTATAGTAGAATACTTTTTCATGTATAGTAGAATACATGACACACTTTTTCATGTATAGTAAGTCTTCCAAGTTATAAAATAAATAATAATGGAATGAACTAACTATCTCCATGATCTTTATGCCTCTATCGTGGTCCTAGATTTTCTGGAAAAGGATTTAAGGAATCACTCCTGCTCTTTGGTCAGTTACTTATCTGCATCTTGATGCTGCCATTTGCTCTGATCTGAGGCAACAAGGAATGTGCAGATGTGCATATGTCTGTTGTATGTGCACGACGGGGTGTATTTGTCTGAGTATGAAGGTAGTTGGTTGAAAGACATAGGATTTACAAGAGACAACCAAATGTAATGAGAGCACATTCTGAGGCAGCAAATCAGTTGTTTTTGTCCTTAGTTGCAAGTGAATGTGCAGTTTAAGAGCCAATGTGTTTGTAGGATTCAGGTCATTGATGTCCTCCCATAAATAATGAGGATGCCCCTTCTGCCATGGTGGCTAGGCCATGAGGTTGCAACCTTGGATTAGGGGAAGACATGCTGAGTAAAATGGAAAACTTGCCCTTCTGCCCTGGCTGATGTGGGAAGGAGAATGGGGTTGAGCAGAGTAGGAAAGAAGACTTAAGAGTGTTTCTCTCATCCCCTTGGGTCCCTATCTGCTGTGCCCAGGTAAGCATGGGGGAGAAGAACACTGGGCTAATGGGCTGGTGAAGTGCTTTCTTGAGGTGTGTGTGAAAGAGAGACAGGGAGAGAGACAGAGATAGAGAGGGAGGGAGCAGGAGAGGGGGAGGGAGGGAGAGAGAGAGAGAGAGAGAGAGAGAGAGAGAGAGAGAGAGAGAGAAAGAGAGAATAGGAGACTCCATCATGGCTTGGGAGGGATGATGAAGAAGATGCTAGGCAACAGAAGGATAGATGGCAAAACCAGAGGCTCCCTGGTTACCATGGTCTGACTGTGGCTTATAAGGAGCCCAGCTGGGCCCACTTACCTAGTAAGAAATGGGGCGGGGGAGGGGACTGAGAGGGTCTATTAAGGAGCTGAAGGCCTGTGAACAGAGTGAAGAGGCTGCAGTGGGCAGGGCCCACGCACTGCAGTGGTGCGTGTCAGCGTGTTGGTCTCAAATGACAGTGTCCATTTACCCTCCCCACCCCCCTAAAAAGAAGCACACCGCCATTATCCCCTCCACTGTCACTACTCCAGGGAGCAGATCTGTTCTGGGTGACATGCAGCTGAGATCAGGGGTTACTCAGAACCCCTCCCCACCCCCTTGCTGGCAAGAGGAAAAAATGATGCCTTCAAATATCAAGACATCTCAGGGAAAAGAAGGGAGATGAAATCCGAGGGACCACAATTTATCTCAATACACTGACTCATCCAGAAAGGAACAACGAAAGGAGCCCCAATAGGGAATTGGATTCTGAAAAGACTGAGTGTCTAAGGGGACAGTTCCTGAGGGATGGAACTAAAATTCTATTATTTCTGAAGTCTAGTTTTTGCAGCTACCCAGCTAGTCAGGGGCCCGGGAGGAAGAGCAGAGCCTTTTGGGGTAATAGAGAAACTTCATTTTCCCTGTACAACTGACTACGGTGTGACCGAGGAACCCTGATAGATACAGATAAAAATACATGTGGTGACCTTTCAAATACTTTTGTCTTCAGTCAATAATCTTAAAATAGCCATGAAACTTTTCAGTTGTCTTTTGAGTCTTTTATAAGAGTCCCCTGGGAAGGAGAATCCTATGGTACTGTTTGCTGATATCCAGCAAGTAGAGAGTAAGGGACCCACAGCATAGCATCCCAGCAGAACCCAAAGGCCAAGCAGACCTGAGACCTTCAGCACCACTTGGGACACTGGTCCAAATATTGAGGAAAAGGCCCTGAGAAATTTAGTCTTCAGGGAACATTTTTCGAATGGAAGGGCTCAAAGTCCCTGGAATTCAAGACTTCTGCACACGGAACATACATTCCTTTCTCTGGAGACACTTTCTGAATAAGGGAGATAGGTACTCGTGCGATCAAGGCAATTTTGGTGTGGATTGTTTTGGACACAGGGGAATGGCCTAGGTGACCTTCCAGGGGTCTCGTCCCTAATCCATGATTCTGTAAGTAATGAGTTGACAGAAAATTGCATTCTGTATTTGGTCAGCCATCTGCTGTTTCCCCAACGCTGGCTGATAAAGGCAAGGCTATGTGGGGAGAAGGTGAGCTGTAATTAATTATCTATGGCATTGATGAATTCCTTGTAAGATATTCCCCTGCTAATCCAGCAATATAGCTGCATCCATCCTCCCCTCCCAGTGTAATGGTCTATTTATGGACTCAGCTCCATAATTAAATGTTTCATTTGCAAGAAAATGGTTCCTAGGAAAATCCAAGCTCTCTTTATGCGCCTGCAATCGGCTATTGCAGACGTTACATAAGAGATTAGTCCATGTTGGCCTGCTGCTCTTAGCTTTCTGGATAATCTAATGTATTACGTTTCTGGTATATGCAAATTACTAAATGTAATAGTCTTCAATATGCCTGCCGAATGAAGCCAAATGTATTGTGGGCATAATTTTAATTATTTATGTGCTATAAAAATGGAAGAAATTGAAACCACAGAAATGAGGTTCAAAAATCCCCTCTGGTTCTCTTTTGGGCAATAGTTTAATCAGATTATAACCCTAATTGTTTTTCAACTCATGCCTCACACTTGCTTTGGCCTTCTCTTTTGTCAGTATGTGTCTATACTCCATGAAGGCATTTAATGTCAACCCAGAGTGTTTGCCTTATTAGAACATAGCACATATTAGATGGCTGGGTTCAAGGCAGGGAATCCATAGGGAAAGCTCAAGGCTCCCTTATGAGCTTTGCTTTTTGTTCTTAAAATTGGTCCCTGGCAACTCAGGACCCCATTTTTTTCTGAGTCAAGGAGGTAGCAGCCAGGTAGGTAAGACTGGAAAGTAGAACTGGGTTGGTGCAAACATGGGAGGCACATGAGTATGTCTGGGTGTAGCAACATGAAAAGAGAATTAAAACCAGCTACTTTTATTAACTAGCTAGAGATCTGGAAGCCAGTTTAGTTCAAGATGGCTGGTGAGGACAAAATGGATTTGGGTATCTATTCAAGCTCCATAGACTATCATCTGAATGAGTTGGTCCAATGATTTTTTTCATATTTTGATACTGTGGTAGGGCATGGAGTCTGGAATCAAAGCACCTGGGTTTGAGTCCTTGTCTCATATTTTAGGTGAAGCATCTCAGGCAAGACACTTTACTTCTCTTTTAAAAATATTTTTATTGATTTCAGAGAGGAAGGGAGAAGGAGAGATAGAAACATCAACGATGTGAGAGAATAATTGATCGGCTAACTCCTGCACTCCCCACACTGGAGATCGAGCCCACAACCCGGGCATGTGCCCTGACCTGGAATCAAACTGTGAACTCTTGGTTCATAGATCACTGTGAGCCACACAGGCTGTGCAAGACAATTTACTTCTTAATGCCTTGGTTTCCTCATCCATGAAGTAGGGAGCATACCAATGCCACTTGAGTATGATGTCATGAAGATCAAATGAAATCATGCATGGAAATGTGATTTATGATTCATGGGGGGCAAAAATGGGCAATTTTGTTATCATTACATCCTTTTCTTGTCCCATCAGCTGCAATGACTGACAAGTCATATTTTGATTTTTCTTTCTGTGGCTGACAAGGATGAAAAATTTTTTTTATGAGTTAATCCAGATGCCCTAGGAGAGGAGCAGAATTCCTCAGAGTAGAAAAAATGCCTTTTTCTTGGGAATGTACAGTCATGGGATATTTTGTCTCCCTGAGGCAGACCTCCTTGGTCAGTCTAGATCAGAACTTCTCAAATATTCCATGGTGAAAGACCAGCTTTTACAATTCCGACCCACCATGGACCAGTACTTCTGTAAAACATATGAAATGTATTATTAAAAACATGAAGTGAAAAAGACACACAAAGCACAAGCCCCATTTTTCTTCAGCTGTTAGATTCAGCAGACATAAAATGACCTTGTCAAGTTGCTATAAAACCTTAACATCTGTCCTTCTCTTGTTATGGACTGAGAACCAAAGTTCATGAGCCAGCACCACTGAGCGGATCCTACTTGAAAGAATGCTCCTATAGGTGGAAGGTATTTCAAATAAAGAGAGAATTAATAGGTATTCTGAGTTTTTGGCCAATGAGCTGGTATTATTGTGCTTATTTGGTATTAAGAGAAAAGGTGACCCCAAAAGTTTGGAGGGTAAGGGACATTCAGGTTCCAACAGCATCTCAGATGGAAAAGATCTCTGCCCACATTTTGCCACCAGAGTCTCCTGCTCATTACGTGGGGTGTCCTTCCTCCTTATGGAGTGAAGAGCGTCTTTCCCCTGGCCGGTCCGAGCTGCACAGTGAGTCAGGAACTGGGCTTAGAAATGCATTGGCCTAATTTCTTAGTGTCTATGTTTCTTTTCTAATAATTATTACATTTACTGATAAATTGGTGTGCCAGTCTTAGCTAAAACTTTAGACAAGCCATCTCAAATCCTCAGGATGGTTCTGCAGTTGTGTAGATTTATACTAACCCAGGCCTACTATTACTAATTATTATAACCTTGACTAAGTTACTTCTTCTCTCCAAGTCTCAGTTTCCTCACCTGTAAAATGGAGATATAAAAAGTTATGACCACATAGTATTATTGTCAGGATTAAACAAGATAATATCTTTAAGGCATTAAGCACACTACCTGATGTGCTGTAAAAATAATTACACTAATGATAATGATAAAATTAGTGACTAATATTAGAGAGTGCTTGTTATATTATTGCTATGAAGTACTTTACTTATATTATGTCATTTAATACCCACAATAGCACTGTGAGGTAGGTACTATCATCAGATAAGGCATCTGAGACTCAGAGAGGTTAAGGCACTTGCTCATGTCACACCGCCAATATATGATGGAGTCAGGTTATAACCTAGGCAGATTGGTTCCATACTATTATGAAGAACCTGTGTCCCAGAGAAGTAAATAGTTTACGCAAGGCAGCACAGCCCTGGGCAGAGCTGAGACTAAAAGCCACTGGCTTCCTGTGGCCCTACTTGGTTATGTGGTTGGGTCCTGGGAATTGGGCTGGATTAAATGTCCTCAGCGTGTCTAGGTGGACCACACCAAGAGCCACACCCTGTGCACAGTGGGTGCAGATGGATGAGGGCAGGGTTCGTGAACTCTGACACCCACTGGAGGAGCCAAGTCTCTGCAGTGAGTCTGAGTTATGAGGTTGGAGAGCAGACTTGTTGGAGCCCAGAACCCATCCACACCCAGCCTTGATTTACATGGGAACATTTCCTCACTGTTGGCATCGGGAGGGGAAATAGCAAATTCTGGGTGTTTGCTTATTTCCGTCAGTAATGTTGGCTGGGAGGGGTAAAGGCTGATTAATTATACAGCAGCTCATTAAAACATAATATCTCTTTGAAGCCCGGAGCAGCAAGTGGAGAGCTGTTTTGCAACGTTGGTGGGACCTTGGGAGGTCTCCAACTCATCCCTTTGATGCAGTTGGATGGTGTGTCAGCTCTAGAGTTGTACCTCGGTGCAGTTGAGGCAAGCTCGGAGTCAGGCTTGTGAGCTTGTGGTGTAAAGAGATCTCTGGAAAGAGATGGCTCCTCAAGAATTCCACAGAAGGAACCCCCAGGCTGAGGCTGGGCTTAGCCCATATCCTGTCCCCGGGGCCCCAACAAGGCCCCTACTGGGCAACTGCTACCTTCCACCCTGAGCCAAACCACCCTAGGGAGGTTGGGGGCCACAGCTGGCTGAGAACCCTTGTGGCCACTAGTGCCTCCACCTCAGGAAGACACTGCAGGCCAAGGAAAATACTTGGTAAACTCAGCCTGCGCAGCTCTCAGTAACTGATTTAGGATTTAATGTTTCTTTTTCAACAGAGCACAGAAGGCTTGGAAAGCAAGTTCAGTGACTCCCAAGAGGATAACCTAGTTCCATGTCTTATTCATCTTTGCTTTTGGCACCTAGAAGGTGCTCAATAAATGCCTGTTCAATTTCAATCATCTTCTGTGGTTTTAAAAAAAAGTTTGGAAACACCCCAGCTATCATCTATTGGACTGCTTAGATTTTGGCTGAGACCAAGTGTTGAAATAGTGGGCTGCTTAAGACTGATTATTCCCAATTAAACAAATAGTCAGGGAACATTTATTGGTCAGTCATTGAGCTGGATGTGGTGGCAGGAGGAAGATGTGCAGCTAAGTAGGTAGAATGCAGAGCAGGAGCTGCCACAACAGGGGAAGAGACAAACGAAGTGCAGCGAGAACAGGGCAGAAGAGAATAAATTAGATGAAGAGATCAGGAAGCCTTCACAGAGAGGAGCACTGTGAAAAGAGCCTTGAAAGATAAGATTTTGAAAGATGTTGGGTCAAGAGGAGAATTTTTAGTTCATGTAAATGACAAGCATAAAACTGCACTGGCAAGTATGAAGTATGGTTGGACTTCTGGTATGAGGTGCCAAAATATAATTTTTCAAAAAAAGTTTAAAAATAAATTTTCATACAAATACACGATGAGCCATGTCAAAGATTTTTATTTAACTAATTAATTGGAGAACCAACAGAGTGAGAAGCTGATTCATAGAGAGACCAAAACATATCTAATCAACAAAAGAAGAAATGCTAAAAGAAGGCTGCAGTTAGATATGAATCTGGTGAATGTTCTGGAGAACAATGAGGCCATAACCTGTGGAGCTGTTTTTCCTACTAGACACAATTCCTTTGCAGTCATACTGGACAGAAAATTATTTGTAGCTTGCCAATTTTATACATGTTTACCCCACTTTATAGAATCTGGGCCAGGTTCAATGTTAAGTAGTAAGTCAAACAAAATTTGCATTTCTCTAGAGCAGCGGTTCTCAACCTGTGCGTCGCGACCCTTTGGGGGTCAAAGGACCCTTTCACAGGGGTCGCCTAAGACCATCGGAAAACACATATATAATTAGATATTGTTTTTGTGATTAATCACTATGCTTTAATTATCTTCAATTTGTAACAATGAAAATACATCCTGCATATCAGATATTTACATTATGATTCATTACAGTAGCAAAATTACAGTTATGAAGTAGCAACGAAAATAATTTTATGGTTGGGGGTCACCACAACATGAGGAACTGTATTAAAGGGTCGTGGCATTAGGAAGGTTGAGAACCACTGCTCTAGAGTATCTAATAGCCCCAACGTAGGCTTTTTTCACAATGATCTAGGATGACTTTGAAAAGGCATGCAGTAATCTTCTCCTCTAATTTCCAAGGTTTAGATAATGGGGTTAAAAGGAAAAGATTCTGGCCTGCCTGGTGTGGCTCAATGGTTGAGCATCAACCTATGAACCAGGAGGTCACAATTCAATTCCCAGCATATGCCTGGGTTGTGGGCTCAATCCCCAGTGTGGGATCATTGATGTTTCCATCTCTCTCCCCCTCTCCCTTACTCTCTGAAATCAATAAAAATATATTTTTTTTAAAGGAAAAGATTCTGGCCAGATTTTGAGGATTTGGTCATGGATTTGGACTTAAAACTGTATTAGTTTTAGCAGAATTGATATGATCTGTAGCACATAGGAAGATGGTGGGAAAGACTGAATGGAGAGGAGAGATAATGGAGAAAGAAAGCCTAGTTAGAAGGTTATATGGTGATAGTCCAGGTAGAGATGGTGAAGTAACAGTGGCTTTAGAAAGGAGGGGGCTGATATCAGAGATCATGTGAAGATGAACTGATTTCATGGGGACTGTGATGAAGGGCGTTCAGTTCCACAAATGTTTACTGGGCATTTACTATGTATCACCTGTGATAAACACCAGCAGTTCAAAGAAGAGTAAGTTATCACTATTGTTCCCCAGGAGTGTACAGACATGGAAGATTATTCTCAATTCCATGTGGAAAGGCCAATGATACCAGAAATGTACAAGGTAAATGGAGTCAGGGTCCAATCCTAGAGAGGGTCCTTAGGACTAATAGGCATTACCTGGCAAAGGGGGGTGGAGAAAGGTACTCTTGGGGGTCAGCTGGGCCCCTTACAAAACTCTTGGGCCTGCCACCCATCCCCAGAGATTCTTTTTTTTAATTTATTTTTTACACTTTGCAATTACAGTTTACATTCAATATTATTCTGTTTTAGTTTCAGATGTATAGCATAGTGGTTAGAAAATCATGTACTTTATAGTGTGGTTCCCCCAATGTTTCAAGTACCCACTTAGGCCTGGGTGTGACCTAGTTTCAGGAAATTTTAAGTCTCTCCAGATGATTCTAAGATGCAGTCAAAGTAGAGAATGCTTGAGATGGAAGGACCTGCAGGAGGACAGGCAAGGAGGTATTAAGCAGTCTGGAATGTGCTGGGAAAAGAAATGTCTACACATCAAATCTACTATTGTGATGTGGGGAAAGTTGGGTAGAGAGATGGGCCTGGCAGGAGCTAGTGGCCAACATGGAGAGCCCTGTCCTGTCAGTGTAGCTACCCATATTCTACTTTGAGAGATTTGGGGGATGGGGTACCATTAAGGACCGTAAATAAGGACAGAGATTTTGGGAATATATTCTAGTACCTGTTCTGCCTTGAATTTGCTGTGGGACCTCATTTTCCTTACATATAAGGTGAAGGATTGAGCTAGATGGCATCTAAGTTCCTTTCAGTTCAAGAATGGCAAAATTCTACCTTTCTGTCATCAAGTTGATACTACTGGTGTTGGGTTGAGTTGTTCTTAAGGCATGCATGGTCAGAACCTCAGAGAATATCTACTTAATTAAAATGATGCTTTTTTTCTTTTAATCAAAAGAATACTGCATACTTGTAGTGAAAAAGTATAAATTAAAACTGTATAGAAGATATAAAGCAAAAGTTTCCCTTCTAGCAGCCTGTGTCCCATTTCCCAGAGATTCCTGGGATAGTTTCATATATATATATCTCAACATTTTGGTTCTCTCTATATTTCATCCTAGCTAATAAAAAGGGAATATGCAAATTGACTGTCACGCCATCACAAAGATGGCGCCTCAGCCCCGCCAGAGTCCCCCAGTCCTTTCAGCCCTGCTGGGGGGTGGCAGTTGTGCGGTGAGGCCAGACCTGCCCTCAGCCCCCCAGCTGCTTAGCGCTGGCCTGAGGTGCAGGCAAGCCTCGAATGTCGGCTGCCTAGCCACCCAGGGCGGGCCCGAGGCACAGGAAAGCCTCAGATGGCAGCTGCTCAGATGCCCAGGGCCTCCCGAAGCTCAGGTAACCAGGGCTGGCTGAGGCTTGCGCTGCTGGCAGTGGTAGCAGCAGAGGTGTGATGGGGGCGTCACCTTCCCCTGATCGCCGGGTCACCTCCCACCCCTGAGGGCTCCTGGACTGTGAGAGGGGGCAGGCCGGACTGAGGGACCCCCCTCCAGTGCATGAATTTTCATGCACCGGGCCTCTAGTACTTAATATTGTACACAAATGGGGCCATATTGTGCAAAGTTCTCTGTAACTTGTGTTTTACACATTACAATATATTTGGCATCTTTCCATGTCTATTTAGAACTACTCATTCTTATTGTCAGTTGTATGGTACTCCATGATATGACACCATAATTTCCTATGTCTGGTAGACATTTAGGTAGTTTATTGTGTTACAATATGTTCAGCGGAGCTCTCTTGTATATATTCATTTGTGTAATGGTGTAAGCGCTGTTTATTCATAAGACATATTCTTAGACACAGAATTGCTAGGTCTGTGGTTAAGTACATTGAAAATTTTGATAGGCATTACCAAATTGCCCTCTAAAATTGTATTAATTTATATGCCCAACTACAAAAAGTATGAATGTGCTTTCTCCTTGTTGCCTTATATATGCTGTTTATTTTCAAAGTTTTAAATAGTTTATTTTTGGAGATAAAAAGTGGCATCTCAATGTTATAATCTGCATTTATTTAATAAGAGAGGGGTTCATTACCTTTTTGTACATTTATTGGTTATTTGTGACTTTGTTCAAACTGCCTATTCATGTTCTTTGCTCCCTTTATTTTTGTAATTTCATGTAATCTGGAATGTCCTCTTTATTACCATAAATTCCTGTGTACATTTATATTTGTTTCTGGATTCTTTATTCTGTTCCAATCATCTGCCTGCCTATCCAAGCATTAATATTATATTGTTTTAACAACTAGCTTTATAATACATTTTAATATCTGGTCAGGGTAAGTTATCCTCAATTACCCTTCCTATTTAGAATTTTCTCATATGTTTATTTTTCTAGATGAACTTTAATATTATTTTATCAAATAAAAAATCCTCTGGGAATTTTTTGCAATTGGAATTGAATTAAGTTACTAGAAAAATCAGAACTGACATTCTTACAATGATGAGTCTTCTTGCTTAAAAACAATGTTTATTTTATGTTCTCAACATTTTTTTGTTATCCAATAGAGTTTTCAAGTTTTCTTCATGTGGGTCTTGAATATTTCTTAAGTTCATTTCAGATATTTATATTTGTTGTTGTTATTAGACAAAGGAAATTTTTCTTCCACCCTAGTTTGCATTTGATTTGAATCTAGGGAAGCTACTGATTTTTGTATATTCTGGAAGAACTATGATAAGGGGCATGCAGAGGAAGAGAATGAGAGATATGGGGGAAAGAATCAGGAAACTGTAGCAGATGCTAGGGGAAGATTCATCTCAAGGAGGAGGAGTTGACACTATTAAATGATATCAAGGTCAAGAAGGAGGGAAGGGGGTCTGTACTAGGAACTTGCTGAGAGAGTGATTGCAGTAAAGAGAGAGTGGTAAGGGATCATTTAGGAAAGGAGGACATGCCACTCTTCTTTGTCTTTTGTATGCTATTCATTGCTGAAGAGAGCCCTCCACAGATGATAGAAAGATCCCAAAGCTTGGATGCATGTGGTGTGTGTGTGTGTACACGTGTGTGTGTGTACATGCAGCTGGACAAGGAGCACAGGTACTGGACTCAGAATCTGTGGGCTCACAGAGAAGCTGGTTATTGATGGTTTCATTTATGGTGAGCATGCCACAAACCCTAAATTGACATGCAAGGCCAATGAGAGAAAGTAGCTTTCTCTGATGCTCTAGAGTGGGGTAAACCAGAGCATGGATTTGCTTTTCCTGGGAAGCAAGAGCAGTAGATGAATAAATAACAAGATATTTAAAAAAGAAACTTGCTTCAAGTGAAAATGTGTTCAAATGGCACCAGAGATCCCCAAATAGCCATAAATCCCTGACTTGGCTAGAGTCTAGCCTCCCTTTTCCTGCCCAGGTTAAGCAGCCTTAGTGCCAGCCATAAAGGTTCTTTTGGCACAGCAAGGGGCAAGAGGAAGAAATGCATAATTGGCTAGGGCATTGCCTTTTCCCTATTGCTTTCTATTTCGAGTCTCATGCTTTAGCAGTACAGGGACTTTCGTTGGCTGTGATATTAGAATAGGGTAACAATCTATAAATATCCTTCTACCTATGAAAATATCTTTCTAATAACTGTATCTGAGGGCAAGCCGATGAATTGCCAAGAAAGCTGATTTCTCCAGTTATAAGGCCTGAGGTGTCCAGTTCCTTCTTGCTTAAGAACAAGGTTTAGCCCTAGCCGGTTTTTCTCAGTGGATAGAGCGTCAGCCTGTGGACTAAAGGGTCCTGGGTTTGATTCCAGTCAAGGGCATAAACCCAGGTTGTGGGCTCCATCCCTATTAGGTGGCGTGCAGGAGGCAGCTGATCAGTGATTCTCTCTCATTATTGATGTTTCTATCTCTCTCTCCCTCTCTGAAATCAATAATAAAAAAAATATATATTTTTACAAAATAACAAGGTTTATTTTATGCACTTAACTATGTCTTTTTGTTATTCAATAGAGCTTTCAAGGTTTCTTCATATAGGTCTTGCCTATTTAAGTTCATTGTTAGAAATTTATATCTCTTTTTGCTATTGGACAAAGGATTTTTCTTCCCTTCTATTTTGCATCTGGTTTGCATCTAGTAAACCAAGAAGGAGCATTAATATGGAGGCTGATGTTCGATATTGGTACTTATAGACTGTAGAAGAAGGGTGGGATTTACCTGTGACTTGGAGAAAAGGCTCTTTGATAGAATGAAATTAACTCTTAAATTCTAGAGGTGGATTTCTCAGGTTGCCAGATAAAATACAGAACACCCTGTTAAATTTGAATTTCAGGTAAACAATGACTAAAAATCATTCATGCTTGTATTTGCTAACTCTGGCAACTAACCAGCTTGTGTTTCTAAGATAGAGATGTCCATCTAATATGGGAAACACATGAGCAAAGTTCAGCTGGACCTCACTGGTTACCCTGGGGCTGGGCAGAATGTCCTAGAGGATGATTATCATGTGGTGAAGCCCCAGTGCTCCCGGTCTGTCCTGGCTTTGGCACTGCAGTGCTAACAGACTTTACTTCTGGGGCATCTGGGAGGTGGAAGCCGATCTTTGGAAAGAAATATTCAGATCTGATGTCTATTGGATGCCAATTTTTATCTTTTCTTTGTACTGAGCCTCTCACATCCATGTCGTCCACTGCATTCCATTACCACAAGGGGGTTCCAGCTATTAAGAGCCTTAACCTAAAATGTTCATGTGCACAGTGACTTACCCGTGGGGGTGTTTTCCCTTTGCATGTACCTCCTATTGGTCTCTCTGCTTGGTTTCTCTCTCTCAACATGCTCTTCATGCCACACCACACCATCCAGCACAAATCATCTGAGCATGATTCCCAAACTCCATTTCATCATGTCCTATGGGCATGTGCAGCCAGTCAAACCTCCCACCTGTAGAACTTGAACCACATCTGTATGTGGCCTGAACGTTTAGCCATGTAATTTTCTCTAGCTCAGTCACATCTGTGAATCTTATTCCCTGGGTTTTTGGGAGCTGATTTTCATACCTCATTTGTAGCTACTCATTTAAGAGACCTTGCTAGTTGATTGGTTCTAGTGAATCATATCAGAATTGACTAAATTTATCAAGCAGAAAAGTTGTTTTCAACCCAAGGCTCTTCTGCTGAAGAAGTTCAGAGAGACTAGAAGACACAGAATCCTACTCTCACGCAGATGAGCTCCGCTTTTACTGTTGTTCCTAGTTTTGGGGCTAAGAAGGCAGAGTTCTTTACTTTTGAGAACTTTGACTGATGCTGGTTTAAACTCTAAGACCAGTGTAAGCAGAGAGGGACTCAATAACGGTTGGTGACAGAACTGAACTGAGAAGTTTACTCTTTGAATCACTGAATTCTAGATTTCTATGCTGAAATCTATGTTTTTCTTTGGAACTTATTGTTTGTGTCCACAGGTCTTGTCCAACAGAATTGCCTCTTTGGCAGCTCTATTCAAGAATATTATAGAGCCTTGGTGGGAGTCAGGGAGAGAGGTTGGAACCAAGAATAGTAATACTATTAATAAAAATAGCTGGAAGCTATAATCACAATAATAATGATAATTATAGATAGTGCCCACGGTGTTTCAGGCAATTTACACATATATTTTTAAAAATTCATACAACATCACTAGTAGGTGTTTTTGCTACAATTTCACTGATGAAAAAAAAAATGAGGTACAGAATGGTTAGGCTGTTTGCCACAAATAAAAACTAGGTAAGTACTGAAGCCAGTACTTGAATAAATGTCTATGGGACTGAAGTTATCCCAGGTTTACCCAATATACCAGGCCATGTCCCTCTTCCTGCTGGTTGTTGGGGATTTTTGCCTTTGATTGCAGACTCAAGGGTCCACTGAAGGGAAATGCGAGGGCCGAATGATAGGCTGGTGCCCGTAGATGAATGGCACTCCATTTGGAGGATCATCTGACTGCCCCAACCAAGAGCAATAAGGCAACGGGGCCCAACTCCTGGGGTCCCGAACGTGAGGTAGTTTCTCTGAAACCAGACCCTGCCTTGACCCTGCTTAATTACGCTGTAGTTATTCACACAACTGAATTTCTGCTGTCAGTGGGTCCTGTGATGCACCTCAGGGCTGCCAGCAAGCACAGAGCAGCACTAACCCTGGTGAGCTTGCCGGAGGCTGGGCAGAATGTCCTAGCAGATGATTATCATGTGATGAAGCCCCAGGGCTCCAGGTCTGTCCTGGCTTTTGGGTTGCAGTGCTAACAGCCTTTACTTCTGGGGCATCTGGGAGCTGGAAATCGCTCACATGGATCACACACGGACTGCTGCCAGCCCGGCAGCTTTTCCTCGCTGAAGGCCTCCTTCACTCTGGCTGATAGCGATCAAGCCCTCCCAGTTGGAGCTTGTTACCTGGGAGCTGTCCAGATCCAATGATGAAAACTGGCTAGGGGGGCAGTCGTTCTGGTCAATTACCGGCAGCCCATTAAACGAGCGTTGGCAAACCGAGAGCCACTGAGCGCCATCTCCAAAGCACTTTGGGTGCATTGTTTTTCCAGCCTCTCTCCTCTTAACCTGCCCTGGCTCCATTCTCTTCTTTCATGTTGGAACTCATGGGACTACGAAAGGAGGTGGGGCCTTTGTGGTTTTGATTCCCAGTGACTCCTAGGTGGTAGGATGGAGTGGGGTGCTCTGTGCTCAAAGGTGGGCTGAGCCTCCTTCACCTCTCAGGGAAAGGAGGGAGACTTTGTTGAGAGCCTCTGACCTGCATCGCCAGAGCGGTCATTGTAGGACGAGAAACCACGTGCCTGCAGAGTTCCTCGGGGTCTTCCCAGCACAGGGAGAGAGGAAGCGGCCTTCCCTGGGAGGGCTGCATCCAGGCCTCTCCAGGCAGTTATCAGAGGCTCTCAGGTTGGACCACCTCAGAGGGTTGCTGTGCTCATCATTTTGGGGTGGGCTTCATTCTGACTTCCTTTCTGGGGAATTCTAGAGTTTGCATCATCAGCATTTCTCTGGTCTGCTAGGTGGGGCTCATTTCTTCCTGAAGTCTAAGATCTTGCTCACTAATATTTTAGAGCAAGCATGTCAAATTCACAGCCCATGGGCCACATGCCTTGTTTATTTGGCCCCTGTTAGCCTTTGAGTTCGACATGCTTGCTTTAGAGCAATGATTTCAAAAATGTGGTCTAGAAATGCAAACGACTAGGCCCCACCCTGAACTGAAGCAGAAGCTCTGGGCAGTCTGTTTTAGCAAGGTTTTCCACGTGATTAGGAGGCACGCTCCGATCTGAGAGCTACCCTTTTAGACCCGTGCTACTCGAAGTGTGGTGAGCGGGCCACAGCATCAGCTTCTCTTGGGAGATGACTAGAAATTCAGGATCTCAGGTTCACCTCTCAGACTGGCTGAATCAGAATGTACACTGTTACTGGGTCCCCATGTGATTTTTTATTGCATTTCAAGGCTTAGGAATGGCTACGTTAGAGCAATGGTTCTCAACCCCGGCTGCACGTCAGGCTCACCTAATGCCAGGCCCCAGCCCCACCAATTAAATCAGAATTTTGGGGGGTGATGCTTGGGTGTTGGTGTTTATTACATGTTCCCCCAGGAATTCTAATATATAACCAAGGATGAAAGCAATTGCTTGGGACTACCACTGGCTCCAGATCACAGGGAGCTACGTCTGTTAAAAAACAAAACAACAACCAGCCAACTGCATAACCAACTATGGACCAAAACTGCTGATGCAGAGTAGAGTTTCCCAGCAATCTGGGGGACACATTAGTGCCTCATAGATGTGCCGGGTAGATGTGGGATTATTGATTACATCAGCCTTTTCGGGTGGCAGGGTGGGACCTGGATTGCCATGAGCAACCATTTACCCCAGAGGTTATTATTAATATCATTTTCTATGGCTGCTATGACAGAAAAAAGATCAGGAAACATGGTGTAGAGAATCTGAAGCAGTCTACTATTGCTGTGTTCATGTGCAATGATGGTGGTGGGGTACGGGGAGGATTGTGGGAGGGAGATGCTGAAAATTATTAACCCTGGGACTGAGAGGGCAGGAACATGCCTTTAGATATTTGATGACTTCAGGGATTCAGATCCAGGCAAATACTTTCTAGATCAGTGGTTCTCAACCGGTGGGTCGCGACCCCTTTGGGGGTCGAACGACCATTTCACAGGGGTCGCCTAAGACCATCGGAAAACACATATATAATTACATATTGTTTTTGTGATTAATCACTATGCTTTATTTATGTTCAATTTGTAACAATGAAATTGGGGGTCACCACAACATGAGGAACTGTATTAAAGGATCACGGCATTAGGAAGGTTGAGAACCACTGTTCTAGACTGTCGTTGCCACTGCTATTTATTTAGCATTCTTGCTATTCAAAAGTTTCCTAGCTGTTATCTGATTACTTCTCACAATAGGCACGATTATTTTCTCCTCTTTGGTGATGTGGAAATTGAAGGCCAGAAAGGTTGGGACTCTTTTAAGGGCAGTTCAGAAGGGCCAGTCGAGAGGTGAAGAGTGATTCCTTGATTTGGGGGTGGGGTGGGGTGGGGTGGACAGTCAGTCCCCTGCTTTCAGGCAGGGATGCAGTGTTCCTGCTGCTGCCTTTAGTCCTGGAGCCTGGTGTTTCCTGGGAGTACTCCAGGAAAGTTCTAGAAGAGGAACTGTTGAGCTAATTACAAAGCCCCACTGTTGTTTGGCTGGCTCCTGTGTCTTAACACTTTTCCCTCTCGCACAAGTTTTCGTGCTGGTGCTGGAGGAACATATTGTAATTATGCTAATCATGCTGGCTGGGCAGCCTGAGGCCGAGAGGGAGGGGCGCCCCTCTCCCTAATTGTTTCCTCTCCTGGAGCAGTTGGTTGTCTGCCTGAGTCCCCAGACAGGACGAGGGAAGACTGTGCGGCTGGCGGGGTTTCCTGTCTGTCCTGGGGCTGCCTGATCCACCTGGTTTGCAGGGGAGGGACGGTTCAAGGATGGCTGCCAAGGATGGGTTGCCTGGGTAAAAGGACTTCCTGCTGGATTCAGTAGAGACTGGCCCTTGTGAGACTGTGAAAGAGGAAAATCGCTCTTCGCTCTTTGGTGGCGGTGGCTCCTCCTTCTTCTCCTCCGCCTCCCCCTCCCCTTCCTCTCTTTCTTTTTCCTGAACCTCCAGGCACAGTGTTTTCCTGCTGGTTTGAAATCTGTTGGCAGACACATTTATGATATATACATCATTGTAGATGTAGATACAGATATAGATATCGACATAGACATAGATATAAACATCCTCACAGATAGGAGACTTAATGAATACTGGACTACTTAAGATTACAACTTGTTAGAACACACAATGCTTAAGGAACCTAAGGCCACGAATGAGGGAGATATTTTCAGTCAAAGTGGCCTGTTCAGTGCTCTTTATATGTCCAGTGTTCTTTTTATATGGATTATAATAAAAAATAATTGGCATCTAAATTCATCTCTTCAGGAAAGAACTGAGTTTGCTTCATGAAATAATGTGGGAAATCAATTGGTGGTGAAAAGATAGATCTCAGGGAATAGTTTCTGGAAGGAGAGGGCAGAAAAAATTGGGAGTGCTTAAGAAAATGGGAGGCCCTGGCCAGTTTGCTCAGTGGTTAGTGTGTCAGCCCACGCACAGAAGGGTCGCGGGCTCCATTCCCAGTCAAGGGCACATAACTGGTTGGCATGCAGGAGGCAACCAGTCGATCTATCTCTCTCACATCGATGTCTCTCTCTCCCCCTTCCCCATCCCTTCCACTCTCTGTCTCTAAAGGTCAATGGAAAAAAATATCCTTGGATAAAAATGAAAATGGGAAAATTTGTTGTCTTGGGGGCAAGAAAAAAGAGCAGAGGAACAATAGGATAGAGAGCTTGATGGAGCTTCCAGTGCAGAATTGGTCGTGTAGACTGGATTTATCATTAAATTGTTTGTGCTCACTTTTTCTAACACCATCCATCTGCACGAATTCTTTAGTAAATAAAGTGTGCTACCCAGACTTCACTAGTGAGTATGGCTCTATGTGTCGAGTACTTATGCATCCATTTAGGGACAGGAATTGAGTGTCACATCTGGGTTGATGTAGACTGAAAAGGAGCATTTACCCAGGGGTGACCTTGAGACAGTTAGCTTCTGGGCACCCATATGGACTTTCACAGGATGTGTAATTCTGGTCCAAGCCCATTGTAAGCAGATTTTATAGGGCAGCATGACACCATTCATCACCCTGGGTTACATGAAGTTACAGCTGAGAAGGCAAACCCTGCCTCTTTAAAAAATTTAATATTTTATTTTTAGAGAGAGAGGGAGGGAGAGAAAGATAAATATTGATGTGAGAGAAACATCCATCAGTTGCCTCCCTTACATGCCCTGATTGGGGATCAGACACGCAACCTAGGTAATTGACCAGGAATTGAACCCACAACCTTTTGGTGCATGAGATGATGCTCCAACCAATTGAGCCACCTGGCCAGGACCAAACCCTAACTCTTAACTATCCCTGGTTAGAGCTATGCAATAGTTTTATTTTTCACTTATGTTTACTTTATTTCCACTGGTAGTGCCATATTCAGCTGTCAGGAAGACCAAGGAGGAGTTCTCCATTCTTCTTTTTCTTCTTTCTTTTTGCATCATGCAGGTCTGTATAGCTGCAAAGAACTCCAGAGAAGTGCTACGCTCTGTGTTATGAGTTCCATTTAGCACCAGGATTCTTCTGTGGGATTCTTTGTTCAGATTCAGTTGTTAAACTCATGATTCAATCCAAAATTTCCTAGCCTCAGCTAAACCAGTTTATGGTACTATGAACCAAGTATAGAACCAAGATCATTAGTTCAATTTATGCTGTCTATCAGGCAAGGGTCAGCTGGGTCTTCAGCACTGAGATAGGTTTTAGGAAGTGGGGGATGTACAAAATAGAAAACACAACCCATGCCCACAGGGCAGCATATTTGGAAGAATATATATAATCTCTTCTCCCTCAGTCTTTCTGTGTTTTTCTTTCTTTGAACCTATTTTCCTTTTGTCTTGTTTATTTCTTCTCTTTTTCTTTTGTTTCTACTTCCATAAGATTTGTCTTGTCCTGGCCTGTGTGGCTCAGTTGGCTGATGGTAGTCCCATGCACTGAGAGATTATTGGTTCGATTCCTGGTCAGGGCACATGCCTGAGTTGTGGGCTCAATCCCCAGTAGGGGTATGCAGGAGGCAGCCAATGGATGGCTCTCTCTCATTGATGTTTCTCTCCCTCTCCTTCTCCCCCTCCCTCTTTCTTCCTAAAATAAATAAAAAATAGTTAAAAAAAGATTTGTCTTCACTCATATTTTCTATAATTAAATATTTCTTCCTTTTATTCTTTACTTCTGTGGCCTTATTATTAATATTTTTAAATAATCTGATAATAGATTTTTTTTCCAAGGTAGGAAAACAAACAGGCAAATACCAAAAACATCTCTTCAGAGATTGACTCCTGAAAAGTCACCAATGAATGAAGCAGAAGTTCTCTCTGCTCAGACTATGTAACCTTGTCCAGGTATTATAACTCAAATTGTCCATCAGTTGAAAGATCTTCCTACAAAGCTCATAGTGCTTAGTAGGTCAGAATGCCCTACTAAGCACTATGAGCTTTTCCCATAACCATACACAGCAAGCTAAATTCAGGGGATAATTTTAATCTTTAAGCCAGATTGCTAATATCCAGTGATTTTATTAGAGTGGCGCTTGTGGGTGTGACTTCTTTTCCTCATTTTAAATGTTAGCTACAAGTGAAAAATGAAAAGCTCATTTCTACAGAAAAAATTTTGGCAGGGAGATAGTATAATTCTGGAACAGACAGTTTAAATATTATTTACATGTTATTTAAATTTGCAACATGGTCTTGTGCATATTCCTGCAACATTAAATAGCTATTTGACTTGCTACTCTTATCAAGATTAGATTAATTTAATTGGAAAAAGAGCAAACCTAGGGTGAGTGGTTATCCCTAAGAAAAGAGAAGCATGCATCTCTAGTTTAATGTCTATACAGCTGATGAGAAAAGGAATAACCAGAGTATTGTCTCCACTGGGGCAGGAAGCCTGTAACCCAGTCTACAAAACTACTATTTCCCAATATGTGGCCACCGATCTTTTCAAATGACTGCTTTCAATTGCTACTTCAGATCTGATCCTCATTTGTTTACCATGTTAAATAGCCAATAACTTTCTTAACTTTGAGAATGCACCTGGGAGGTAATTAAATAAGAAATCAACAATAACACAAACCATCATATAATGAAGGCAAATCCCATTCTACTTCCTATCATTAAGAAAAAACTAATGGTCTATTTACCTGAGAAGACATGAGGGAACATTCTTTCATCACTTCTTGCCACGTTTTTCACCTAATGTGAAACTCACGTGGAAAAACAGAATGGTGTAAAGATGTATAGGTCAGGGTAGGTTATGCTGTGTAACAAACAATCCCAACATCTCAGTGGCTTACCGTGCAAATGTAGCATGTAAAGGCTTATTTCTTCCTTATGCACATTTCACCAGTGGGTCTTTTAGCTCTCTAGAAAGCTCCTTTCCAAGAGACGTAGGTTGCTTCAATATGTTGCTAGGCCTTCTGGAACACATGTCTTCCTTTTGGTTACTAAAGCATGGGAAAGAACTTTACATACCAACTCTTATATGCTTCATCCCAGAAGTGACATATATCACTTCTGCTTGCAACATGTTGGCCATAATTATAGTAGTCACAGTATCCCTCTAACTACAACTGAGTTGAGAAATGTGGAGGAACGCAGAGCTAGTGAGTGCTAAATGTCTCTGCCACAAAGCATAAAAGGGACCTGTGCTATGTTAAAAGGGTCTCATTTTGTTAACAATCAATATTTCTATGGTAGGAGTGTTTAGAGAAGTTTGCAGAAGGCTGGACTGTTGGGACGTGCAATGGTCAAGGCTCTCTGAAAGCCGAAGAGCTTGAGTCAGCACTAGGCTTGCTTGGGCTGCTGGGATCGAGTAGGCAGGATTGTGGAGACCTGTAGAGGCCGCAGGCAGAGGATCTGGTTGCTTTAAGAGGGAACAATACCATACAGCACAGGCCTGATACTTTCCACTTTAAGTCTTTAGGTGTGTGAGGGCCCTTTCTGAAGCTGTATAGTGCCGCGTAGACATCAACCATTCCTGCATGGTGTCCTCCCAGATGTTGAACTCTTTGAAGGCAGGAACCATACCTTACTGATTCTTGTGACTACAGCAACAGTACCTGGTTACTAGCTGAATACACTGGTCAGCCAGAGTAGGCCAATAAACATTACTTCCATGGTATAAACTAGTGCTTCTCAAACTTTGTAATGCTTACAAATGACCCAGAGGTTATCCGGGACAAAAGCAGATTCTGATTCAGTGAGTCCAGGGTGGGGCCTGAGAGTCTGCACATCTACTAAGACTTCACCCTGCACCTAGGCTACTAACTGAGGGTTGCAACTAGGTGTCTCCATCCTCGGAGGCTCTGTGTTCTGAATGCAATAGAAGGTTTACTTGGAGGCGTCCACTGCGGGAGGCAATCGCCTCAGCCTGGTATTCCTATTGCCCAGGCTGACATGGGCCTAAGAGGCACAGGACTGAGCTCTTTGTGAATATATGAATTTTCAATACACCTGGTTTTGTTTTCCCCTCTTAAGGCATCTGACAGGCAGTTAATAGCTCATGAAAAAGCCGTGTCTAACCTGTACTTTGAAGGAATCGGAAAGTACTGCTTTTGAACGATTCCCTTCACATTGCAGCTCCCAAATCCGGTCCTGCTAGAGGCCTGGACACAGAGCGGCTCCTCGGGCATTTAGATGTGTCTGAGCAAACACAAGAGGCAATCAAATTACCCTAACACCGGCCACTTCAGAGCGCTCACTTGAGATGACAGTTTCAGCTTCAAAAGAGGTATGCAAACCGGAATAATGAAATGTTCCATTTTATTAAGTTCCTGGCCAGAGGGAGGGATTGCATTAGAAGAGAGAAAAGGTGGGGAGTTTTTAGCTTGATTTCTGTGACGCTGATAAGCAGTAATTTTTGCAGAGGGGGGAAAAAGCAATCCACTGCAATAAAATCATTTTCATAAAACCGTGAATGAGTTATTGCTTGGAGTCAGGCATGGCTCCTAATGGCTGCCAGAGCTTCCTTCTCCATCTTTCATGGGTCAGTCCGACGTTTTTATAGTGCTGACACAAGAGAGAGCATTCATGTAGCTTCCATTCTCCATCTGTCAACAGTTAGGGGAGAGTGCCACTACCTTAGGTTCGCTTTTGATCTGATTTCTCTGTCAGCCCGGCACGGGACTGCTGGGGAGGCTGTGGGAGCAGGGTGGCTCGGGAGGCCCGTTGCACCACGTTTTCAGACCACGAATGATTAGAAGGTTGGAGAGTAAATTGTTTTTGCATGAATCAGAGGAAAGTGCTATTTCCTCCCCTTTATGGTTCATCAGAATCTTGGCCACGCTGCATTGGCCTTGCTTTCCCTGGGCCTCCCAGAACTTTGTCCAAGTGCCATTTCCAAAACGTGGGGCTGTCTCTCACTGGACCTGGCGTATGCCTGGCCTGGAAACAGCAACCCAGAGGGCTGGTCCAATGCACAAAGGGAAAGAAAACACTTAGTGAATGATGTGTGTGCCTTCACGTTTTCAGCCCTGCCAGGAGTGTCCATGTGACTTGCCGCATAACACGCTTCCTCTTCCTATCTCTTCACGTCGAACCCCACAAGAGCTGTTCAAATTGGGAAGTTATGGATGTAACAAATGATGACTTTTTGCAAGTGAATGGAAGAGATTTGACTCTCCCCATCCTCCTGAATTTTGTGCAAACGGTCTTGGTGACCAGTAATCAATGGGGAAATATAATCTCTGAAAGATAATTTCTGTTCTGCATAGAATCATTGACATAGGCCACACGGATAGCCGTAGGTCAGAGGTGAGTGAGTGTAACTCAAGGCCCAGTGTAGGTACTTTTGGGAAGTTTCTAAGAGAACGGAGATTCATGGAGCGCCCAGGGGCAGATTGAGTTTGTTGAGTTTCTTCCAGTTTTTTACTGCCTATAATTGTGTGTTATCTTTTTCCTCTTAAGAAGGCCAGATGAGATAGATCCACGAGATTTTGAGCTTTGTTAATTAGTGTGGGTGTCTCCTGAGCGCAGGGTCCTGTATGGCTTAGCTGGGAGCTTCATCTGTTATGGAGGGAGCTGGAGAGTAGTGAATTGGACTACTTTTGTTCAACGGAGTAATGGTAATAACTATACAGTGATTTATTTAGCATTTTTAGGTACCATTGCATGCTTTTACTTATATTATTTCAAATCCAGGCAACAATTTTGCAAGAGAAATGTCTTTTTCTTGTCTTTAAGATGAAAGCATAGAAACTCAAAGGTTAAATAACTTGCCCACGATTTATGGCTTGTAGATAATAAGGTTGGGAATCTAACCCCATCCTATAAACTGCCCCCCCCCCCAACTTATATATCTGCTGTTATGGGTTTTTATTAGGTAAAAACCCTTTTGTTTTGGGAGGGAACCAAGTTTCTTAAATTTTCGCCTTAAAAGGGAAAAAAATTTTTTCGGGGTTTCCGGGGGGGGGGGGGGGGGTGGAGCGGGGGAAGCAGGTGAAGAACATGTTAAAATTACCTGTGTTAGTTCAGGCCGTGTGATGGCCGGCCCCTCCCTCAGGGCCTACACCCTTGAGTTTCCATGTCAGGGTGGGACAAAGGTGTAAACATTTATAATTTTTTATTCCTGTTGTAAGACACGAGGGGCAGCAAATGCAGTTTTCTTTATGGTGACACAGATGTATATGTTGATCCAGCAGTTCAGGCTCAGGATTATAACGTGGAACCTGGCACATTTGTCTGCCCGCCCAACCGCTTGTAATGCTGAGAGAATGGAATTAAAGTGCCTTTTTCACAGACTTTCTTCTGTTCACATTGTAGAAGGCAGTTTGGCCAGTCTGTGTTGGACTTTGGATAAACTCTCTGTACCCTGGAAAAGCAAAGCAAAACAAAACATGTGTTTGCATCTACTCAGAAGCATTTATTAGGCACCCACTTTGTGCAGGGTTCTGCCCTGGTTGTGTCAGAGGGATGGGTGGGGTGGGGTTGGTTACCATTGTTTTGGGGATCCATGAACCCAGAGGTTATTTCTCTTTCCTATTACTATCTTGACACTTAACTATCTGAGCCACCCTGTTAGCATATGCTAACCTGTATTGTTAGTTACTTAAGCTTTGAGGTAAAAGAATATGTTTTCTTTATGTTTTCCTGTGGTGAGGTTCCTGACAGTGTACATGACAGGTACTTGATGTGTGTTTGATTGATAAGCGGATTGACACAGTGTCTGCTTGGATCTGCTTATACTTTAAGAGGTAGGGTGTGTGGAGGGGAGACAGGGTAGATAGCTTCACATGCAGGCACTGAGAGCTTTGCAGAAGGTACCATCTGAGGCAGCTGCAAAAAGGTATCCAGAAGCCAGTGGAGAAAATGCCATCGCGAGAGAAAGGCGTCTGGGTACAAATGCAAATTGCTCCTACGCTGGACTGAAGCCTGATTGTGGAGCACAGCCATGTCTCTGACAGAGCCGGAGTGCCTTTCGCAGCTTCTTGCTCCTACGGATCTCATTCAGCTTCAGTTTCGGATGGTAATAACTTAAACTCCAACACTGGGATGGCCATTGATCAATGAAATGAGCTGGCAGTTTCCAGACAGATCCGTGAAATGAAATACCTCAAATTGACCAGCCTGAGAACATTTTTCACAGCCTATCCATCCCTTCTGAGCTATTCAGAGAGCAAAGTAAAAGAAATTAGAACTTTGAAATTGCTGCTTGTCCAGTGGCAACCTCTTTGGGACACTGAACGAGTTTCAATTTATCTAGTTTTCCCACTTAGAGAATTGGCAACAGCAGCTGCGCCAACCACACTTAATGAGTATGGATGGTTCAGATGCTGTACTACGTCTCTTGATCTCATTTAATTTTCATACAAATGGGTAAGGTGGCAATGCTTATCCTTATTTTATAGCTGAGGAAACTGAGGCCCAGAGAGGGAAGTAAGTTACTCAAAGTCACACAGGTGAAAGGTGGTGGGAGAAGGACTTGAATCCTAGGTCTATTTGATCCAAACCCATGATTTTAAATGTTATGTAAACAGCCCTTTCCCTTTCCAACTTTGCCTCTTAAAAGAGGAAGTACTCCTTTTAAAGTGGAATTTGAAGACAATGGAGTTGGGTCCTGAATCATGACTTGTTACGTGACGTGTCCTTATGATGTGGGAGATAGGAAATACAAAAAAGATTTTCTCTGTGTCTCAGTTTGGTAGCCATTTCAAGTAAACGAACAGTTGGAACTCTTTTGAAGGGGAACTCCATTCCCCTTTGAGGTCTGTTGTAGCCATGCCACTGGTAGGATTTAAATTCCTCCTAAGGGTTGGGCTGCCAAGGTTATAGCCCTGAATGCCAGGCAAAGGGCAATAAAACCAGGAAGGAGAAATGATGAGGGTGGGAGGAGAGGAAGACGACTTTGATTCAACATGTTTCAACCATTTGAAGAACATCCAAGTGCAAATGTTGAGCTGGAAGATGGAAGAACATGACTGCTGCTTTGAAGTGAAGTCAGGATGTGGCTAAATAAATATTAAGGTCAGTTAAGTGTGTAAGAATACGTGAGGTCACTAGAGGACACAGTGTAGAGAGGGAAGGAGGAAGTCAAGGTAAGAATCTTGGGAGGAAGAGGAATACATAAGTGGAAGTGAAGGTGTTCAGATTTAGTAGAGGAGGGATTATGCAGGATAGTTGTTGTGGGGCTACCATGTTGTTAGGTGGTTAAAAGTAGTGTCTACCACAGCTGAACTTACCTGTATTCATGTGACCTTGGACTCCCTCCTAGCCATATGCAGGAATGGGTATGAATATGCATACAAGAATATTCATGATAGTTTTATTCATAATAGCCAAAATGTACATCAATAGAATAGATAATATTCCCACATTACAATAGTACATAGCAATTTAAAATGAACTACTATATATGCAACAACATGACTTAATCTCACAGATATAATGTTAAGTGAAAGATTTAAAAAAAGAATTTATAGAGATAGTGAACATTAAAGAAGATCGATTTTATTTCTTCTCTTTAAGAGAGATTTGGCATTAGAGATACTTCCATACAGAGTATCTCTAGCAAATCCATCCTGCCGGCTGCTTTGAGGTGGCCACAGAGTTGGCTTCTTTGCAGTTCCTCTTGCTTCCTAACCCACTGAAGTAAACACAAGTGTTAAGGTCACAGAAATGTTAAGCAGGTCAGGCTGACCCTGGCCCTTTGGACCTGGGCCTCTATGACTACACCTGCTCATTGAGGGCTAGTCAGCCTCTTGATCACATGTTGAGGTTCTGTGCTTGGTCTTCGTTCTCCAATGTGACTTCCACGTTTAGCCTAAATCAGTCATCCTTTGTGGAAGACTCCAAATAAAATACAGAAATAACAGTTTCCCTACGAAAGGCTTTTTTTGTTGTTGCTGAGTGTGAATTTCGTGACTATGTTTGCCTTAGATGCCCCAAGGAGTAATGAGTGCCAATTTAGGAATCTGCTTTCATGTGGTTTGGCTGTGAGTCATGTCTTTTAGAAATTAGCATAAACTTCTCTCTCTGTGTGTCTCTCTCTCCACATGAGACATCAGAGTTGCAGCCCTTTTCTTCAAACAAGGCAAAGACTCCACAGGGCTGACTAATGCCAGCTATCATGTGACGGAGATAGAGCCAGCGGAGAGCATTAATTACACGGGCTGGACACAGGATGAGGAGGGAGAAGACAGGAGCATCCTTCAGCAGGAGAGTGAGGCAGTTGAGGAGAATCAGGCCATCTGTGAGGCAGAAGAAAGGTTTCGAACATCTTGAGAGAGAAGCCAGTGGCCAAGGCTGGAGGCTGAGAGACTGCAGGACAGCGTCAGTAAAAAGAGGCTAAAAGTGCAGATCTCAGGTGGCAATGGCAAAGTCTATGGAAGACTTAGCGAATAGGCGGGGACCCCAGCTGAGTAGGGATAAAGGTTCAGGCAGTGCCCACCTGCCATCGAGACTTGGAAATGAAAAGTAGAATTCTCCCCACAAGTAGAGCAACTGGGTATTTCCAAGAATCCATGCCTTTGTGTGAGGTGGGAATGGACAAAGTATCTGAGAGACTGAATTGTCTATCCCTCAATTATTCATTTTAATTCAGTAAAATTAATTCAGTGGAAACATAGTCTTTATAAATGATTATTCCATTTGTTAGTGTGGAGATTTAAAAACATATGCAGCTGAACCGGTTTGGCTCAGTGGATAGAGCGTCGGCCTGCGGACTGAAGGGTCCCAGGTTCGATTCCGGTCAAGGGCATGTACCTGGGTTGCGGGCACATCCCCAGTGGGGGGCGTGCAGGAGGCAGCTGATCGATGTTTCTCTCTCATCGATGTTTCTAACTCTCTATCCTTCTCCCTTCTTCTCTGTAAAAAATCAATAAAATATATTTAAAAAAAACATATGCAAAAGTGAAGAGAATATTATGATTCCCCAGGTGCCTATTACTCATTATCCAGTGCTAATAATGATCAATAGCTTGTCACTCTTGATACATAATCATTTTTGGGAGATGAGTTCAGGGAAATTTTATTTTTTTGTATTAAAGGAGAGCTCAAGTCTACCTCAATCTCATTTGTTCTTTTAAATAAAAAACAGTCACCAAATATTCATCATAGAGCTTTTTGGGGACTATTTTTATTTATTATTTATTTTTCTTTCTTAGTAAGCACAAGTTGGCACAATTTTGGAAGCAGGCAAGACCTGCTGGGGTTGGCATTTGTACCTTCAGATGTTTTGCAGGACTAATTCACAATGAGAATGGGCGGCTGGCAATATTTCATCTTTATTTGTTAGAGGGATCCTCATTTTAACCATGAATAAGAAGCTATGAAATAAACAAATCTGTAATTGCAGAACTGCAGGTGTCAGTCAGCAGGTTAGGGCATTATTATTTTGGAGTGGCATGCAGGGCTCGAACCCTCAAAATCATTTGGTGTAGGCTGCCACTTATTTGTATACACAAACTGGCCTCAGCATGTTGATGATGTCCTCAACTCAGGTGGGCCAGCTCACCTTCGAAGTTCTCTGGGCACAGCTCCCTCCTCCGAGGGCTGGTCAGCCTTGTGCTGTGCCTTTAGGAGCTCTTTCCACGGGCAAGGTCAAGAGCTTGCATCTGTGTCGACTGCTGGGGTTTGAGAGAGGAATGTGCAGCTGTTCACTTTATTTTTACTCCCTTCTGTTCTTTCCTTTGCAAGGGTTGTCCACCCTCTACTGCCTTCTGAAATGAGTATTAATGGAATCCTCTTTACTTTTTCTGAACTCTTGGTTTTTCCTCTTAGTTCCAGATTATTTTAATTCTGCTGGGCTCTTTTTCATGTCCTTTGCCTGCTGGCCCTTGATTTATAGTCTGGCCTTTCTTTTCCTCACATCCTTCTTTTCTATTCCTATTATATTCTATTTCTCGCGCTCTCTCTTCTTTGAGCTTGCATGGACTGGAGCAAATTAAAATATACTCTTCAAATTTTACTGGCCCAATTATTCTGTTTTAACTGAAGTCATGGTAGCAATCACACTGACCTCTGAAACCCAGGCAATCCGAGGACAGAATAAAAACACCAGCTCTTCTCTGGTCTTCCTGGCCACTTGCTTTGGTATGATTTTATCTTAAAGAATACTATGGATTTAATGTTGTAAGTCACATTAAAATTTTTTCAATGAGAGAAAGGTAAATTAGGAATAGTTTTGAATGACTAATTCATTCAAATGTACTGAATGAAGTACATCTTTTGAGCATCTACTGGGTGCATGGCATTATGCTGGTCAGCTATACCTTTTTATTGGTATCTTCCTCAAAAGGCTGGTGTCTTCTAATTAATCTATAGAGATAAGAAAAAGAAGAATGAAAGTATTATTCAAGTTTTATGCCATGAAATTGTCATATGATTTATCTTTAATAGTTCAGCTTCTTTCTCATCTTCTCCATGAAGAAAGGGTGTCCCAGTCATTATTGACAGAAGAGCCATTATTAAATTCATCTATCCATCCATCTATACATCTTTCCTTCCTTCCTCCCTCCCTCCCTCCCTCCGTCCCTCCCTCCCTTCTTCCCTCACTTCCATCCACTCATCCACCCACCCACTCACCTGGTACTTACTCTTTATAAGGCACTCTGCGAATTTTGGTCAAAGAACAGTATAGTTTTTGCCCTTAAGGGGCTCACACTTTGGTAAGAGAGAATTTATAATAATAATAGCAGCTAACATTTATTGAGTTCTAACTATATGCCAGGCATTGCAATAAGCATATAAAATACATTATCTCATTTACTCCTTAGAGAAACCCCTGAAATACCATCTTACAGAGGAGGAAAATAATTGCTTGGCTCGAAATATAAAACACGAGGGCTAGTTTGACTTAAAGAAGTGCTTATATAAAGCCCATAAACCTTACATCTGATATGCTCAGCCTCATAAAACCCCAAGTGCTAATGTGTCTAACTCCTACAAACCTTCACTCTCCTTCCACAACTAATACATAGGAGAGGCTTTGGGGGCCACCACTGCATGTCCAGATGTAGACAGTCCTCCCTATGGGGACATCTTCTGCAGTGAAGGAAAATGGGGACTCTGTTACCCACAGTCACAGAGCCATGAGCTCTAGAATAAAAGGAACCTGCCTCCTTGAGCCCAGGTTTGGGAAGAAGCTTCTTCTTGTCGATCTCTCATTGTTGTGACCTCTGCTGTACTTTAATATTATGAACATATTTTTACATCCCAGCTCGAAGATTGTCTTGATTGAGCATCTCTGAGTGACAGTGATGACAGTTGTAAAGTAGCAGCAAGTTTGGAAACACAGAGCGGTTAAGTAACTTACTCAAGGTTCCAGGGCTAAAAAGTGCCAGACTGATTGATACTTGAATCCAGTATCAAGACACTTGTCTCTTGTACTTAATTTGTTCCACTTACTTGGTGCTTATTGGATATGAGCTTGTTGTACAAAGAGCAAATGCTTGGAGCCAGACCATGCTGGGCATGAATGTGTCCTCTGGCACTTGCTAATGTCATCATCTTGGGCACATTAAGCTTCCATAATCTCAGTGTCCTCATCTGGAGAAGTGGGGTTGTGGCACTTACAGAGATAGGCTGCTGTGAGGATTAAATGAGATAATGAATACAGAGCATTCCTGTGGTCGCTGGCACACAGAAGACCCTCCATAAATGTCTGTCTTCCTCCCTCTACTGGATTTTGGTTCCCCATGGGCATAACCCTGCTCATTATGGGAACTCGGGAACTATCTCATGAATGAATAAGACTTTGAGGACCCTTGTGAGACCAACCTTTGGCTGCCCTTAGTCCACCAATGAACTCTTCACTTCCTCCTTAATTTTAGGAGTAATGTAGATATATTATTGAACACTGGCTCCCCTTTACCCCAAATAAGCTTACACATTTTTCCCCTCCTCCTCCTCCTCCTCCTCCTCCTCCTCCTCCTCCTCCTCCTCCTCCTCCTCCTCCTCCCCTTCTTCTTCTTCTTCTTCTTCTTCTTCTTCTTCTTCTTCTTCTTCTTCTTCTTCTTCTTCTTCTTCTTCTTCTCCTCCTTCTCCTTCTTCTTCTTTCTCCTCCTCCTCCTCCTCCTCCTCCTCCTCCTCCTCCTCCTCCTCAGCCTTCAACAAAGCAGAGTTCCTCATCACAATCTTCAGAAGGTAGAACCTGATAATCTTTACTCTCTCCCAGGTGATTCATGTGATCTACCAGTTTGGGGGCTACTAACCCAAGTGTTTCATTTTCTGCAATCATCAAATGTCTAATGGAGGACTGCCAGGTAAAATATAGGATGCCTAGCTAAATTTGAATTTCAAATAAATAATGAATACTATGTTAGCATATCTCAGATGTCATACAGAACCTACTTATGCTAAAAAAAAAACGATGCATTGTTTATCTGAAATAACATTTTAACTGGGTGTCCTATATTTTTATTTGCTAGATCCAGCCACCCCAGTCCCATAAGGATGCAGGCATGTGAGGAAAAGAGACCAACATTGTCATCTACTTTCTCTCGCCTTCTGAGAGGCACATAGTGCTCTTCTGACCAAGTCTTTTCGCAGTAAAAAACATGAGTTGTTAACTGGGGTGGCTGAGGCCCTGAGATTTAATTTCTCCCACCACAGATATTATTTGTATAATTCACAAGTAAAGGTAGATTTAGGTGTTCTAGCAAAGAAGCATTTTCTTTGAGAATTTCTGGCCCTTGAGGTTCCAGGTGGCCTCCCTTTTATTACCATATTAGGGACAACCTGAGGCTAACAATGCTACTCAAAACTTCACGACTCACCATCACCAACTGATTTCCCTGCTTGTGTCCCTGCAAATCCTCAGCCCCCTCTCCCCTTACTTCTTTTTATGCTCTGAAAAAGGCTGGAAAGATGAAAAAAATGTTCTGAGTTTAATCGAAACTCTATCTAATAATAATGAGTCCTGTAGCAGGCTTGTAAAGAACGCAGATCAGATCCACTTAACCATAATGGGCCTACAAAGTAATGCAGACTCAAGTGGTCCTTATTAGGTATCAAGCTGTGAATCAGAACTCATCTAACATTCTGATTGCTGAAGGAAATCGGTAATTGATGTGACAGAATGGCTATTATTATTACTTTCTTTTCTTTCTTTCTTTTTTTTTTTACTCTGGACATAGCAGCTAGAAGCCTGCCCTGAGCCTCCTCGGGGTATACCAGGTGTGCAGGGTACCCATTGCCCTTCCATTAAATCTTCAAATGGGGGCTCTAATAAATTTTGCATTGAAATAAGTAATGACCACATTTAACGACCAGTTTGTCTGAGTGTTAACAGCTTGTGAGCCAACAAACTGGTCATTAACAGGTGCTAACTTCTGCTTTCTGGTTTAAACAATCCATCCTCATCTCTCTTCTGTTTGTGTTGGGGGTTTATGCAAATTCCTGGCAGGCTTTTCATTTTTCATGTGATCACGGCTCTTATTAATCAGTTAGATACTTCTCCGCTGATGGCTCCCCTTTTCTAGGATCGTTTCTTATGTAGTTCATGGATGAATGAATTTTTTAAATCCATTTTCCCCCCTCTGAAGGATGAACATATCCTGGCATAGTTTGGTCCCGGAATGAATTAGGTGACAAGTCTTAGAGGAAAATCCACTCTTGAAATATGAAACCTCTTACTCTGGAGAAGGAATGCAAATAGTTTGAAAATATCCCAGGGTTTGAGGCAGCATTATGTTCACTGAGGGGATGTGACAAAGATTATTTTTAGTGTTAGAAGTGAACAGATGTCTCAATTTGAAGAGTGTGTGATTGACCCACAGTTAGTTCAACGGGTAATGCGGTTAGATCTTCCTGAGAAATTCTCTTCTCAAAGTCTTCCTTTGTGTGTGCGTGTGTGTGTGTGTGTGTGTGTGTGTGTGTGTGTGTTTTGCTTTTGTCAGATTATTAGTCAGTTGAAAAGACACACTTTTCTCTCTCAACGTACCCTTGGGGGAATGGGGTTGGGAGAGAGGGTTTGGGGCTTTGGTCCACTGCCTTAGCTTCCTGAAGACAGAGGGAAGGTAGAAAACAGAAGTCCAAGTTCTGGCCGGTGGGAACCATCTTTAACATCTTGTGTGGATGGAAGCTGTCCTGGATTATACACTGTTCTCTCTAGTGCAGTGCTTCTCAAACTATTTGAGGCAAAGAACCATTAAAAATATCCCAATCCATTGCAAATTGATAACTTATCCTATATAATAAAAGGCTAATATGCAAATGACCGAATGTGGAATGACCGGTCACTAATGATGCACACTGACCACCAGGGGGCAGACACTCAACGCAGGAGCTGCCCCCTAGTGGTCAGTGTGCTCCCACAGGGGAGCGCTGCTCAGCCAGAAGCTGGCTCATGGCTGGCAAGCACAGCAGCAGTGGTGGGAGCTCTCCCGCCTCTGTTGGGTGGGAAGCCATCCTTCCCGATGCTTAGGCCCACTAAGC